>NC_058411.1:106827487-106858686 GCF_002201575.2 Neomonachus schauinslandi
GGCGCCCGCACTCGCAGCCCCGCGCTCGGCGCTGGCCGCGCCATGGGGGAGGGGCGGGGCGGGCCGCGCGAGACCCGGGAAACATGGCTGCTCGTCCTATTTCGGCGTCGCGGCGTGGCCACCAGCCCCCGGATCCGAGTTGGGAGAGGCTCCGAAGGTGGGTGTGAGGGGGCCCCGGGGGGGAGCGCGGCGGGGAGGGGCGCAGGGGGCGCTCTCCGAGAGCTATTTGTCTTAAGAACGGTTAAAAAAAATAGTTCCTCCTCCCCCACCCCTTTTGTCCCTCATTAGCTAGCTTTCTCTCTCCCCCTCCTCCCCAAATGTGCCGAAAGTGCCCCCTCCATCCCCTCCCGCGCCCCACCCCGCCTCGAAGCGGGGGGCAGGCGAGTGGGCTGGGAGACTCGGAGGCGAGGGGGCGAAGCGTGAGAAATCGCTCCCAGTTCGGCGCGGCGCGCTCCCCTCCCCCAGCACATACTCGGGGAAGTTTAAAGAGCCGGTTCGACCCGCTTTCGATCTCGCTCCCAGTTGGCCAGCCGTGTGGCTGGGGTTGGCCGGGCGAACCGCGCCTCCACACCCACCCGCCACGACCCCGGCCCCCTACAGTGCGCCCTTCCCCCTCCGCACGGGGGGCTTCCGGAAAGTACGCGGGAAGACCGCGGCTCCGGCCCCCTCCCCCATCACCACACCCAGCCCCCAAATCCTCCGGCTCGGGGTCTAAGCCGGGATGAAACCGGCCAGAGAAAGACAAACCGCCGGCAGATTGTTCGCGGAAACTCCTGCCTTCTCGGCGGGCACCCCCTCCCCTCCCTCCGCCACCCTCTCCCCGCCCTGCGCGCCATAAGGCACTGCACGTCTACAGTCCACAGCTGCGTTATGATGGGGGGGCACAAAAAGGATCTTGTTTTCAAAAGTCTCACTAAGGTTTGGGGGAGGAACTAGAGAAAAAGAGGAAGCAAGGCCTGCCTCCGCCAGGGATTCGGGTTTTAACGGGCTGGAGGGGCGATAGGTCAGCGCACAGTGCTCCCCAAACTCCCAACTCTGTGGAACCGTGGCCACCGAGGCTGGAGGAAGGGTCCTCCCGCCCGCGCCGCCCTGGTCTCCGGAGGGGTCGGGAGAGGAGCCGGCCAGGGTCTCCGCCCCAGAGCCGGGGTCTCCTCCGCTGAGCCGCCAACTCACATAAAACACTGTTTGAAAGCGAGAGGGAGACAGAAATACAAACGAGCGTTCGAGTAACCCACCCTCACCGTCCCCCTCCTTGGGGGTGGGCTTTCGCCCGAGCCTCCCGGTTCCCATCCGTGTAAGTTTCCTCCGGCCGTACTCCCGCCGCTGCCCAATCAATAACGGCGACCAGAAGGCAAACTCCCATCCCGGGGCTGCGTGTTTCCTATGCCCGCATAAATCTGGACCCAGCCAATACCCACCACGGGCACCAGGTCTGGGCAGCTCCGTCCTGACAAAGTTTCCCGTGCCCGTGTATTAACCAGGCGCCGAATGGCTGCCGAGGAGCCCACCCCGGAGAAAGACTGGCCGGGGGGCGCGAGGGCTCAAAGGCTGGCATCTTAGCGAGGCCGGAAGGAGCAGGGGCGAGGGGGGACCGGGACGTAGCCTTCGGGTAACTTGCAATAGCGATCGCTCGAGGTGGGGAGGCGCGGGGATTATCTGTGCCTTTGCACGTTCGAAAATCCCTCCCCCCTTCCAATTTATCCTCCCTTCGGAAGGAAAGGAAGAAACATCAGCATCTGGCCCGAAGGTGGGGTGGAAAGAGTGAGGGAGAAAGAGGAGGAGAGGAAGGGAGTCAGAGAAAGGGAGGGAGGGAGAGAAAGGGCGCGTTCACGAACACTACAAAGTTACAAATATGGCTCCCCCGTCTCTCGCCTCATCACTGCAAAGAAATGAAGACGCACTTTAAACTCGAGCCATTCCCAACTCCACTGCAGCCCCCTCCCCACGCGCTCTCCCCGGGGGCCTCGGCCCACATTTATCAGAAACTAAACCGGACTCGCGAAGCCCAAAACTTATTGTGTGTGTGCGAGCGAGAGAGAGAGAGAGAGAGAGAGAGAGAGAAAGGGAGGGGGAAGGCGCGGGAGGGGGGCGGAAGGGGGGATTCATTTATAAAATATAAAACCCCCCTTTTTTTGTTGTTAAATCCAGGAGGCAGCCCCCCTCCTCCTCCTCCCTCGTTAATCTTCCCCCCAGACGGAGTCAAGGGAGCAGCGAGCTCAGAGGGTTATTTTGCCTCATTCTCTCCGACCCAAACGCGTGCGCCCGCTGGCCCCCGGTGGGTGCACACTCGCACGCACACTCTCGCACCCACACTCGCACACGCGGGAGCACACGCACAGGTAGTCACACACCAAGGGCAGCGGCGGCGGCAGCCGGAACATGCTCGGATGGCATTGCAACCCCCCAACCTTGCAATTCATTTGCAGTCCGACCCCCAAACCCACACCTCCCGGGCGCCCCCCCTCAAAAAAAAGTGCCTCCCCCCAACGCACACACACACACAAAGTAGGAGAATGGACCGACAGAGATATTTTTGGCAAATGCTCACATCAGAGGGCGTCCTGTTCCGCAGCTCTAAATGAATCCGTTTGTCCATGTCCATCTCTCGCGCTCTCTCTCTGCAGAGGCTCCCGCGCCGGCGGAATTCAATCAATAAACCCCGAACCCACGGCCGCGCGTTTTAGGACTTTGAAGGCTCAACCAGCTCCGCTCGGTTCTCGAGCCCCCAGCACCCGCGGCGCACACTAACCTGATCACGGTGGAGGCGGGACCTGCGGTTCGGCGGATGAGCGGCAACAGCTGGAGCCAATCGCTGCCGAGGGTGTCCGGGCAACAGCCAATGGTGGCGGCGGCGGGGGGGGAAGGGACCAATGGGCGGGCTGCGCAGCCGGCCAGGGAGGCTCAGCCATTTGGTTGTGGTGCCGGAGACGGACCCCTTTAGATTTCGGGGCGGCTGAAGATCGCGGCGGCTGCTTGGTGGCTGAGCTAGGGGGGTGGGCAGAATGGCGGGGGAAGGGAAGGTGACTGCGCCTGGAGGGCCGAGCCGCTCGGCCTCGCCAGCCTGCCGCCGCCTCAGCGTTTGGCCGGGGGCGGGGCCGCAGGTGCGTTTCTCGAGGGGGAGGGGCGCGGCCGGAGGGGTCGGGGTCGGGGTCCTCGCCCGGCGGAGGGCTTCGCAGGGCCGTCCTGGGCCTGTCGGCGTCGCTGGACCGGGTTGGCTAAAGAGGCGGGCGGCGCGAGATCTGGGGGCCCCGGGGCTGCCCGGCGGGCGAGCGGGCGGATGAAAGGCCTGGAAAGGGGGGGAGGGGTCAAGGGTGCAGTGGGGGGAGGGGCTGGTCACTTTCTGGGTCCGGCGGGCCGAGCTGGTAGAGCGTGGCTGCTGCCTTCCTCTTCCTCCGCGGGTACCCACCCCGGGGCTGCGGCTCACGGCCCGCGCGCCCCTTCGCCTCGTCCTCGTCCAGCCGCGGCCATCGCCGCCCCTCTAATAAACAAGTAAATGAAAGCAAGATGCGTCCACCTTTGGATGACTTTCCTCGCGGTCTTGACCCTCTCCACGGAGGGGCATTTCAGTTTGCTGTCATATAAGGTCAGCCTGGAAGGAGCGATCACCAGGAGGCACCCAGGATCTTGTTCAGTCAATAAATGAACGAAGACCATGGATTAAGGATTGTTGCTGAATATATTGAATATTAAAAAGTGAAAAAGGAAGGTGCTAATAACTCCTGGTGCTCTGGACCAAACATAATTTATGGGCTTTGTAGACCTAGTGAAAGAAAACGGCGCACAGTTTATTCTAATCGCCCACCTGAATCATTTGGTTCAATTTGAGTTGCCAAAGAGGCTCTATTTGGAGCACTTTCTCCAGGTTTTACGGTTTGCTTGCTTTGGTGTTTTTTTCTTCTTTTTTTGAATCACATTAGTTGTAAGACCTAAGAGCCTTCACTTCCACTGGGTTACCCACTTCTTATGGCCAGGCCTTGGACCTTGTCATTTACTAAGTTGGGTGCCTGTGGCTAATAAATCGTGGGGATCGTTGTCAACAAGGACAGATACATCTTTACCCTTCCACACAACTGTTTTTCAGTGCTTATACTTCTACAGGTCTATACTCGTCCTTACACACTCCAAGGTGGTGTTTTGGGGGGATACATTGTGTTTATTTTTCAGGCACATGGGTTCAAGGGAGAGAGAAACCAGTATGTGTGTTGCAAATTTGAAGTATTGTTACATAAGATCAATACAGTTTCTTTGTTGAGCGTATAAAGTTTAGGAGGAAATAGAAAGTGACAGAATGTAAATAAAACGCACATACAGAATGCTCACACTGGGGAAGAAACTAGTAACTTTATTGTAACCTGATGGATTGTAAATATAAAATCCTACAGCTAAGCATTTTACTCAGTAAATTTTTCTTTCAGTTAAAACGATCAGTGGAATTTGAAAAGTGGTAATGTTTACTCTGAGTAACTGGGAAAGGCAAAATAAAAATGAAAAGTCATTGTTTTATTTCATCTGGGTATGAATACTATAATGTATTTGACTTGTTGACTTAGCTGACATTTGTCTTCCTCAGTTTTGTTCATCTTACTGAACTCAATTTGTGTAGTTGGAATTCATTTATTTTTAAATTGTACTGGCTTTGTTAAAGAACATACAGGGATCCCAAATTACCTCTCTTTGCCAGAGTCAGTTATTTCTGGATATAGCATTTAAGATTGTTTTGAAACAGAGCTCTTCATCACACACACATTAGGTCAATATGATGTATAGAAGCTATGTAACAATGGAGTACTGAAGTTTACATTCTCTTTGATGGTAAATACTCGTCTTCAATTTGAATTTTTAACCACAATTAAGTCCACACTGCTAGCAATGTGATACCGAACAGTGGCTTTCCAGAGGAGTAATCCTTTAAAAGCCAGCCAATCAAATGCAGAGATGTTCCTGATCCAGCTCTGCTAAACAGAAGCAAGTAGCTCACCTTATCATACAAAGATTGAAGAGGATGACTTGAAAGCCCAAAGCCCCGTTAAAGAGAGTGTACAGGAACAATTAAAGTTGGAATTGAAAAAATTATGGCTTGATCACTAAGTCAAAAACAGTAAACTTAACAGTTGTTTTTAGAAGCATCTTTTATACATTTTGATAACATTTTGTATATGGTGTTAGAAAATTGAAAGAAGGCTTCACTAGATTCCAATCTTACAGAAGTTGAAATATCCAAAAAGTATATATAACCAATTGAATACTTAACTTTCCATCTTTCCAAAATGCTTTAAAAGAACAGATTTCCTCTTACTTTTACAAATAGATTTGTTTGTAGTTTATTTCTAAGAAATGTTCATTTATTTTGACTTTTTCTTATCAAAAGGAAGTGGGAATTTAACTCAGCTAAAGCTTTGCCCCATGCTACTGGACCAAACGTTTAAAAAAAAAAAGACCAAATTGCTCTTATATTCCTTATTTTGCAGAGTTGTTTCTTAAATTCCATTTCATTGCATATTATAGTAGTAAATAAATGCTCTGAATGGTTCTGAGTATCAGAAGATAGAGTAAGAAAAGAAGCCCATTTGATAATGGGAGTTAGGTTATAAAAGTATTTGCAGTCTGTAACTTCTAGAGCTGGACTGGATTCACACTGAGAAGAATAAATGAGATACAATTCACAGGCTTGAGCCCATCGGGAGAAAGATGGCCTTCAAGTAAGGAAAGTTCTCTTCCTGCCTTCCAGAATATTTTCCTTCAAGAACCATTCCAGACAAATGAGCATCCTCTTTTGTTCTCTAAGAGGTATGAGCAGTGGGTGTCTTAGCTTCTTGATATGTGTTGCAAAGTACTGTTTTATAAATAACCCGCAGTGATGCTGCTATCATTTAAGCTCTTTGCCCTTGTTTGGTCTCCAAAGATGGAGACCCTCTGGTTAGCATTCACTTTTTGAGCTGAGCTAATGTATTCACAGTTCAAGTTTTTGTTCTTCAGCTTGAATCACATACATTGGAACCTGGCCATAGTACTTTTTCACCTACATCATGCTTCTGCTGCCTGGACCCCAAAAGACAATGCTATGGGAAGACTCCAGCTTAATTATGTTCTCTTTTGTCTTTCTATATAAATAGCTTTAGAAATGTAGATTATTCTTTTGAAATCCATGGTAACAAATGTGAAGACTACTGCATTTTGATTTGAATAGCAAAGGAATGTTGAGGTCCAGGATCTAAAAAGTTAACTATTAATTCATTTGCTTAATAAAGCATTGAGTGGTTTTATTTTTTTTAATTATTGAAGTTACCTTTTCAATGGGTTGCACATGGAGAAAAAGCACTGTTACATGAAAGCAGTCATTTTATGTGATTTTTAAAACTAATAGTAAAAATCTTAAAACCACCTTAAAGATGGTTTATTTTGAAAAGGGAAAAAACAACAACTATCACCTGCACACTAGTTTGAAAATCACTGGAGATTTTTTGAGTCCAATTCTTAAATATATTAAAGCTAATTCGGGGGTAGCAATAAGAGATAGTTTGATTACCGTTCACCAAGAAGAAAACCAGAGCTAGAAGAAAACAGATGCCTTCAAGGCAAATACTGGAATGAGGAGCCATTAGAACAAGACTGTGGCTAAAGGCAAGCTAGGCTGAAAATACTGAAATGCAATTAATTTAGAAGCTACTCCTTTTTTAAATCTACCTGCTGTTGAAGTTTGCCTCTGAAAAAAAGGTACTAAAGTCTATTAAGATATAAGAGGTAGAGAACAGACTTTCTAAGAACTTTTCATATATTTACTATTTGCAAGTAGTATTTCTAATTTTAAGCATACATAGCAAAACTGCCCTCTCTGATTATTTACTTTGTGGCAGCAGTTATGATTTGTACATGTAAGTAATGATTTTAAAATATAAATCCTACAACTCTTCTTGAATTTCATGCATTCTGAGAAATTAGTAGTTTTTAAGTGAATTTCTAGTTGAAATAGTGGTCCTCGGGAGAGTATACCTATATCCTAAATTTTCTCTGTAAATCCTGAATCCTAGCTTGAATATAAAAATGATGCCTTCGTTTGCACATGACCAAACAAAGCGGGCCATGTTAGGTGTCTGAAGACTTTTACCCAGGAGAGGAACACTGGCTTCCCTCTGCTGGATTAGTTCTGTCCCAAGGATGTACCTGAAATAATTTTATATGCCTTCACTTCTACATATATTTACTCAAAGGAAACGAGTAAGTGTGACAAATATTTTTCCCTAGGCTGGACCAACTCATCATGTCTGTGTTTATGTTCATACTGAGAAGCAATGCTACAGATAAGGTCGAATAGCAGGCAAATAACAAGCATGTTGATCGCAATGTGGTAGCACTTTTTATAATAGCTAAAGAAACAATATATTCATATGCCCAGGAAAAAGCTGGAGAGACTATGCACCAGAAAATGTTTCTTTTAAAAAAAATTTATTTATTTATTTATTTGTCAGAGAGAGAGAGAGAGAGCGCACAAGTAGGGGGAGCGGCAGGCAGAGGGAGAAGCAGGCTCCTCGATGAGCAGGGAGCCCGAAGTGGGACTCGATCAGGGATCATGACCTGAGTGGAAGGCAGACGCTTAACCAACTGAGCCACCCAGGCGTCCCTGCACCAGAAAATGTTTCAAAATTTTTTTACAAAGTTGCTCTGTGGTGATGGGGTTACAGTGTTTTTTGTTTATATTTTCTAAGTCTTTCAGTTGATAATTTTTCCAATAAGATAAAGTTTTAATGGAAATATAAGTATAGCAGATTTGGGGGATGTTTGTGCTAGCTGGAATTCTTGGTTGCAGACTACAAATTTTCCCCGACCAATGCAAGCAGAAAGCAATTTCATATAAGGCTATCACAGAACGTAAGAATAAGGTCCAGGAAAAGAGCAGGAGAGAGGGGAAACTGGGCAGTGTTCCAGTATAGTCTGAAGAGGAACCCCCCCAAACCACAGAAGTCACCTCTAAACTGTGGACTGCACCCTGCCATTGCTGCAAGTGATCTCTCAGGAGCCTCCATTTTTGTGTCGCTCCTTCAAGGTTCAAAGCCCCTGGCAGGAACATTTGCAGATGCCCCAGCTGTCAGGGAAAAAGATTATCTGCCCTCTTTAGTTTCTACAGTGGGATGTGTGACCCTGCCTCCTATCTATTTTAGGATTCTGCCCAAAGAGTATTCTGATGCTAGGGGACCAAAAGTAAAATCCACTAAAGTGTTCTGATTGAACAATACTGTGAAGGTTTCCTAATGATCCAAATTACCCCCATCTTAGCTCCTCTCTGGCTCCCTACTACTTACCAGGAAGAGACTCGCTATGGTCTGAATGTTTGCACCCCCCACCCCAAATTCACATGTTGAAATCCTAATCCCCAAGGTGGTGGTACTAGGAGGAGGGTACTCCTAATAGGAGGTGACTAGGTCATGAGGCTGGACCCTCAGGATGGAAATTCGTGTCTTCATTAAGGAGGACCCACAGAGCTCCCTAGTCCTTCTACCATGTGAGGATAGAGCAAAAGTACAACTCAGAAGAGGGTGGCACCTGATCTCAGACTTTTAGCCTCCAGAACTCTGAAAAATAAATGTTTTGTTTTGTTTATAAACCACCTAATCTGGTATTTTGTCAGAGCAGTCCTATCAGACAAGACTGCATCATCTACCTAGGATCAACCTAAAACAGAGCTAATGTCTGAAATCCTTAATTTCCTTCCAAATGCTTCCCTCTCCAAATCCTAGGCCATAATAAACAATATATTATTGTTCATGTCAATGCAATACTTAACGGAACTGATAATAACTTTAAGACTTTGAGAAGAAGGCTCTCCAGTAGAGATATTTGATTTTAAGTCACAAGGAATTTAGTCCTGAGGGATACACTAAAGATAGGAATAATCTATTATCTAATAGTCTTATATTGCAGCGATCTCTGGCTATCAAGCGATAGAAGATCTTGAGTAGTGATGTATTTATTACTGCTGATGGGTTTCCATCTGCCACTCTGAGCACACGTTCAGGCTCAAGTGCAGGACGAAGCTGAAGTGGATGAGATTTGTTGTAAAAATTTATTGGGAGTAGGAAAGTGGTCACAGGCTAAGTAAGGGATCATAAAAGGATGCAGTCACTTTAAGGACAATTTTGGAGAAAAAATGCTGATGGTAAAAGAAATGTCAAAACCACAAACACATCAAAGAGGCCCATATTCCTGGGAACAGAGAGGAAGGTCGTAAAGGATCTGCTTGTAGAAAACATATTAATCCTGGGGTACTGTCCTCTTTCCTCTTGCCCCCCATCATCTCAGGTCACTTAGCTCCTATTGCTTTTCAGCTAGAAAAAGCAAATGATATCCTCGCGAGGACTCTGAACAATGTTATAGGAATTCAACTGTTTTTAAGTTTGGTTCTTATAACTACTAAAGCATAGCTTAACTGTTACCTGAATATAAGTTCCTTACAAATGGCAATCACTTCTCTCCAGAAATGCAGTGCTAAAGATTCTGTTCATGCACACACAACAGGCAGGCTCCTCATGACCACCTGTTTTTATTTATTTATTTATTTATTTATTTATTTATTTATTTATTTGAGAGAGAGCATGCAAGCAGGAGGAGGGGCAGAGGGAGAAGCAGACTCCCCACCGAGCAGGGAGTCCGATGTTGGGCTCAATCCCAGGATCCCGGGACCAGGACCGGAGCCAAAGGCAGATGCCCAACCGACTGAGCCACCCAGGCACCCCTGTTTTAGTTATTTAAATTCACTTTTACTCAAGTTATTTAATGCAAATCATGGCTGACTACTAATTATTCAACAAAATCTATTTCCTCTTCTTCCTGGACACAAAGCTGGACTGAGCTTCCCAGCTGCCCTTGTAGTTAGATCCGGCCATATGACTTGAGTTTTAGGCCACGAAGTGTTCCTAGAAGGGACGTTTGCCACTTTGAGGCCTTAAATTTCCAATGCATCGGCCGACTGAGATGAAGGGGACAGAGGACCTTAGAAGCTGCGTGCTGTTCTCGAGGGTGGAACCTGCCTCAGCTTGGGTCTCTAAGGAAAACCCAGCTACCAAGCTATTCACTTGCGAATCTAGAGATAAACTGTGACCAAGATAGAGACTTGGATGGTGCTGTGCCATTACCTTTTTGATCTATTTATTACCACAGCCCATGCCAACTAATACACCAATAAAGTTGTTTTTTCGGTCTTAGTTTTCTATCCATTTATGATTTTGTAGATGAATTGTAAATTTCAAATATTTATTATTGTATTTGCAGTATATCTTTGAATTACAGGTTCTCAGAAGCACCATAAAACAGACATAAAAGAATTATATTAAGTAACAAGGACTTAATGAAGAAAAGATAATTGTAAGAGAGTCTATATAAATGACTCGCAAATATATCTCTTTCCCCCACATTTAGTGCTTGATTCATAGTAGGTGTAAAATAAATGTCTGTCATCTCATCAATAAATGAGCCTCCCTCCCGAGCTCCAGACTGACATTTCCATTGCCCATGAGACAGTTGCAAACAGCTCTCCCCAGGAGCATCCACAGAACAGTCCCCAAACTAACCTTCCCTGTCAGCCTCTGCTTGTTCTGCCTCCACCAAAATACCATCGTGCTCCTCATTCTCCTGTCCCTTGGCTTTGTCCTCTGTTGACTCACAGCCAAACAGTTGCCTCATCTTCCAAGTTTTATTTCCCAAATATCTCTGCTCCTTTCAGCCCCCTTCCTCTGCTCTAAGAGTGCACCAATCTCCCTCATGTCCACATTGACCCAATGTGACAGTAGTTCTCAGGCTTCTGTTTTTCTCACCAATAACATTTCGAAAAAAGTGTTTTAAGGACCAACATGGGATCACCAATTTTTGCTTTTGCCAGGTAATACATAATATACATGATATATTGAGATATATCACATTTTCTTCATCCATTCACCATTGACAGACACTTAAGTTGTTTCCATGTCTTGGCTAATGTAAAGAATGATGCAATGAACATGGGCATTTATTATTTATTTATTTATAGACTATTTTAAAAATGGTAATGTAGGGGCACCTGGGTGGCTCAGTCGGTTAAGCGTCTGACTTTGGCTCAGGTCATGACCTCAGGGTCCTGGGATCAAGCCCCATGTCAGGCTCCCCGCTCAGTCAAGAGTCTGTTTGTCCATCTCCCTCTGCCCCTCTCCCTGCTCATGCTCGCTCTCTCTCTCTCTCTCTCAAAGAAATAAAATCTTTAAAAAAAAAATGGTAACGTAGGGAGGACTCAAATTCAGAATATAGGGGAGTCATTTACATTACATATATTTAATTTTATGCAAACTCACTACAGTGTCCAAGATTTTCTACTCAAGTAGTTGGAAACTCTTCTGTGTACCAGCACTTGCCTAGAGGTCCTGATATCCTCTTGTGGCCAGATGAATGTTTCTTTTTTTTTTTTTTTTAAAGATTTTATTTATTTATTTGACAGAGAGAGAGACAGCGAGAGCAGGAACACAAGCAGGGGGAGTGGGAGAGGGAGAAGCAGGCTCCCCGCTGAGCCGGGAGCCCGATGCGGGGCTCGATCCCAGGACCCTGGGATCATGACCTGAGCCGAAGGCAGACGCTTAACGACTGAGCCACCCAGGCGCCCCAGATGAATGTTTCTGAGTGAGCTCCAGTCACAGTGCTCCTATGATCAATAATAGTCGCTCAGTTCCTGGTGGCCTACACCCCCCAGCCTGGCATTGAAACTCCCAGCAAGGAGACCCCCACACTACCTTTCCATTGCTATCTCTAATTTCCAGAAATTGGAACTTTCTCTCTTCCCTTCTTTTCTTTGACTATAGTTTCTCCCAGCTTATGTGTTCTTTTCTTTTTTTTCCCCACCAGTCAAAATTCTTACCCAGGGCGCCTGAGTGGCTCAGTTGGTTAAGCGACTGCCTTCAGCTCAGGTCATGATCCTGGAGTCCCGGGATCGAGTCCCGCATCGGGCTCCCTGCTCGGCAGGAAGTCTGCTTCTCCCTCTGACGCTCTCCCATCTCATGCTCTCTCTGTCTCTATCTCATTCTCTCTCTCAAATAAATAAATAAAATCTTTAAAAAAAAAAATTCTTACCCAAAATTTAAGACCAAATTTGATGCCACTGCTTTCATGAAACCTTTTATGATCCACCCAAACAAACAAGATCTTTCCTCTCCTTGAACTTCCTAACACTATAAAGGGCAACAGGGGGCCAATGTTTCCAGGTGCTGTTTTTTTACCCCTCCCACAATAAATCCTTGAAGATAAGAATAATGTTTAACATGTTTTTGTTACCCCTGCCATATTTAAACATTAAATATTCAATATATATATTTAATGACTAAATAATTGTTTTGAACATAGTGGGCACTCTATTTTTAAAAAGTCCCTTTCACACATTGAAATAACTTTAATCTTCAATGTCAAGTAAATAACAATAGGGTATTGGGGAAACAGGGATTGCTAAGTAACTTCTTTGTTCTTTCCAACATGAGGGAAACAAAAATAAATCCCTGTTTCTATGACCATAACACAGAAGCTTTCCTACTATAAAAATTTTATTCTAGACTTCTACCTCGGAATTGTCTTGTCTTTTATTTTAGGTTCCTACCCAGGATTGAATTGTCCTACAGGCAATTTGTAAGAAAGATGGGAATTACAGAGCTCACTAACTCTAATTTTGTGTCTATGCCAATTTTAGAGAGGGTACACAACTTTTGTTCCTTTGGGTTGTTTTTTTTTTTTTAAAGATTTTATTTATTTATTTGAGAGAGAGAGACTGAGAGAGAGAGCACATGAGAGGGGGGAGGGTTGGGAGGGTCAGAGGGAGAAGCAGACTCCCTGCCGAGCAGGGAGCCGGATGCGGGACTCGATCCAGGGACTCCAGGATCATGACCTGAGCCGAAGGCAGTCGCTTAACCAACTGAGCCACCCAGGCGCCCTGTTCCTTTGGGTTTTGCATTCATCAAAAAGGAAGAAGGAATGAGATGACAAAGTTCAAAGACCTGAAACCATAAAACTCCTAGAAGAAAACACAGGGCGTAAACTCCTTGACATTGGTCTTGGCAATGATTTTTTGGATTTGACACCAAAAGCAAAGGCAACAAAAGCAAAAATAAACAAGTGGGACTACATCAAACTAAAAAGCTTCTGCGCAGCAAAGGAAACCATCAACAAAATGAAAAGGCACCTACAAAATGGGAGAAAATATTTGTAAATCATATAACTGAGAAGGGGATAATATCCAAAATATATAAAGAACGCATGCAAGTCAATAACAATCTAGTAAAAAAATGCAGAGTGGGGTGCCTGGCTGGCTCGGTTGGTGGAGCATGTGACTCTTGATCCAGGGTTGGAGGTTCAAGCCCCACGTTGGGTGCAGAGATTACTTAAAAATAAAATCTTTAAAACAAAAACAAACAAAATAGGCAGAAGATCTGAAAAGACATTTTCCAAAGAGGACACACAAAAGGGCAACAGGTACATGAAAAGTACTCAGCATCACTAACCGTCAGGGAAGTGCAAATCAAAACGACAAGGAGATATCACCCCACACCTGTTAGAATGGCTGCCATCAAAAAGACAAGAGATAACAAGTGTTGGTGAGGATGTGGAGGAAAGAGAACCCTTGTGCACTGTTGGAAATGTAAATTGGTGCAGCCACTATGAAAAACAGTATGGAGTTTCCTCAAAAAATTAAAAATGGAGGCTTTCTACTTCTGGAATATGTCTGAACGAAATGAAATCACTATCTTGAAAAGGTATCTGTACCCCCATGTTCATTGCAGCATTATTTATGATAGCCAAGACATGGAAATAACCTAAGTATATGTCAGTGGATGAATGGATAGAGAAAAATGTGAGATCGATCTGTTTATCTATGACTCAGTCATAAAAAAGTAGGAAATTCTGCCATTTGCAACAACATAAAACTTGAGGATATGCTAGCTTATGCTAAATGAAACAAGTCAGACAGAGAAAGAAATATTGTATGATCTCGCTTATATGTGGAATCTTAAAAAATCAAATTCATAGGTACCGAGGTTGTCAGAGGCAGGGGGGTAGGGGGCTGGACAAAATGTGTGAAGGTCATATCGCACAAACTTCCAGTTATAAGATAAATAAGTTCTGGGGATTTAATATACACCATGGTGACTATAGTTACTACTGTATCCTATATTTTAAAGTTGCTAAGAGAGTCGATCTTGAAAGTTCTGATCACACACACACATAAATTATAACTATTTGTGGTGATGGATGCTAACTAAACTTACTGTGGTAGTCATGTACATACATCAAATCATGTTACTAAAACTAATACAGTGTTATATGTTAATTATATCTCATTACAACTGGAAAAATTTTTTTTTAAATTTTATTTATTTATTTATTTATTTTAATTTTTTTAATTTTTTATTTATTTTAATTATTTATTTTTTTTAATTTTTAAAAAAGATTTATTTATTTTAGAGAGAGAGAGAACATGTGCATGTAAGTGTGAGCTGGGGGGGAGAGGGCAGAGGGAGGGAAATTTCAAGCAGACTCCCCACTGAGTACCCCCCTTTTTTGAGCACCCCTATTTTTTTAGATTTTTTTTTTTAAAAAGGAATGAGGGGCACCTGGGTGGCTTAGTCGGTTAAGCGTGAGACTCTTGATTTTGGCTTAGGTCATGATCTCGGGGTCATAGGATCAAGCCCCAGCTTCCACGCTCAGCAGGGAGTCTGCTTGAGATTCTCTCTCTCCCTCTCCCGCCACCCGCCCCCCCCCACTCATGTGCTCACTCTATCCCTAAAATAAATAAATAAATCTTTTTAAAAAATAAATAAAAATAAAAGGAAGGAATGAGATAAAAAAGCTCATCAATTTCACTCTCCTTTAACAACTGAAGGAAATCTGAGCACTTGTACTTCCATGTTCTATCTTTGACCAAAGAAATCTAACTTTGCCTCTAATGGTCTATAAAAATCAATATGTAAATGTTTTAGGTTTCCTCCGATTATATGAATAGGAAATTTAGCAAAGATTGGGATGAATATATTTTATTAAGCTTTTCACTGTTTTATGGAAGGTGTGAAAAGAAAGGACAGAACCCTATAAAAATATAGGGCTTTCATTTTGGGATTTGAATTTGACCAAGAGTATTTGGTAAGAGGCTCTTTATATTTAGCCTTGCACTAGAGCTAGAGATGAGAAAAATATAATGGTTCTTTAAATTAATTTCTTTTAAAAGATGAACCTCTTGACTTCCAGCTCTAGTTAAGATTGAGTGCCTGACACTGGACTCATCTTCCTGCTGTAAACAACAATAAAAGCTAGACAAATACAGGCATTTGAACACACAACAATTACAGGCATTGAACAGAAACCAAGGCAGGGTTATTACCCTTCAGAAAAGAGAAGCACATGAGGTCAGCCTTGCATTCATCACAGGGCTATGGAGCCCAAGCAGAGGGCAGCAATGTCTCTGGGCAGAGGAAACAGAGCTCAGAGCATAGGCCTGCTAACACAGCTGGGTTTGGAGGGCAAGGTGCCTTAGAGGAGGCAGCTGCAGAGGAAGAACCCTCTAAAATTGCATAAAAACTTCCCTTGGGTACCTGGCCCACTGTTAAGATGTGCATGAGCAGGGCAAGACCCCAGGAGATTCCACAGGGAAGTTTCTGGAAAGCTGAGAGCTGAACAGATTTCAGAGGTTGCACAATCATGGAAGACATGAGAGGTTAGGCCCAGCCTAATGTAGAATGTATAAACATTCACAGATACGGAGGCATGAATAGAAACCCCAGAAAGGTCACATCCTGGGATTGAAGACCATGGAATACCAACGTTAACAGGAGTTTGGAAGAAGTAGATTCCAGTCCACATGGAGGACTTTGATGCATTCCAGACTTGAGTGGAGGAAGTCACTGCAGATGTGGTGGAAATAGCAAGAGAACTGGAATTAGAAATGGAGTCTGAAGATGGGACTGAACTGCTACAGTCTCATGATAAAACTTGAACAGATGGGGAGTTGCTTCTTATGGATGAGCAAAGAAGGTGGTGAAGATGCTGTGCAGATTGCTGAAATGACAACAAAGGATTTAGAATATGACATAAAGTTAGTTGATAGAGCAGCAGCAGAGTTTGAGAGGACTGACTCCAGTTTTGAAGGACTATGGGGAAAATGCTATCAAGCAGCACTGCATGCGACAGAGAAATAATTCGTGAAAGGAAGAGTCCATCCATGCAGCAAACTTCATTGTTGTCTTATTTTAAGAAATTGTCACAGCCACCCCAAGCTTCAGCAATCACCACCCAGATCTGTCAGCAGCCATCAACAGCAAACAAGACCTTCCACCAGCAAAAAGATGATGACTCGCTAAAAGCTCAGATGATGATTAGCATTTTTTAGCAATATTTTTTTACTTAAGACATGTACACTGTTTTTTAGACATAATGCTGTTGCACACTTAATAGACTATTGTGTAAGTGTAAGTTTTCTATGCACTGAGGAACCAAAAAATTCATTTGACTCTTTATTGTTTTATTCACTTTATTGTGGTGGTCTGGAACGAAACCCGTAATATTTCTGGTATGCCTATATACTGCAAATGATAAACATTGTGAAAAATTTTAGGAAAGACCTAAATAAATGAAAATATATAATGTTCATTTAATAAAAAACCCAGTATTATTAAGATGGCAACTTTCCCGAATCAAATTCCAAGGCAGCATTTTTTGTAGCTAATCAACAAGCTGATTCTAAAATTTGTATGGAAACCCAAAGGATCTATCTAGCAGAAACAACCTTGAAAAAGAAGAACAAAAGTGGAGGACTTTTGGGGCACCTGGGTGGCTCAGTTGGTTAAGCGACTGCCTTCAGCTCAGGTCATGATCCCAGGGTCCTGGGATCGAGCCCCATGTCGGGCTCCCTGCTCAGCAGGAAACTGCTTCTCCCTCTCCCTCTTCCTGCCACTCTACCTCTCTCTCTCTGTCAAATAAATAAATAAAATCTTCAAAAAAAAAAAAGTGGAGGACTTATACTACCTGATTATGATGGTACAATAATCAAGTACAGTGCGGGTATCGGTGTATTAGTAGACTACAGATCACTGTAATAGTATAGAAAATACAGAAATAAATCCACATGTATGCAATAATTGATTTTTGACAAAAGATCCAAGGTCATTCATCAGAAAATGAAAATCTTTTTTTAACAAAAAGTATTGGTACAACTGGATATCTGCATGGAAAAAAATAACCTTGGACTTGGGTCTCACAGCGTAAACAAAAATTAATTTTAGATGGATCAGAGACCTAACCATAAAGTCTAAAATTTAAAGCTTTTAAAAGAAAACACAGAAGAAGATCTTCATGAATTTGGAGTAGGCAGATATTTCAGATGGAACACAAAAACACTAACCATAAAATTAAAATTCATAAGTTGGACTTCATAAAAAGTAAAAACTTCACCATTAAGATAATAAAAAGGCAAGCCACAGAGTGGTTAAATACATTCTCAATATATACATTTTAAAAAGACTTGAATCCAGAATATGTGAAGAATTCTTACAAATCAATAAGGCAGAAGGGAAAAAAAACCCTCAAGTAGACACTTGACAAAAAGATGTACAAATGGCCAATAAGCACATAAAAGAAGCTCTACGTCATTATTCATCAAAGATACGTACTCTAAAAACATAATGAGACATTATGTCATACCCTTTAGAATAACTAAAATTTAAAGGAATTACAATAGGTCCATACCCCTTCCTATTTCCCTTTGCTTCCCAAACGATTCAGTCCTAAAGCCATCATGTGGAGCAGAGCCAAGGAGGTGCCACGTAATGGAGATTTGGGGGAAGAGGCAGCCACAATGGGTTAGAATAGTGTATCAGAACTCTAGCAGAGTGAGGGGAGCAAGCATGTTTAGGGACAGTTCAATACAGCATATTAGAGCATAAGCAAGGTAAGACAGGTGCTCACACAGAGAGAAGCCCAGTGTTAGATGTCAGAGCCTGAATAGAAAGAGCAGAGAGTCCATATGGGAGATAGCCCAACATGGGGAGTTAGAGCCTGAGCTGAGTGAGAAGGTGTCCATATGAGGGTGGCCCAAAGAGTCAGAGGCTAAGTGGTCTAAGGGGGTCATCCATTTGAACAGGAGGCCCAAAGCAGGATCTCAGAACCTGAGCAAGGAGAGGAGGGTGTCCTGGTAGAAGAGTAATCTGGAGTGGAGTATCAGAGTAACTATAGTGAGGAGGGTGACCACACTGGGAGGAGATAGGAGTGGACATGGTAGATTAGATACATTCAGTGTACCGATCAAATAAATATAATAAGGATAACACATGTCAGAGAAAAGAGTTACAAATACGTAAAGTGGGAAAACTAAAGTGAACCATATGAGTTGGGTTGGAATTGGAAGTATTGGTGTAGACTTAGGTTTTCAATAAATGTAAAGAGGTATAGAAATAAGCACAGATGGGGCGCCTGGGTGGCTCAGTAGGTTGAGAGTCTGACTCTTGATTTTGGCCCAAATCACAATCTCAGGATTGTGGAACCTGCTTAAGATTCTCTCTCTCTCTCTCTCTCCTCTCTCTCTGCCCCTCCCCCCACCCCACCCCTGTGAGCGTGTGTACTTCTCCCTCTCAAAAAAAGGAAAGAAATAAACATAGATGTAAATGTGTGCACTTGGTGTGTGTGTGTGTGTGTATCCATTCACATATTCCCTAGTTTTCTCCTGAGATAGGCACTAGGAGCAGTGATATGCTAATAACAATGAGCACAACAAGTGCCTAAATCTTGGTTTCTAAATACCAGCCTCCATTAAAAGAAACTAAGTCTCCTTGGAGAATGGCTCATTCTCAGTTCAAGACAATAGTGAATGTTCTTGTGCCAGAAAGCAGAGAATTGTTCAAAGAATGATAGGGGTATTTCAAAAGGACAGAGAAGCCAGCTTATAGGGCCAAATATGGTACAATTTGAGTATCAAAATAAATGATAGTAATAGATTATTGCCCACTGAAGAACACAGGAAACCACAGTCCATACAGATATAAATTAATAAATGAACAAACTAAAAGTTATGGAAGCAATTAGTTACCTAATATCAGAGTATTTCCCTACAAAAATATTAATCACAAAGAGAGAAAAGTAACTTTCTATTGGAGAAACCATGCAGACATCACCTTATTCAAATGATCAAAGTGAATATTATCAGTAAGGGGACAAATTAAAGTCATGTACCTGCTATGATACTCTTGCCAAATATGTGTAACATGGATACAATTATGAAGAGACATCAAATGTCCCCAAATTTTGAGGCCAGTCTATAATATAATTGGCTTGGAAACTTAAAAAAAAGGCAACTTGTTGGGGCACCTGGCTGGCTCAGTCAGTTGAGCATCCGACTCTGGGTTTTGGCTCAGGTCACGATCTTAGGGTCGTGAGATGGAGCCCACATTGGGCTCTGCACTCAGCATGGAGCCTGCTTAGGATTCTCTCTCTCCTTCTCCCTCAGCCCCTTCCTGCTCTCACTTTCTCTCTCAAGAAATAAAAATAAATAAATAGGGCGCCTGGGTGGCTCAGTTGGTTAGGCGACTGCCTTCGGCTCAGGTCATGATCCTGGAGTCCCTGGATCGAGTCCCGCATCGGGCTCCCTGCTCGGCGGGGAGTCTGCTTCTCCCTCTGACCCTCCCCCCTCTCATGTGCTCTCTCTCTCTCATTCTCTCTCTGTCAAATAATAAATAAAATCTTTAAAAATAAATAAATAAATAAATAAATAAATAAATAAATAAATAATTTTAAAAATAAAAAAGGCAACCTGAGGAAAGTTCCAGTTTGATGGAGACTAAAGAAATTTGACAACTAAATGCAACATAGACTTTTTGAACAGGATCCTCTTACTAGAAAAAAACATTATTAGGACAATTGTTAAATTGAATAGTGAATAATGTCTGAGGATTAGATGTTTTTTGTGCACCAAGATTAACTTCCTAATTTTGATCATTATGTAGGAGAATGTCCTTGATTGTGTAAAATACACACTCAAGAATTGGGGGGAATGGAGCATCAGGTTGGCAACTTATTCTAAAATGGTGAAGGAAAATGTTCTCTGTATTGTACTTGCAACTTGTGCGACTGTGCTAAAATTTTAACAAAATATATTAAAAATAGAATCACACGCAAAAGATAATATCAAGTTTTGGTGAGAATGTGAAGCAGCTGTTCCACACTGCTGGTGGATGGTTAAATGGTACAACCACTTTGAAAAACCGTATGTCCGTTGCTCATAAAACTTAAGTTACACCTACCCTATGCCCCAGGAATTCCACTCTGGAAATGTTTACAGAAAGTCTTGAACTAGAATGTTCTTAGCAGATTTATTTGACATAGCCTCAAACTGGAAAGGATTCCTATGTCCATCAATAAGTGAATGGATAAACAAACTGTGACTTATCCATGCACTGGAAAACTATTCAGCAATAAATAGAAGTGCTAATACACAGATTAACATAGATGACTCTCAAAAGAATTATGTTGAGTGAAAGAAGCCAGACATAAATGAGTTTATACTTATGATTCCATTTATATGAAGTTTAAGAACAGTCAAAACAAGACCAAAGAGATTGAAATTGGAATAGTTCTTGCTTTGGGAAAATGGGGATTGACTGGAAAGGGGCAAGAGAGAACTTTTTGGGTGCACAAATGTTTTGTATCTTGATTGGCTGATGGTTATATGGGCATATATATTTGTCAAAACTCATCAAACTGTACATTTAAAATCTATGCATATTATTTTTATAAACCATACCACAATTTAAAAAGCTAAATTTTAGGGGCGCGTGGGTGGCTCGGTGGGTTAAGTGCCGGACCCTTGATTTCGGCTCAAGTCATGGTCTCAGGGTCCTGGGATCCAGCCCAGCGTGGGGCTCCAAGCTCAGTGCTCAGTGAGGAGTCTGCTTGAGCTTCTCTCTCTCCCTCTCCCTCTGCCCCTCTCCACCATGCTTGGACGTGTAAGCATACGCATGCTCTCGCTCTCTCTCTCTCTCTCTCTGTCTCTCTGCCTCTCAGTCTCTCAAATAATAAATAAATAAATCTTTAAAAAATAAATAAAATGAAAAATAAAAAGCTAAATTTAAAAAAATTCACTAAATCATGAGCCGTGGTTACCTTTAAGGGGTGGGATTCTTTCATTTTCCACATTATGTATTTCTGAGGTGTTTGAACTTTCTTCAACATGCATGTCTTAATTATTTAAAACAGCCACATTTAGAATCTGAAAATATAATTACGTAAAGGTAGGATTTGTCCAAAGGGTGCTCAAGCAACTAGTCGCTTCAGGGAAAAATTAAGTTAGATCTTCTTCTTTTCATATATGCCCCACCCCCACGCCCCAAAGAGTTCAGGTAAAGTGAAAGAGGTAATGTATAAAATCAAGCCATAATTTTAAATGAAGCCATAAATAACAGAAAATAGAGGCTAGTATTTATCTTATTTCCAAATGGCAAATAAACTAATATTGAAAGCAATGTTAGAAATTCTAAAGGAATAGATTTTTGCTATATAAAAACTATTAAGATATATAATAAAATTATATGCAAACAGAATTAAATGCAACAGGAAGTTGGGGGAATTTATAAAAACATGGTATTTGACAGATTTATAGGCAAAGCATGTGAATTCTAGAAAGGAAGGAAGAATAGAGGGAAAGAAGGAGGGAGGGAAAGAGAATAAAGGAAGGGAAGAAAGAAAAAAGAGGGAAAGGAAAAGAAGAGAGGAGAGGAGAAGGGAGGGAAGAGGAAGAGAAGGAAGGGGAAAGGGAGAAAGGGGGAGGGGATGGACGGAAGTTAGGAAGGGAAGGAAGAGAGAGAGAGAGAACACAATCTTGGCTTATCAACAAGTGAATAAAAATTAAACCTGAAATTTTACCTAGCAAATTAGCAAACATTACTGTTATATTCTAGTATTTGATGGCAGTCATAGTCTGTCCTGACAGGCAAGACAAATTCTTGGTAACTACTTGTAGGAGCATAAATTGCTACATTTCTGGAAACCAATCTAGCAGTGTGTATTCATAATCTTTAATATGTTTATATTCTTTGAACCAGAAATAACCACTTTTTGGAATCTGTCTAAAGAAAGTAATCATAAGAATCGCTCTTCTCAAGATTATTCATAATTGCCAAAACAATTTTAAACAGCCTAAATGCCAACCTTTTGGGACTAGTTCGTTAAATCATATCTGTTTGATGGATTATTATTCTACCATTAAATGGAGCTTACAATGAGTTTTTAACGACACTTTTAAATGCTTTTTTGTTGTTGTTTAATGCTCATGATAAATTAAGACTAGCAAGGCTGACTCCAGTTTGCCTCCGAAACAGAAATTTCCCATAGGGG
Organism: Neomonachus schauinslandi; assembly: GCF_002201575.2. Lineage (NCBI taxonomy): Eukaryota > Metazoa > Chordata > Mammalia > Carnivora > Phocidae > Neomonachus > Neomonachus schauinslandi. Next base: position 106,849,856 of record NC_058411.1, read on the forward strand.
CAAAAACACTGTCTCTAGACACATCACATTCCCCGCACCCGCCCCATTGTATTTTAAATACATTAAACGTTAAATGGTACCTCTGCCCCATATACACATGTATGATTCAGGGTTTGTTCAGGAAAACACAAGCCACTCTACGTCTTCTGGGTCTAGGGTCTAATGCCGCGGGAGGGGCTTCCACGGTTGCTGGACGAGCAGGGAAGGAGCCGAGCTGGGGCGGCGGCTGCGAAGGCACGAGCGGACGCTGACGGTCTCGGCCCGAAGCGGGGGCTCGGGACAGCTCGCCGGGCAGCCTGGGCGACTCTCACATCCGCTCGGCATCCGGTTGTCACCACCTCTGGAGACGAACAGCGTCCCTTTCGCGTCTACCGTCCAAATTTCCCCCCGAATTCCTTTCGTGCCAACTCCAACCTCCCAGCGGGGGCATTCTGGGAAATGTAGTTCGCCGCCGCTCTGCATTGCGGAAAAGGGGTGGACAGGAGGCTGAGGGCTCAGCAAGCTCTCTCCAGCAGGACTGGCCAAGTCGGGGACTCGTCCTCGAACCTACCTGTCCGGGTCGGCCAAATAGTCCGGAGGCCACAGGTGTTAGGGTCGAATAGAAAAATATTCTGGATTAGAGATAACAGAGGCTGTAGTATATATTTTATGATTAAAATAGCTCATTTTTTCTCACATGGGAGGCATTCCCAGCATATTTTATTACAAATTTGCAAAGCAAAACAAAGCACGGAGCTGTATGATTTAAGCCAATTTATAGATCCTTTTTAGAAAGATTAGAAAATGACTTTAATAAAACTATTCAAAAAAACTATTGGAAACCCTCGTACACTGGTACGAAGGTAAAATGCTGCAGGCGCTGGGGAAAACAGTCTGGTAGTTCCTCGAAAAGTGAAGCATGCTACTTAAAAAAATTTAATTTTCTTTTATTAAATAAAGGGGTACCTGGCTGGTTCAGTCGGTAGAGCACATGGCTCTTGATCTCAGGGTTGTAGGTTTGAGTCCCACTTTGGGTGTAGCAATTACTTAAAAATGAAAGTTAAAGCCTTAAAAAAAAGTTAAGCACAGAGAGACCATATAACCCAGCAATTCCCCTCCAAGTATATATCCAAAGAAAAATATGCTCACACAAAAACTTGTACACTAAAGTTCACGGCAGCATTATTCTTAAAGCCCAAAATGGAAACAATCCAAATACCCACCAACTAACCAATGAATAAACAAATGTGATATATCCATACAACGGAATATTATTTGGCCATGAAAAGAAATGAAATACTCGTACATATTCCAACATGAATGAACTTTGAAAATATTATGCTAAGTGACAGACACAAAGGCCGCATACTTTATAATTTCATTCATATAAAATGTCCAGAATAGGCAAATGTATAGAGATTGAAAGTAGATTTGGGGCTGAGGAGAAACAGGCACTAGGAAGTGATTGCTGGCAGTAATCGCTAATACTTGCTAATACCAGGTTTCTTGTGGGAATGATAAGAATGTTCCAGAATGGGCGCCTGGGTGGCTCAGTTCGTTAAGTGACTGCCTTCGGCTCAGGTCATGATCCTGGAGTCCCTGGATCGAGTCTCGCATCGGGCTCCCTGCTCGGCGGGGAGTCTGCTTCTCCCTCTGACCCTACCCCCTCTCATGTGCTCTCTCTCATTCTCTCTCTCTCAGATAAATAAATAATAAAATCTTTAAAAAAAAAAAAAAAAGAATGTTCCAGAATTAGAAGTGGTGATGGCTCTATGACTCTGTGAACACAATAAAAATCATTGAATTTTAAAAACTTGTGGTAAAATATACATAACCTAAAATTTATCATTTTAAGAATATTTAAGTGTGTGGCCCAGTGGCGTTAAGTACATTCACATTGTTGAGCAACCATTGCTACCATCCGTTTCCAGAACTCTTTTCATTTTGCAAAACTGAAACTCCATGTTCCATTAAATAATCACTCTCTATTCCCTCCTCTCCCAGTTCTGAATTTGACTTCTCTAGGCTCCTCATGTTAATGGACTTTGTGACTGGTTTATTTCACTGAGCATAATGTCCTCAAGTTCCATCCACGCTGGAGCATGTGCAAAATTTCCTTCCTTTTTCAGGCAAGATAATAGTATATAGATATATATACATATATAAATATACAGATATAAGTTCTATATCTTTATCACATGTTGTTTATCCATTCATCTGTTGACAAACAGGTTTCTTCCACTTTTTGGCTATTGTGAATTATGCTGCTATGAACATGGGTGTTCAAATACCTTTTTTTTGAGACCCTGCTTTCAGTGCTTTGGGGCATATACCTAGAATGGAATTGCTGGGTCATATGGAAATTTTATTTTGAATTTTTGAGGAACTGCCATGCTGTTTTCCATACTGTTTATACCATTTTACCTTCCCACCAGCAGTGCACAAGGTTCTGGTTTTTCCACATCCTCACCTACATTTGTTATTCTCTGTTTAAATTACTTTTCTTATGATAGCCATCTTAATGTTTGTGAAATGGTATCTCCTTGTGGATTTTTTTTTTACACTTCACAAATTTGCATGTCATCCTTGTGCAGAGGCCATACTAATTTTCTCTGTATTGTTTCAATTTCAGTATAAATGGTGCTGAAGTGAGCACTCATTGTGCTTCCTTCCTTCCTTCCTTTCTTTTTAAAGATTTTACTTATTTATTTGAGAGAGAGTGAAAGCGATCACAGAGGCAGAGGGAGAAGCAGACTAGCTGCTGAGCTGAGAGCCTGATGCGGGGCTCGATCCCAGGGCCCTGAGATCATGACCTGAGCCAAAGGCAGAAACTTAACTGACTGAGCCACCCAGGCGCCCCCTCATTGTGGTTTCTATTTGCATTTTGAATTATTGCTTTTAAAGGGTGAATTTTATAGTATGTGAATTATATCCCAATTTAAAAAACTGTTCATTGAGAGACCCTTGTGCACTGAGCATACCTAATGTCCAGATCTTGGCTTCTAAGTAGACTTCTTCACTAAAAGAAACCCAATTTGGGGTAAAGAAAGTACAAGGTGAGCCTGGGACATTTCATTGTACCAGAAAGCAAGGAAGTGCTCAAACAATGATGGGGTATGTCTAAAGGACATTGGCCAAATTTGGGACACATCGAGCATCAAAAAAATGATGCTATACTTGATTGTAAATTATTGTATAAATAAAAATCCATGAATTCATGGTAATAAAAAGGAGAGAAAGAGAGAAAACAATGATCCTTTATAGAAGAGTGCCAGCTAATAGATGTAAAAGGAACTAGAGAATTTAGAAATCACCATTTTGCAACTCCTAATGAAATTTGTTCAAGCAAGGATTTGGTAATAGATGCTACAACCATTAAGTGAACAGTTATTACAAAACTGGTATCATCTCCCAGATTACTTTTAATTGCAAATGGAAACATATACCTTTGCAATGGAGAAATCTGGCAATGGGGGCGCCTGGGTGGCTCAGTCTTTAAGCGTCTGCCTTCAGCTCAGGTCATGATCCCAGGGTCCTGGGATTGAGCTGGATCAAGCCAGATCGAGCTGGCGTCAGGGCTCCCTGCTCAGCGGGAAGCCTGCTTCTCCCTCTCCCACTCCCCCTGCTTGTGTTCCCTCTCCCGCTGTCTCTTTGTCAGATAAATAAATAAAATCTTTAAAAAAAAAAAGAAATCTGTCAATGACTACTTTTTAAAAATTAATTAGTTAATTAACTTGAATAGTCTCTGCACTCAACACAGGGCTCAAACTCACAACTGCGAGATCAAGAGTCGCTCGCTGCACCGACTGAGCCAGCCAGGTGTCCCTGGCAATTGCTACTTTAAACACGTGATCAGTTTAACATCACGAATTGTAGAAAAACTTGACGCATGTGCTTCCTAATATGATGCAATAGTAAGTACACAACATCAACTATTATTCTTACTAAAATGTGTGGCCTGAACGTAATCAGGCTTCTCTGGACCCGATCTTCATTTTCCAGGAATTCAGGGGAGTGTGGGACAAGTTAAAGGACACCATGTAGAATATTCTACAAGGCACTTGATTTCAAATCTTTAAAAAGTCAAGGCCACAGAAAAAGGGAAACAAGCAACTGCAGCAAGGGACTGCTGTGGATTAAAAGACACTTAAGAGACCTAATTAAACAACAGCAATGAGAACAAAACATCACACCTGTTCAGTAAGGGTCTACTGCTGGCTGCGTGTAGATTTTGTAAATTGGTGCTAAAATTATGCAGGCACATTATTTATCATGCTTTAGTGATAACCTAAAATATTTATTATTAAAACTTGTTAACAAATGGAAATTTTTATTGCAAACCTCTTTCGTATCCCCTCCCCTATGGGAAAAGAAATCATAATCACAGAAATGGCTGTCCTTGAAAGCATATAATATAGCATGTGCTTCAAGATAGTTGTGTGATTTATCACTAAATCACAGATTCAGCCTGGAAGAAAATAGAAATGTATGGAACAATTTTTCATTTCACAGGGCATGCAAACCCCTTCCACCTGTTAATGTCATTAACTGCAGTATGGGCCACTCCACAACACAATATTTCTAGACAAATGAAGCTTTTAAAATAGCACTGCCCAGTAGAAATATAATGTGAGCCACAAATGTGAACCCATATATAATTTTACATTTTTTAATAGTCATGTTAAAAAAGTGAAAAGAAATAGGTAAAATCAATTTTAACAATATATTTTATTTAACACAATATATTAAATCATCATTTCAATAAATCGTTAATATAAAAATTATTAAAAAGGCATTTTACATTCTTTTATTGTACTGTTTTGAAATCTGGTATATAATTTACACTTCTAGTACATTTCACTTTGGACTAGCCACATTTAATATACTTACTAGTGGCTTATATGCTGGACCGTGCAGGTCTAAAGTAATAAATACTGAAATACTGAATCTAAATAGAATTGGTTTTAAGTGCTACAAACGAATGGTATCAAATACAAAATTTTCAAAAAATGAACTTTCCTCGTATCTACGTTTGATTTGCTTTTGCGCTAGAATTTTTTTCAGGGAGAAAAAAATAAGCTGAAAAGAATTCGGTTTCCCTACCACGTGACCAACATTTTTGCATTTAGGGTAAAAGAGTGGAAATAACAGTTGGGGTAAAAAGAACCTCCAATTTTACACATATACATTCAAAATCATGAAACACTAAGTTAGCTTATAATGCAGTTTGCCATGAGTATCTGAATGCAAGGGACATAAATGTTCCACATTCTCCCTTCAGACCAGCCTAAGCTTTTTTCCTTTTAGGCTCCTGCTACCCAGGCTTTAATGCACCCACGTGCGGGCTGATAGAGGTTTCTCCCTGTTTCTTCTGCTCCGGAAGTTGTTGCAGCTCACAGGCCTGTAGGTGCAGCTCCTCCCCTCTCATTGGGTCCCAGGCATCCTGGATGGAAGGTTTCTATTATCTGGCTTAACCCTGTCTTTCCACCTTGAATGCCATCTGCCTTCCCTCAGTGACGCAGGCTCGCCCCTGATGGTGCACTTTCTATCATGTCATTTCCCCCCGGGAAGACCTTCTCCCCTTCCTCTACCTGGCTAGGTAAGTGCTAGCCACCTTTCCCTGCCTCGTATAAATTTCATGTCTTCCAAGGAAGCTTCGCTATCTTGACTGTCAGCAAGCAACTCTCACCCCTTGTGCCCACACAGTCGCTGTCCGCTGCCATTCGCTGTCTCGTGATTGTCCCCGTGTGTATCTTACCTTGCTTGTGAGCCTACAGGCCCAGATCACTGAATCCTGCAGATTGCTGCCTCACACTCCCCTCAACACCCTGTGTGTGGGGCTGCACTGGGCACTCAGGTGTAGAACTGCCTTCCCGAGCCTTCTCCACAGTGTACAGATGCCTACAAAGTCCAAAGACATGCCTACGTCTTACACTTAAGACAAGTATGTGTGACACTGCAGCTCTTCCTACCAGGAGGGAGTCCCCATTTCCCCAGCCTTGAACCTGGGCTGGCCGGCTGACTCGCCTTGGCCATTAGAATGAGGCAGAAGAGACAAAGTGCCAGTGAGGACCCGAGGCCCCCAAAGTAACCATGATCACTGTGGACACAGTGGGAGGAGAGAGGAGTCGGGTGTCTGGGCCCCCACATGGCAGTCTGGCTCTGCCTGTCATCAGGGAGGATACCTAGGGCAAGGCCTTTCACCTCCTGGGCCTCAGTTTCCCCCTCTACAAAATGGAAGAGATCCAACCAGGATAATGCTGAAGAGTCTTCTAGATCTTTATCATTTCATGCTCATGAAAACTATTTACACATATGTATTATGTACAGCCATTCTCACCCAACTGGATTACTGAGTTAAATTTTTGCCAACCATTGTGGAAGCGGAGAGTATCCTGTACGTGGAGCAGAATCGAGAGGCTGTGTTCACACAGGCTTAGCAATCACTGAAGTCCTAAACCATCTTAAACCATCTTTGAAAATAGTCTCTAAAATTAGTCACTAGTCTTTGCCAAGCGCTTGCATGTACCTTTGTCTCATTTCATTCTTGCAACCCTCCAAGATGGATATCAGTTTCTTGTGACCTGGGGGGAAACAATCCTGTATAAGTTAAACAACTAGTGGTCGTGAAGCTGCGATTTAGATCCCAGTCCTACCCAGAGTCCATGCCCTGCCCACCAGGCTGCACTGTCTTGGCTCAAAATGAGACACAGAAGCTAATGTAACTACGTTCATGCATTCTGGTGTGAAGACAATCTAGTAAAACACTCTGTATTTTAACTGCATTTAAAGATTTTATGGATGTATGTGTGTATTTGAAAGAGCGCGCATACGCATGTGTGCATGCGTCGGGGGAGGGGGAGAGGGAGCAAGAACCCCAAGCTGACTCCGAGCTAAGCAGAGGGGCCCAACAGGGAACTCGATTCCACCCCCCGAGATCATGACCTGAGCCAAAATCAAGAGTTGGATGCTTAACAGGCCCCCCCAGGGGCTCCCAATCTAGTAAAACACTTTTAAAGCTAGTAATTTTTTTTTAATATATACTTTCATCCTTTTTCTTTCAGTGTTTGTGCCTAGGGGCAAGTCCACAGTTAGGTCCACAGTTAGGCCTTTCTGCTTAACCTCCATTTCTCTGGGACAGTTCTCCCAGCCAGAGCCCGTCATGGTCAGGGACTCCCGTTTCCCGGAACAGCATTCACATTTAGAACGTGGATGTTATGTCGCACTGAGATCATTATCTCTACTTACAAGGTACACTGACAAGAATGGAGGAAAAGTTGTTTTTGTTACAATTTTAAGCTTGCGGCCCTTTACTGGGCACCGGCGCTGATAGTGCATTGTTAATTAATAGCCTTACAATTCTTCTAGTTGTCTAATAAATAACAAAATGTAAACAATGGCATGTTTTGTATTTTTAAAAGGTCATATTCGTTACGTATGAACATTTAAAATATGCTCTAATTTTTGTAACTCTAGTTTGAAATTTCTGTATTTTATAATACAGACTTGATAAAAGGAAGAAATGGGCTATCTACTGAGAACAACAGTTTCCACTCACATGTGAGCCCTTCAGGGCACAGAGAACCCTAATCTGATAGGATGGCTGGTTTCATGTTCTTTCTAGAGAGGAACAGAACACACCTAATTTCCTCTAGCACCTAAATAGGCAATTACTCTAGAAGGATGGTGGTCTACACACACCCCAATCTTCCCCCCTCCCCTGAAATCACACAGGGAACCTCTTGACTTCCCAACTCAAAGCAACATTTAACAAAAAGGAAAAACAAAAAACTATAAAGGTAGACATCTGCTTCTAGCTGGGACAGAGTAGGTGGTATGAGATTTATTCTCCTGCTAAGAACCACTATGCAAACTAGATTTTATTTTATTTTTTTAAATATTTTATTTATTTATTTGAGGGGGAGAGAGCGCGCAAGCATGACTAAGGGGCTAAAAAGCTAAGCAGAGATTTTGGCAATCTCACATGTATGTGGGAAGAAATTGGGAGTTTAAAATCCACCAAGGTAAAAGGCCCTCCCACTGAGACTCATGGATGGGCATTGCTCTAGGGGGAAAGGCAAACTGGATATAGACCAGCTTCTGCTCAGCCAAGATGATCTGTCTTAATCTGTCTGCCAGCATGAGGAGGGCATCCATGCAGGACGGTGGCCCAAGGCACAGGGCAGGAGCCAGAACACCATAAGAAGGGTATTGCGTAGCAGAGATGCCCAGCGCAGGGTGAGAAGGATATCCATGTGGCAGGGGAGGGGCAGGCTGGCATAGCAAGTGCATTCACAAGTGGGGATGGCCCAGGCTGGGGACTCAAAGCCCAAGCAAGGTGAGGAGGTTATCCCTGTTGAGAGGGAGAGAAGGTCCTAGCAAGGGCTGTTGTGGGGTGTCAGATCCTGAGCAGGATGGAGAAGGTATTCACGTGGAGGTGCTGGGGAGGCCCTGAGGAGGGGTTTCAGAGCCGTTCAGGGGAAAAGAGGGCATCCATCTAGAAGGCCAGCCTGGCATTGGATGTTGGATCCCAAGCTGGGTTAGGAGGGGTGCTTATGCAGCGGGCTGGTCCAATGTGAGAAGTTGAAACCCGAATGGGAATTTTGCATGAGTGAGGGGTTGGTGGCAGTGATGCAAAGTTGGTTATATACTAAATAACTAAACACATTAAGGATGATTGGAGCCATGTTTCTCACCGCCAGAGAAGAGAGTTACAAATATGGAACAGGATAAAACTTGATTGAACCCTGTGATGTTAGGCTGGAATTCAAGGTATTGGTGTGAGCTTATAGCCTTCTATTAATAGATAGATAGATAGATAGATAGATAGATAGATAGATAGATAGATAGAT
>NC_058411.1:106858696-106902532 GCF_002201575.2 Neomonachus schauinslandi
GATAGATAGATAGATAGATAGATAGATAGATAGATAGATAGATAGATGATAGATAGATAGATACAGATCGAGATAAATATGGGGAGGGGCGCCTGGGTGGCTCAGTTGGTTAAGTGTTTGACTTTGGCTCAGGTCATGATCTCAGGGTCTTGGGATCGAGTCCCGCATCGGGCTCCCTGCTCAGCGGGGAGTCTGCTTCTCCCTCTGCTCCCCTCCCACTCATGCTCTTTCTCTCTCAAATAAATAAAATCTTTAAAAAATAAATATGGGTGGATATATATGTGTATATGTGTACCATGTACATACATATGTACATGCCATACATATGTACATATTCTCTTGCTCTGTCTACTGAAAGGACCTGCAAGAAGGCACATCCCTATAGTGATGAGCACCTGTAAGCCTGGGATATCTTGTGTTGGAAAGCCAGAAAGTACTCAAATATGCTGGGGATATGTCAGAGGAGATAGATGCCAACTGAAAGGCCTCCCATTAGTCAAATCAGGAACAATTTGAGCATCAAAATACATAATGATAGTAATAGATTATGACCATTTAATCAGTCAGGAAATCACGAGTTCATACTGATATAAATAGGTAGATAAATAAATAGAAAGTATGATGAGGAGCAGGATATTATATAGTTTAAAATGACTTCCCCATACATATTAACTGCAAGGACAAGAGAGTAACTTTAGCTACATACTGTATGATTTCATTTATAAGACATTACGGAAAGGGCGAAACTACAGGATGGAGAACAGATCAGTGGTTGCCAAGTGTTTGGGGAGGAGGGAGGGCTTGACCAAAAAGGGGCAACATAAAGCAGTGTTTTCTGGAGCGATAGAATTGTTCTGTGTCTAGTCTATGGTGGTGGTTACAAGAATCTGTGTATTTGTCAAAACTCACGGAACTGTGCACCAAAAAGAGGTGAATTTTATTTACTGTATGAAATTTAAAAAAATTTATTTTCTTTAAATTAAAAAAATTTCAAAAGGAGTAACTTTACAGTGGAAAAGCCTGAGAGACAACACCTTAATCAAACAATCAAAGTGAAAATCATCAATAACGGGACCGGGGGCACCTGGGTGGCTCAGTTTGTTAAGCGACTGCCTTCGGCTCAGGTCATGATCCCAGGGTCGTGGGATCGAGCCCCGCATCGGGCTCCCTGCTCGGCAGGGAGTCTGCTTCTCCCTCTGACCCTCCCCCCTCTCGTGTGCTCTCTTTCTATCTCATTCTCTCTCAAATAAATAAATAAAATCTTAAAAAAAAAAATAATAATGGGACCGACTGAAGCCCTACAACACCCAAGAAGTTTCAGTAAGAATACAAAATTCTTTGTATAAAGAATAGCAGATACAGATGCATAAGCAGATACAGATCCTGCACATATTTTGTTAGATTCATATCTAGGTATTTCATTTGTTTTGGAGTGATTATAAATGGTATTGTGTTTTACATTTTGTTTTGCACATGTTTGTTGCTAGCATATCCACATATGATTGATTTCCGTGCATTGATTTTGTATCCTGGAACCTTGCCAAGGTGCTGTACCTCAGGCTTCTCCTTGAACGTTAGAATTTCTTATCTATAGTGGGTTGTTGTTTTTTTCCCCAGAGTACTAGATTCTTTTACTGTTAGTAGTCCATGCTTCTCTGTACAACCTTCTTACTGTAGCTTTGTTGTTGTTGCTGATGGTAATGACTTTTTGTTTGTTTTATTGCGGTGAGAACATTTAACATAAGATCTACTCTCTGTCATGTATGGCAGGATCTCTTTCTTTTTTAAGGCTGAATAATATTCCATGATATGTATATACCACATTTTCTTTATTTGCTCATCTGTTAATGGACATTTAAGTTGTGTCCATATCTTGGCTATTGTGAATAATGCCTTCCAATTGGTATCTCTGCAAATATCTCTTCAAGATCCTGATTTCAGTTCTTTTGGATAAATACCCAGAAGAGGATTACTGGATCTTATGGTAGTTCGATTTTGCATTTTTGAAGGAACCATCATACTGTTTTCCACAGTGGCTGCACCATTTTACATTCCCACCAACAGTGTATAAGAGTTCCATTTTCTTCACATCCTCACCAATATTTGTTATCTTTTGTTTTGGAGGTTTTGTGTGTGTGTTTGTGTGTGTGTTGTGTGTGGTGATAATAGCCATTGTAACAGGTGTGAAGGGATATCTCTTTGTTGTTTTGATTTTCATTTCCCTCATTATCAATGAGGTTAGGCACCTTTTCATATACGTTTGGACATTTGTATGTCTTCTTTGTGTCTGTAGTGTTTTTGAAGGTATCTCTTTCATAGATTTTTTTTCTTTTTTCTTTTTTAAAGATTTTATTTATTTATTTGACAGAGACAGAGTTAGCGAGAGCAGGAACAGAAGCAGGGGGAGTGGGAGAGGGAGAAGCAGGCTTCCTGCCAAGCAGGGAGCCCGATGTGGGGCTCGATCCCAGGATGTTGGGATCATGACCTGAGCCGAAGGCAGACGCTTAACGGCTGAGCCACCCAGGCGCCCCGTATAGATTTTTTTTTCAATGGTTGTTCTAGGTATTATATTATATATGTATAACTTATCACAGTTCACTAGTGCTATGGACTGAATTGTGTTCCCCCCAAATTCATATGTTGAAGCCCTAACCTCCAATATGACTATATTTGGAGATAGGGTCTGTAGGAGGTAATTAAAGTTAAATGAGGTCATAGGGGTGGGGTCCTAATGGGATAGGACTGGTGGTCGTATAAAAGGAAGAAGAGAGATCTCCCTGCTTTTCCATGCAAGCACAAAGAAGAGGCCATGTGAACACAAAGCAAGCTAGTGACCATCTACAAGGCAGGAAGAGAGCTTTCACCAGGGACTGAATCAACTGAAACCCTGATCTTGGTCTCCCAGCCTCCAGAACTGTGAGAAAATAAATTTCTGTTGTTTAAACATAGTTTATGGTATTTTTGTTATGGCAGCTCAAGCAGACTAAGACAACTGGTATCAACATTTTACCATTTTGAGTGAAGTGTTGAAACATTTAGATCCCTCTACCTTCCTCCATATAATTGTCTTAAATATTTACTCACAGACATTGAGAACCATACCACACAGCATTTTAATTTTTGCTTCAACAATCAAACATAATTTTAAAAACTCAAGAGAAGGAAAATCTATTATACTTACCCACATTTTAATTTATTTTTTGTTATTCTGTCTTCATTTCTTATGTTTCAAGTTTGCTTCTTTTATCATTTCCTTTTTGTTGAAGAACTTTATCCAGTGTTTTAGGGTCAATCTCTGGTAACAAATTCTTTTAGTCTCTCCTCATCTGAGAATGTCTTGGTTATCCGCTCATTACTGAAGGATATTTTGGTATTTTCTCATGATTACATTTAGGTTATGCATCTAGAATTTCTGATTCTTTAAAAAAAATTTTCACATTTCTAATTGAAATTCCCTATCTGTTCACCCATTTGCTCATATTTTCCTATAGGTTCTCTATCATATTTATTATACCAGTCTTAAGGTCCTTTTCAGCTAATTCTAACATGAGTCACTTGTGGGTCTGCTTCTCCTGACCTCTTAATTACAGATCACATTTTTTGCTTCTTTGCATGTGTAATAATTTTCTTATTGTGTTTTGGGCATTGTAAATAATATGTTGCAGAAACTCTGGGTTGAGTGATCTTCTTGTAAAGAGTATTATATTCTGTTATGGCAGCAGTTAAATTACTGACATATTACCTTGATTCTTGGGGGATTAGTTTTGGCCCTTGTTAGAGTAGCTATATTCAGTTTGGTCCTTGGTCCTCAGATGTGGTCTTTACTCATAAAGTGTGGCCATCCTGGCTTGTCAGTGCAAAGTCCAAGCTGTTTACTGAACTCCTCTATTTTGGTTGGACTTAAATGCTAAACTTAAACATCTAAGTCCTAGGGACGCCTGGGTGGCTCAGTTGGTTAAGCGACTGCCTTCGGCTCAGGTCATGATCCTGGAGTCCAGGGATCGAGTCCCGCATCGGGCTCCCTGCTCAGCGGGGAGTCTGCTTCTCCCTCTGGCCCTCCCCCCTCTCATGTGCTCTCTCGCTCTCTCTCATTCTCTCTCTCAAATAAATAAATAAAAATCTTTATAAAAAAAAAAAACACAACAAAACATCTAAGTCCTAGGCAGCTGCTAAAATGTCAGCTCAGTTCCTTAGCTTCCTTCTTTTTGCTGGGTTTCTTGAGGCTTTGTTCCATGCATACATTATTTAGGAATCAGTCAGGATTTAAGGGAAATTTATGTGAAAAAATTTTGATCTCCTTCTTTGTGGCTTTTTTCTTTCTGGGATTCCTGTCCCCCCTCCCCTGACATACACCCATTTCCAGTGCATCTGGATCACTTCCAAAACTGGCTCTGTCTCTTCAGCCTAGTAAAACTGTTACTCTCTGCTTGAGCTGTATTTCCCCAGGCACTGCAGTAAACTATTAAGTGCCTTCAGGAGAAAATCTGATTCAATGTGGACCTCACACAGTGAGCTTCCCTTCTTCAAGGATAATATCCTTTCCATTTCTCCCTACTTTGGGTTGCTCTCCAGTGCCTTCACAGAGTTGTTTTTTACATTTTGTCCAGAATTTATAATTGTTATTGGCAAGGCTGCTGCTCTGTTACATGAACTGGAACTGGATAAATAAGTTTTGATTCAAGGATATTTAGAATTAACTATAAAGATGAAGAACAAGCAGTGTTAATACTTGTGTCTTAATGAATTTATTTCTGTCTGGCACTTTAGGAGTTTATACTGTTTAAAAGAATTCAGCATGCTAGGTTTGCAATTCTAACTTAAAATGCATAATTGAATAATTGGTTTAAACTTGTCATATAATGTTTAAATCTCACTTATTTTATGAACAGTATGGGAACAATTAAAGTCATTTTAGACACATCATATTTATATTTAATTGATTGAATTTACAAATATTACTTAGATACTTTGGAGAGGTTTCTCTGTAAATCAGATACTGAAATACTTAAAAAGGAAGCTGACTATATTAAATTTCAAAATTTAATTTGAAATAATTAAAGCATTTAATTAAATTTCTAAGTGGAAACAAAATTCATACAAGCTCCTTATTAATAATTATTAAATTTTTCTACATATATAAGGAAAATAAAAGAATGATTAGCATTGTAAATTGAACCAGAATTTTATATTTGTAACTTTAATAAATTGAACAATTAACTTTAAAACAATATTCTAAGTGAGGATTTATTGACAGAGATTAAGTACATGGGTTTGGATTCTATATTATTAAAATTGTTCCAGATCACAATTCATTTAATGTCTGTCATCCTCAATTTCTTAATCTGTAAATGGGGATAATGGTACCTCCCTAAAAGTATATGTTTCAATAAATAGTAATGTTCATGATGCTAATAATGATGATTAATGATAACTTATTTTCAGAGGAGAATTATAGAATAATGTGTATAGTGTGATTTCAGTTTTTGGTTAAAAAAAGATACGCAAACACAGGTATTAAAAAAATTTCAGGAGGCTATGTATTTGACTTTAACTTTTATATACAATTATCTACCATTTCTAATTTTTCCACCATGAAAATATATTATATATTTATTTGTGTGTGTGTGTGTGTATTCATATATAAAACTTTTAGTTGTAGCTACATTATTTTGTGAGGTGGGATTATGAGTAATTTTTACTACTTGTTTCTTAATTTTATTTATTTTCTATGTTGAACAGATATAATATATAATCAGAACAAACCTGAGCTTTTTAAAGTTAAGAAAAAGACATCCATCTTTCCTTGGTTTTAATCTTTCATGAAGATCTTACCACAAGGATTCAGAGAGATAGAAAGAAGTCATGCTCAGTCATAATCCATCAGCATAGCCATTAAGTTATTCAGAAATCCTTCTTTAGCATATTTGCTTTGAGATTGGGTGCAGACTGATTTCCATCCATCCACATTTCATTCCTGCCAGTAAATGTGGTCTTGCTTCATTGTGTAATGGAGGTGCATGCCTTTGCCTGCCCTGGGTCTGCCAGTAGGGTGTGTGTCTGGGGAGAACCCTTGTGTCCTTTTGTTTTTTCCTTTTACCACCTGATTTCACTCTTCATGCTCTCTTCTAAAGACCTTAAGCACTCTTGAGGCCTCCCTGATCCCCCAACCCCTGTCCCAGGGGATTTCCGTATCTGTCTCTTAAACTCCTTCTTCTTCCCAGGACCCACGTCAGAATATCCAAATGCCTACTGGATGTTCTCACCTCAAACCCAGCAAACCAAACACTGAGAGAGTTCCATAGTCTACAAACCAGCTTTTTGTCCTTTTTAAAAATAATTAATGGGCTCTCCAGATATTTACTTAACCAGACAAACCATACTTAACTTAAACTCATTGGTCATTTCCTCCCCAAGGTGCCTATAAAGTGTCCTCATCACTTGTTCACTGTCTTGAAGCAAAAGCAATGCATTTGGAGCCTTAAAAATGTACTCTCCCACTGAGAAGAGGCAACTTCTTTACAGAAGAGTCCCAACTGATATATGTAGATACCCGACCTCCTACTCCAACTATGGCCTGTACTTAGTGACTCACTTCCAAAGAGTAGAGTATAGGAAGGGAAAATATAGTAACTTTAGAGGATAGAAGCCTTGCCAACACCACGTTAATCAGGTGATGAAGGTTAACATCATCAGTGATGTCATGTAGATATCAGGTACCCCCTGGTAAGATGTGATAAGTAAGGCACTTCACGTCTATGCTTCACCCCAAAACCCATAACCCCAGTCTAACCATGAGAAAACATCTGACAAACCCAGAAATTGAGGGACATTCTACAAATATCTGACCTGTATTCCTCAAAACTGTCAAGGTCATTCGGAAAACAAAAACAAAAACAAAAACAAAAACAACCTTGAGGAACCATGCCAGATCCAAGGAGACTAAAGAGACATGATAACTAAATGTGATGTGGGTTCCTGGACTGGATCCCGGAACTGACAAGGGACATTAGTGGAAAAATTGGGGTGAAAGCTGATAAAATCTAGTGTTCCCTTAATGATGATGTACCCATGTTGCCTTTCTAGTTCTGACAAATGCACCATAGTAATTAAGAAGATAATATTTGGGGAAACCGAAACTGGATAAACAAGGAGGAGTTCTCTGTACTATATTTGCAATTTTTATGTTAAGGCTAAAATTATTCCAAAATTAAAAGTTTATTTTAAAAAATCATTTGTCAAACATCCCTATCTGGATATAAATGGTACCTGTTAGTTAGATACTATGTAGTAGAATTGAACAATTAAAGCAACATAATTTATTTTTACCTTATACTGATTAATTGTGGAAGAGAATGCCAACTGCCTGCTATCAATTCTTTCAACAGAACCTACATTGGCGCTCAGCTGAATGGCTACATTTACTGCCTCCCTTGTAGCCTCTGGGGACTCTGTGACTAAGTTCTGACCAATGCTGTGGAAACAGAAGTATATGACATTTCTGGGGAGTCTCCAACAGGATGGAAGCTCACTTCCTCTTTCCTGCTGCTGTTATGAGAATGGGAAGACCCTGAGGTGGTCCACCAAGGCCGATGGAGCCACAAGAGAGCATGAGTCTGAGTGTTTGATGAATTCTTGGAGGTGTCACACCTAATTCTGATTGATACATGATCATACCCATCATTTTTTAAAAATGTGAAAAGTTCAGAAAAGTATATAGGTACATACAGAAGAGAAGAAACATGAATTGTAATTCTACCACCCAGAAATAGATTGTTTTGACATACCCACTATCATTTATGAGGTAAATAGATACATATTAGATTTAAAAAACCTCTTAGGATTCTACATAATGAGTTTTCTATCTTATTTTTTTAAGTTTCTTTTTTTTCTAGTTATCTCTACACTCAACACGGAGCTTGAACTCATGACCCCGAGATCAAGAGTTGTGCACCCTTCCAGCTGAGCCAGCCCGGTGCCCCTCTATCTTATTTTTATTTTTATTTTTTTAAAAGATTTTATTTATTTATTTGAGAGGGAAAGAGAGTGAGGGAGAGCACAAGAGCAGCAGAGGGAGAAGCAGACTCCCCACCGAGCAGGAGCCCAATGCGGGGCTCAATCCTGGGACCCCAGGATCATGACCTGAGCCAAAGGCAGATGCCCAACTGACTGAGCCACCCAGGAGCCCCTCTATCTTATTTTTAAAAACAGTATTATATCGTGGGCATTTTCTATCTATTTATTCTTTTAATATTGTTTTGGTGTTTGCACAATATGCATTACAGTGATGAATGACTACGAGGAGTATGAATTTGGTGTTACACAGACTTGGACCACTGGCTGTGTAACCTCAAGCAAGTTGTGCCACCTCCCTATAAGATGGGGATAAATAGAGGATTTACCTTTTAGAGCTACCAAGAGGATTAAATGAGTTAACACATACAAAATCTCTAGCAGAGGGTCTGGATCTTAGTAAGGTCTTAATAAATATAAGCTATGGTGATTATTATCATTCTTTAACCAGTTCCCTCTTCTTAGACAGTTAACCTGTCAGGGTCTAATTAAGTACAAACCATATGAGAACTTAGAAGGAATTTAATGCAGGGAATTGGTTACAAAGGTGTTAGGAAAGCTGAGAAATCAAACAGAGGGAATTAGATAACCCAAATATTAGCAACAGCAAGAAGACATTATCACCGTTAGATGTAAGGAAAGAGGGAAATGGCCGTGTAACCAGAACCCAGGGCCAGGGTCACCCAGTAAAAGCCAGAATCACAGAAGATCTTTCCTATGGGAGCTAGAACCATGGAGGAAATTCAGCTACTTCTGAAGATGCCACTGGAGGTGCGAGGTGGGCGGGGGGGTGGGGTGGGGGTGGGGGGTGGAAATTCTGGGTTCTCCCTTTCTCCCACCTTTTATCTCTTTCCAGACCCTCCCATTGGCCAAACCCATCTAGGGCCCTGGGAAACAGAGTCTTCAGGGATCAGTTTTGAGATACAGAGCAGAGCTGGGGAAGAGGATCTGGATGGAATGGATCTGATGGAAACAGACCCAGGACTAACACATTTACTATTCATTCATTCTCACCCTTCCACTCATATTTCACAACTTCAGACTTTAAACACCTCTCTCCTACAAATGCTTTCTCCTTCCCTCTAACAAGAGGAGTTGCAAATCGCACTAGTCATCATAGTCATCTTGGGTCCAAGATCTCCAGGGAAATTTCAGCCCTCCCCATTTAGTTTGGATGTGGCTTCTCGTGGTCTAGTGAATTCATTGTGAACCTAAGCACCAACAACATTCCTCAGATAAAATACCAGGGTAAGAAGGAGGGGGGAAAGAGATATCAATGTTTAGCACATACAAAACATATGCATAGATCCTTCAGTCCTCATCTCTATAACTGGTCACAAAGCTATCACTGATATTTATCACTGATGACATATCATTTTATCATTGATATTTTATTCCATCACCCATTCCATGTTACCCTAGCCCTGAGTTAGTACCTTCGGTAGTTGGGATTATTTACTTGGTGAGAAATACCTTCATATCTGAATGATCTTAGTCCTTGTTATTCTATGGCTTTATTGGGTTACTTTAGTCTTTAATTGACCTTTAATACTGGAAAGCAGTTGTTATTCTTGAACTATTTCTCTTCTAAGTGGCACCCCAGGGATTCCCCTCTCGGTCACAGATATGGTTCTTCCTGCGCCAGCTGTGTAGCAGCAATGTAATTTTCTCTTGATAATTGATACCAATAATCCCAGAAAGTACAGTTGTCCTTTCTCAACCTGTCAATTCAGTGGCCTGAGGAATCTGAAATGGTCAGGTGGCATACTCAAATTCAAGGTTAATGGGACCATTATTGTATCTCCTGAAGGAATAATACTTTTCTTGAAGACCTAGGTCACAAAACCAGCAGAGCCCAAGGTTTGGGGATGGGAAAGAGAAAATTCTTCCAGTGACTATCATTTATAACAGTGAGAGGGGCCACTCCCAATCTTACATCTTAGTTAGACCCTTTAGGGTAGCACTCCAACCTTGCAGGTATTGTCTCTAGGTGGACACCAAAAAAAAAAAAAAAAAAAAAAGGTCTTTAGTAAGTCATTCTCCATTTAACTTCTGTGTAATTGCCTATGTGATAAAACCAGTGAATTTTATGGGCGGGAGCCTATTGATGCATTTCTATTGCTATGAAGTGAGTACTTTGGTAAAAAATAAATGTATGGAATTTAATGATGATAAATAAGATTTTCTGATGGGGTGCCTGGGTGGCTCAATTGGTTGAGCATCCGACTCTTGGTTTCAGCTCAGGTCATGATCTCAGGGTCATGAAATCCAGCCCTGTGTTGGGCTCCACGCTCAGCGTAGTCTGCTTAAGACTCATAGTCACTCATAGTCCATGGGATAGTGAATACTGTGGCCCCCTCCCTATATCTGTTAATCCAGAATTGAGACACTCATTACCCTAGTTACCAGAAGCATGATCACAGTTAAGCCCCCTCTGGAAATTTCCCAAGCCCATAGGAGCAACCTTGCTCAAAGTTATGCCCCTTCCCTGGGGGAAGCCTGCATCTAATACCTCGTTGATGTGGCAATACTTGGCTCCCTTTCCTCTTCAAGGCAACACAACTCTACAGGGACATCCCAACTCCAAAGTTCCCTCTGTGTTCAGGTGAGGCCTCTGTTGCAACCATATCACAGTTCAACTTCTCCCTCTGCCCAATTCGGACTCTCTCACAGTTGTTTCTCCCAAGTGCGGTCCCCAGGATGCCTCCTGTGCACCAATCTCCATCTCAGAGTTGGCTCCCTGGGGAACCAAACACACAGTCAAACGTTCAGACTCTATGAAGTCCTCAAGGCATGCCAGAGCCTTCTTCTCAAAGGGAAAATGGTTATTAGCTCAGGAAGGCACAGCTTTGCTTCAGAACTCTATGGGACTATGCTGTAATTCTCTTCTTGGGACTTTATTATTCCACAAAACTTTGAGTACCATTAGATCTGTTGGGTCACAGGCCAGAGCCACAGCCCCGACCCACTATAGAATCTGTTCTTACTCTGAGCCTCACTTAAAACTCAGTCTTACAGATTACTTGGTAGATGGGTTGAAGCATCACACCCAAGTATGGAATAGATAGCCTCTGAAATCTAAAGAAGTTCAGGAATGGTACAGATAGTTCAGTAAAATATATTAATTTTATAGATACTTAGTAATGTCCATTGTGTCAGTCACTCTGAGAGATGCAGGGGAAAAAAATGAAAAGTGGATTCACCCTTCAAAGAATTTCATGTAGTCAATTGCATAGCATTATGAGCCATGACTATTGCTCCTTGTGGACAGCACCATACTGCATTTATGCATGAAGTGCTATGAGCATGCAAGGAAAGAGTAATCATTCCTACCTTGGCAGGCTGAATAGGAGGAACAGGTAATATCTGGTCATATTAAATTGAGCTGATCAGCTCAATGAACAACAAAATATTGTATTCAGGCCAAATATGAAAGGTGTTAAGATATTTCACAACTCTGAGATTTAAGCTGTTCCTAAGTATGTAATTTATTTATCAGATAAATTTGTTTTCTGGGTTTCCATCCTAAAAAATGCAACAGAATTATTTCTATTTCTCCTTTATAAAAGGAGAATTTAAAAATAATTCAGATAATTTCTGATTGATCTTCAAGACAACAACAATAAATCTTCCCCATTACCACTTTCTGCTTATGGTCTGGCATTGAACAGTGATAAAGAACTATACACTTAGTTATAAATCAAGTGCTAAATGGGTGTTCTAAGTATATTATTGGACATAATAATATTGGTATCAAATTTTGAGAGCTGAGTACAGCCATTCTTTTGTCTCTTAATGATAAATCGGATACAAGATACTCAGAACACCCTAGCATTGATTCTCATTCACTATTTCTACTGTGTGTGTGTGTGTGTGTGTGTGTGTGTGTGTGTGTGTGTTAGACTAGGAAGTCTTCTTAGAAATAAAGTCAGGAAATGTTCAGTAACTTGGATCAACAGTCTGTATATGACATCTTGTATACATGTAAGTCAAATGTGATCAAGATTGAATGGGGGCACTTGGGTGGCTCAGTTGGTTAAATGTTGGACTCTTTTTTTTTTTTTAAAGATTTTTATTTATTTATTTGAGAGAGAATGAGAGACAGAGAGCACGAGAGGGAAGAGGGTCAGAGGAAGTAGCAGACTCCCTGCTGAGCAGGAAGCTCCATGCGGGACTCGATCCAGGGACTCGATCCAGGGACTCGATCCAGGGACTCCAGGATCATGACCTGAGCCGAAGGCAGTCGCTTAACCAACTGAGCCACCCAGGCGCCCTAAATGTTGGACTCTATCTCAGCTCAGGTCTTGATCTCAGGGTCGTGAGTTCAAGCCCTGCTTTAGGCTCCACATGCCACATGCAACGTGGAGTCGACTTAAAAAAAAAATTGAATAATTTACATTTTCTTATTGACAACAAAGATATTTTGAACTTTCCTTACAAAAAATTAATTTCTCTGATGTCTCTTTTCTAAACTAACACACACAGAGGCGTTTAAATGTCTTGCCTTATACTGTTACAGCTAAGATCTTAAGGTTTAGTGTATACTTGAGATGATGTTGATAGTTGACAGTGGTGTGTGTAAATAATGTATCTCTAAAAATCTTCTTGATAAATTCAAGCCTTTTTGGTTAACTGTCAGACCTGATTATTTAATGGTTGCTATTTCTCAGCCTTGTAAATTGGCAGGAGATATATCAGGTTTGCCCCTTTTTTGTTGTTCAATTGTGCTGGCTTTATTAGTGTTATCTTTGATCCAAGGTCCCTTTGGAGGCCCAATTTTAGAACATTTTGTGGGAGGGTTAGTTAAGTTAAAAGGAGATAATATAGTCTGTAAATCCATGTAACTCAGTGCCTGTAAACTTTCAGTGCATTGCTGTGCGCTAGAGGAAACTCTCAAGGGCACCATTGTCAGCTGCTCCAGGTCATGGAGCCACCTCTCATCCCTCAGCTCCCTGGGCTTCCCCTGGATAATGTGACTGTCTTATGTTGAGGTGAGGGTACTAGTGTCAGTCTGATTACAGCCACCTCATTTTATTGTGTTTTGCTTTACTGTGCTTTGCAGCTACTGTGGTTTTTTTTTTACAAATTGAAGGTTTGTGGCAGCCTTGCGTGGAGCAAGTCTATGGGCGCCATTTTTCCAACAGCATTGGCTTACTTCATGTCTCTGTCACATTTTGGTAATTCTCGCAATATTTCAAACTTTTTCTTTATAACGTTTGTTAGGGTGATCTGTGATCAGTGATTATGACTCACTGAAACCTCAGATGATGGTTAGCATTTTTTGGCCATAAAGTATTTTTTAATTAAGCTATGTACATTGTATTTTTTTTTTTACATAATGCTATTGCACACTTAGTAGACTACAGTACAGTTTAAACATAACTTTTATACTCACTGGGAAACCAAAAAATTCACTTGATTCATTTTATTGTGATATTAGCTTTATTATAGTGGTCTGGAACTGAACCCACAATGTCTCTGAGGTAAGCCTGTATTACGAAATCGTGCATGAGTAAAAATCCATTCCAACTGCAAGATAGACTGATGGATTTCAATGTAACAGCATACTAAAAGTTTATTGCTATGGTTTCAGATTCTGCATTGTGACTAACCTAAAAAACCAAACACAAGGATCTGAAAAGGCTATTGAAATATTTATTTTTTCCAATCACAAATCTCTATGAAATCAGATTATCTTCAAATATTTCTATCAAATAACATACCACAACAAATTAAATGCCAAAGCAGAAATAAGAATTTGGCTGTCCTCTATTAGGCCAGACCTTGAGGAGATTTGTAAAAATTAAGTAAGGGTTTAATTTTCTCATTACCTTTTTTTGTGTTTTTGAAAATTTAGTTATTTTTCATAAAATATGTTGTTTGTGGTAATATGCAATGGGTTATTATTGTTATCTTAAAGTCAATTGACAAATATATTTAAATTCACAAATTTTATTTCTAATATGGTATCAATAGATATAACTTTCATAAAGAAAAACTCTTAGAATTGTCAGTAATTTTGAAAACACCAAAAAATGAAGAAAATGAATGTACCGTGGTAACATCAACTATGTGGACAACTTTTATTAACATAATAAGGAGTAAAAATAAGTTTTGCAACACTAGTATGATGTCTGTTTAAAAGATTCAAGGCATGATGTCAGCATCATGGCTGAATAAGATGTCCCTCATCTGTGTCCCCTCCCCCAACAATAATTTGGCATCCATCCACAGACAAAAGTGCCTTTGTGGAGCCTGTGGGATCTAGCACCATACACCAAGGGACCCGGGAGGAGTCTCGCCTACCTGTGCATCAGGTAATAGACATACAGACCTCGGTTCCAGCTGTGAACACTGCAAGTGTCCGTGAACTGGCTCCAGCCCTCCTTGGCCATGATATGGAAGCCTCTTAGACAATCCCCCACAGATGGATGTCCAGGTTTCTAGCGGAGAATTTCCAGTACACTGCTAGAGAGGGAAAAAAAAAATATATATATATATATATATATATATGCAAGAGGAAATGGTTTGACTTTACCTACATCATCCCTGCCTCAAGGTGACAACTTAGGGCCAAGAGAGATCTTCTTGGCCTGTGATATTTCTCATGGGGAAAAGAGAGAACATGTGAATGAGCACCTGGATTCCCCAGCTGTGTGGGTGCTCCCAAAGAAGCTCATTTCTCTCTCACCACATCCAGCATACTGAATCATGAGTTGTATGACCAGGGAGGTGGGCAAGGAGAGGCTGGGAGAACAGCAGATATGACTCCCCGAGGACATTAAAGGATGTGGATCTTACTAACTGTGTTGCAGACTCCTTCATGAAGCCTGCACAAAAGCCACGGGGAAACCTTGCTCTCAAATCTCCCAGTTGACCCATGGGCACCCACAGCACTCTATATATGACAGACAGACAGACAGACACACACACACAAACCCACACACACACACCATGGCCAGCTCCCCGGCGCTCCTGCTGGTGGCAGTGAAAGCGAGGTTTGGCAGACAGCTTAGTTAGCAAACACGTACAGAAAGCCAGCCCTAATCTCCAGGCCAAGGAGAGACTACAAACTTGAGCTTTAGCACCACCTTTGGGAAAACAAAAGAGAGGCTGTCAGAGCTCAGGCTGGTGCATTTCAGAATAGAGAAAAGGCATGCAAGCTTAAGAGTTCTGCCACAAGAGGGAGCAAGAAACATGGAACAGGTGTATCCACGGAAGTTCTGAGAAACCCTCCAAATCCCTGACAGGGTTGATGGAGGTATTTCTCTCTCGAAGGCAGTTAATAAAGACTGGAGAAGGTGGCTCCTCATTCAATGTGAAGATAGCAACGCAAAGCTTCGAGGACATGAAAAATTAAGGAAGCATGACACCACCAAAGGATCACAATAATCTCCCATAACCAATCCCAAAGATAGAGAGATCAGTGATTTAACTGATAAAGAATTTAAAATAACTTTTTAAGGAAACTCAATCAGTTATAAGAAAGCACAGAAAGCAATTAAATGAAATCAAGAAAACAATATGTGAGAAAAATGGTAAGTTTAACAAAGAGATAAAAATCATAATAAAGAACCAAACAAATTCTGGAGCTGAAGATGACAATGAATGAAATGGGGAAAAAAATGCAATAGACAGCATCACCAAGAGAAAGGATTCATCAGGAAAAGAATCTGTGAGTTAGAAGATGGGAACTTTGAAGTTATTCAATCATAAGAAAGCAAAGAAAAAAGAAAGAAATAGAATGAAGAAAGCCTATGTCACCTATGGATTCCATCAAAAGAAATAATTTGCAAATTATTGAAGTTCTAGAAGGAAAGAGAGAGATAGAAGAGGGCAGAAAACTTATTTAAAGAAATATTGGTTGAGAACTCCCAAATCTGGAGAGAGATTTGGATATCCAGGTTCATGAAGCTCATAGGCCACCAAAGAAACTCAGCCTAAAGAGAGCCTCTCCAAGACACATCATAACAAAACTGTCAAAAATCAAAGACAGATAAACAATCTTAAAAGAAGCAAGAGAAGAGAATCTTGTAACTTACAGAGGAAACTCCATAAGGCTATCAGTAGATTTTTTATTTTAAAAAATATTTTGAGAGAGAGAGCGCGCGCGCGTGCACACGATTGCACGTGAGTGGGGGTGGGGGAAGGGGCAGAGGGAGGGGGAGAGAGAGAATCCCACGCTAAGTGTGGATCTTGATGTGGAGTTTGATCCCACAACCCCAAGATCATGACCTGAGCTGAAATCAAGAGTCAGATACAACTGACTGAGCCACCCAGGCACCCATATCAGTGCATTTCTTAACAGAAACCTTACTGGCCAGGAGAAAGTGGGGTGATACATTCAAAGGGCTGAAAAGAAAAAACTAGTCAAGAATAATCTATTCAGCAAAGTTAGCCTTCAAAAATGAAGGAGAAATAAAGACTTTGCCAGACAAAAGCTGAGGGAGATCATCACCTTTAGACCTGACTTGTAAGAAATGCTGAAAGGAGTTCTTCAAGCTGAAACAAAAGGAAGCAAAAAGAACATATACAACACTCATAAAGGGAAGTATATGACAATTTCAGAATACTCTGATACTGTAATATGGTGATATGTTAACCACTTAACTCTAGTATAAAGATTAGTGGACAAGAGTATTAAAAATAACTACAGTAACAAAAACTATAGTGACAATCATTTGTTAAGGAATGCACAATATAAAAGAGGTAAATTGTGACATCAAAAACAAAAAAACAGGGGTAAAAGGATAGAGTTTCCATATGTGACTGAAGTTAAATTGTTATTAGCATAGAATAGACTGTTATATTTTAAGATTTTTTATTTTTATTTATTTATTTGAGACAGAGAGAATGAGAGAGAGAGAACACATGAGAGGGGGGAGGGTCAGAGGCAGAAGCAGGCTCCCTGCCGAGCAGGGAGCCCGATGTGGGACTCGATCCAGGGACTCCAGGATCATGACCTGAGCCGAAGGCAGTTGCTTAACCAACTGAGCCACCCAGGCGCCCTAGACTGTTATATTTTATATAAGATGTTTTATTTAAGCTTTATGGTAACCACAAAACAAAAACTTACAGTAGATTCATAAACAATAAAGAGAAGGGTATAACAGACATACAGAATATGCCATCCAATGGCAGCAGAATACACATTCTTCTCAAGTGCACATGGAACATTCTCAAGGATAGATCATAGGATAGTTCACAAAACAAGTTGAGCACATATAAGAAGACTGAAATCATACCAAGTATCACTTCTCCCACAATTATATAAAACTAGAAATCAATAATAGGAGGAAAGCTGGAAACTCCATAAATATGTAGAAATTGAACAACACACTCCTAAAAAACCAATGGGTAAAAGGAGAAATAAAAAGGGAAATAAAAAGACATCTTGAAACAAATGAAAATGGAAACAACATATCAAGACCTATGACGTACAGCAAAAACAATTCTTAGAGGGAAGTTTATTGCAATAAATGCCCACATAAAGAAAAAAGAAAGTGCTTAAATAGATAACCTAACTTTACACCTCAAGGAATTAGAGAGAGAAGAATGAACTGAGCCCAAAGAAAGCAGAAGGAAGGAAATAACAAAGATCAGAGCAGAAATAAATGAAATAGACACCGAAAAAACGGTAGAACAGATCAACAAAACTCAGAGTTGTTTTTTTAAAAACATAAACAAAATTGACAAAACTTTAGCTAGACTATGAAAAAAAAGAGAAGACTCAAATAAATAAAATTAGAAATGACAGAGGAGAAAGGACAATTGACACCACAGAAATATAAAGGATCGTAAGACAATAGTATGAACCAAGACACCAACATATTGGAGGCAGGAGAAATGGATAAATTCCAGGAGGCATACAACCTATCAAGACTGAATTGTGAAGAGAGAGAAAATCAGAACAGACCAGTCACAAGTTAGGAGACTGAATCAGTAATCAAAAATTTCCCAGTAAGAAAAGCCCAGGACCAGATGGTCTCCCTGGTAAATTCTGCCAAACATTTAAAGAATTAACACCAAACCTTCTCAGACTCATCCAAAAAATAGAAGAGAGAACACTCCCAAACTCATTTTACCAGGACAGCATCACCCTGATACCAAGGCCAGATAAAGACACCATGAGAAGAGAAAACTATAGGAGGATAACTATGATGAATATAGAAACAAAAATTCTCAAAAAAATGCTAGCAAACCACATTGAATACCACATTAAAAGGATCATACACCATGATCCAGTGGTGCAATAAGTCAGACAGAAAAAGACAAATACTGTTATTTAATACCTGATATACAGTTATACTGATATCACTCACATGTGGAATCTAAAAAAGCCAAACTCATAACAACAGAGTAGAATAGTAGTTGCCAGGGGCTGGGCGTGGGGGAATGGGGAGATGTTGGTCAAAGGGTCAAGCTTCCAGTTATCAAACGAATACATTCTGGGGATCTAATGCAAAGCATGGTGATTATAATTAACAATGATGTATTATATACTTGAGAGTTGCTGAAAGAGTAGCTCTTACATGTCCTCACCCCAAAAAAGCAATGGTCCTTATGTGAGGTGATGGAGGTGTTAACTAACACTACTGTGGTAAACGTTTCACAATCCATAAGTGTATCAAATCAACACATTGTACCCCTTAAACTTACATAATGTTATATGTCAATTACATCTCAATAAAGCTAGGGAAATGTTGACTGGAAAGATTTATTGAAAGTGGTCATATAAGGGGGCGCCTGGGTGATGCAGTGGGTTAAGTAACGGACTTATGGTTTCTGCTCAGGTAATGATCTCAGGGACATGAGATCGAGCCCCGCGTGGGGCTCTGCGCTCAGCGGAGAGTCTGCTTGAGGATTCCTTTTTTTTTTTTTTTAAAGATTTTATTTATTCATTCATCTGAGACACAGAGATACAGAGAGAGAGAGAGAGAGCATGAGCAGGGTGAGAGGGAGAAGCAGGCTCCTCACTGAGCCAGTAGCCCGACGTGGGGCTCGATCCCAGGACCCTGGGATCATGACCTGAGCCAAAGGCAGATGCTTAACCACCTGAGCCAACCAGGCATCCCTGCTTGAGGAATCTTTTTCTCCCTCCCCTCTGTCTCTCCTCCAACTCTCTAAAATAAATGAATCTGAAAAAAAGTGGTTGTATAAGGGGGAAAGGGAATTGAAGAGGAGCTGAAGTAAAAAGTACAAAAATGAAACAAAAGAGGGGCTTTGCAAGAACAATGTGAAGAGTGTGCCATGAATTGAGAAGAGGAATTATCTCAATTTTGTGTAGTTGAGGTCTAAAAAAATTTTTTAAATGTAATGTAATGTAAGGTGGCCCAACCAGGCCTAAGAGATCTTACTGAGGTAAAAGTCCTAGTATATAAGGTTCTACTAGTTTCCTTACATTGTATTTTTTTATAAGAGTCATATTCTTGTGGAAGGGAAATTTTGATTCTCTTAAAATACCTCTCATATCTCCTTATTGGAATGTGTTTTAACAGAACACAAATCTCTTTCATTTCTCAAATGGACATATTTAAAATGCAAATAACCTTGAAAGAGGTAGCCTACAAATTAAATTTACAACAAGGAGTAAATGATTTATATTAGATTTCCTTGTTAAGCACGTGTTTAGCGGGAGGCTAAAGAAACAGGATTTTAAGTTTCTTGATCAGGTCTGGGCATGGAGAAATGGAAAAAAAGGAGCACAGACAGGTGCATTTAAGTACCAAAGACAGATTGGATCCCTCATAATTTTGATTAAAATTCATGCTCAGAACAAATTTTATTTTGGGGTTGAAACAAGAAAGCATTCACGTTGCATTTATGACAATTTAGTTTTCTTGAGTTCAAGGTTCACCACAGAGAAATTCCCATCTGCTTAATTTTCACTGTGGTTAACAACTAAATAAATATTACTTTACTATCTAAAACTATGTATATATAGAATAGACATACATATTATGTGATAGTCTATTCAAAATGCAAAGGGATGATAAACATACAGTTGAGAATAATGGTTACCTGGTGTGGGAGAAGGAGGAGGCAAATAGGAGAAGAGCTTATAGGTAGCTAGAAGTTACTGGTAAAATTCTCATTGCTACATGAAGGAGTGAATAAATACAATAAAAAGGCCATGAATGGACTGATGGTATGTGTCATATTAACTAAGCATTATCACTAATCAAATTCTGTACATCTGAAATTCAATAGAAAAAGGGAAAAAAATGAATTTAGGGCCCAGTGATGTAGGTGAAATCTGAAGACTAAGATCTGTTGGCCGCATCTACAGATGGACGCCATTGCTTTCTAGTAGAGGGGGCAGCGTTTGTGATGTTGGAGACATGTCCTTCATCAGCTTTCCTGGACTCATGAGTCAGGCCAGGGCTATTCTGATAGGTGATCTGATTTTGCTGTGTCTCCTGAAAGGAGTAAACTGAGGCAGTTCTGCATCTATCCTGACTGAGAGAGCCCTTGAGACTGGGTCATTGGGAGTCTGCTCGATAACTGGGTGGGCTGGAGCCCCATAAACTGTCAGCCCCTTGGAGACCATTGCAGGGGTGCAGCTGGGAGGAGGTTAACAGTAGATCTTAAATGTTCTCACCATGAAAAAGAAATGGGCCTCCCCTATGGGTGGCCTTAGCAGGGAAGGAGGTACAATGCAGGCTATAATAACAGAGGCTGGTGAAGTCCATAAGGGCAGTCGTCCCATGCAGAACCTTCCTGGAGGCGATTGTTACACAGGAGAATCCCAGAGCGCTGGACAGGAAGGGGCCCATCTGCGTGTCAGGAGCCTTCCCTGGGAGCCTGCCACTCCTCAATGTGGCTGGTGCTGTGGAGGGAGGGACGGCCGAGCCCACAGCTTCCCGTTTTGTGGGTGGCAGTGGCAGTGAGTTGTGGCTTCTCCGCTGAGGGGTCTGGTGGCAGGTCAGGAACATTCAACCATTCACCAGGAGAGCCCCCTCCAACCTGAGCCTGGCACGGGACCCCCTGTGATCTGCCACCAAGCCTCAGTCTAGTGTGGGGGCTACTGCTTGGGCCTTTGGTGAATTCAACCCTGTCCACTGACCGCCTGTGTTCTCGTCTATTTTTTTTTATGTATTTAAATGTTTTTATGTAAATTAAATGTTTATGTATTTAAATGTTTTTTAATGTATTTAAATGTTTTTATGTATTTAAATGTATTTAAATACAATGACATATTCCAGAATTCAAAAGTAAGAAGAAGTTATATACAGGGAAAACTCCTTGCCTTCCAACCTTCAGTGAGTCCTTCTCTCCAGAGGCCACCATTACTGTCAGACCCTTGTACTATCTCTATTATACACAGATGTGTGTGTGTCACTCTGCAAGCACGTCTTCCTCTTTCTACCCTTTGCACACTAATAAAGAATACCACATACATGGTCTTGTACTTTTTTCACCTAATTTATCCTGAAGATGTCTTCATATTAGTACATTAGGAGCTTTGCTCTTAATTTTAACCACTGCATGATTTTCCACTGCATGCATGTATCATAACTTGTTTAACCAGCCACCTATTGATGGATATTTAGATGTTTTCCCATCTTCTGATAACTCAATGCTACGCAGAATAACCTGGTACAATGTAATTCCCACGTGTGAGAATATCTGTAGGATTGGTTCTGAGAAGAAAGTCCTAGGTCAAAGGTATATTCACAGCTTTGATAGATACTGCCAAATTTCCTACCACAAATGTATCAATTTTCAGTTCCACAAGGACTGGGTGAGAGGCCTTATAGTCTTGAATCTTTGCCATCCTTGTGTATTATCAATCTTCTGGATTTCTGCTAGCCTCCTAGATTAAAAATGATATCTTGGTGGGCTTTCCATTTGTTTTTCCTTAATAAGAGTGAAGGTGAGCGTGTTGTCATATGTCCAAGATGCATTTTTCTCTCTTTTCAGTAAACTGTTCATTCAAATGCTTTACCCATTTTTCTATTGAGTTATCTGTCTTCTTAGTGATTTGTATGTCCTGTAGGATGCACTTTGATGTACCCATTTTTAAAAATATCAACTTTATTGAGGTATTATGTACATATAATAAACTGTATCTTATTTATACATTTTTGCTCAAAAAAATAAAACATCAAAAAATTTGTCCAGAAAATATGGCACATTAACACTAAAAAGAAGAGTGCCAAGAGGTTTTCCCAAGCCCATGAGTGCAATTTAATCAAGGACTGCTATGTACCATCCCTGCTTTGTCTTCCTCTGGTCCACCTTCCACTCCTTTGTGGAGTCTGTGACCCCAAAGCATCATGGGATGTTGGAGCTGGAAGAAGCCCGTTGCAGGCTAAGGAGTCTAGTTGACCAGCTCAGCATCATGTAGGAGAGAGAATGCTGTGTTAAAAGGCAAAGGACACCTGGGCATCCTCGTCTCAGTGCATCCAGCATCCAGCTGCCTGGCCAAGACTTTCAGCTTTTTTGAGACTCAATTTCCACAACTATGACTGAGGGGTACATAATACATACTTGGTCTACCTCTAGGATTGTTATGGGGATGAAATGAGACAGAGGGTGTGAAAGGTATTAGTAAAGTCAAAAGACAATGAAAATATAAGGGATTATTATTAAACAGATAAGAAAAATAAAATGCAGTCATAGAAAAGTCCCCTCTACCCAAGATCATCTTCTTTTTGATTTGGTGACAGCAATTCAAAGAGCTCTGTATCTCACTCACCAAACTCTATAGAGCTTACCCCCTGGCAAAGCACTGTGTTCAGGACACAAACACTAAAAGACATAGTTATCCCTGCTCTAAAGCAACTCATCATCTAGTGGGGTAATATACTTCCTTTTCAAAAATAAAGTAGACTCTTGGATATGGTACAATGAAAGTTTGTGTACTTTTATGTATGTATGTTAGGTTCTACACAGAGTTTACAGAAAAGTAATTTAATTCATTTTAACTTTGTGTTTATAAGATGCATTCACAGATTTGAATATAGCACATTTTATAATTTGTTGTACTACAATTTTTTTTACCTATTCTACTAGTGATGGGTATCTGGTTGTTTCTTTTTCTTTTTTTTTTTTAAAGATTTTTATTTTATTTATTTGACAGAGAGAGAGACAGACAGCTAGAGAGGGAACACAAGCAGGGGGAGTGGGAGAGGGAGAAGCAGGCTCCCAGCTGAGCAGAGAGCCCGATGCGGGGCTCGATCCCAGGACCCTGGGATCATGACCTGAGCCGAAGCCAGACGCTTAACAACTGAGCCACCCAGGCGCCCCATCTGGTTGTTTCTAGTATGGGGCAATTGTGAACAATGCTGCTGAGAAGATCCTTATATGTGTCTCCAGGGGCACGTGTACATGAGTTGCTATGGGGCTGGACCAGTCCAGTCATTGGTTATGGGTAACTTCAAGTTTGCCAGACAGTGTTAAACTGGGTTTTGAAGTGGTCGCTCCAATTCTCCTTCCCCCTAACAATGTAGAAGTCTTCTCCAATTGATGTTGACAGATATTAAAATGTTTGCCACTCTGACCAGAGTTTGTGGTATCTTATTGTGGTTTTACTTTGCATTTTCCTGATGTGGAAACTTTCTATATGTTTATTGGCCTTTCGGATTTCTTCTTTTACGAAATGCTTCCTCAAGACTTTGCCCATCTCTCCACTAAGTTTTCCTTTTCTTGCTGATTTGGATTGAGGATTACTTAAGAATTCTGGAACTCTAAGTGGACAGATACCTTGGAATCCTAGTACGATACAATGGGATCCAATATGATCCAGTGGGAAGAAGTTATAGTTTTGACATCTCTGAAGCCTTCAGCTATTCTTCTCTCAATATGTCACTGGGAAAAATGGACTTTCCATTATGTTTTTATTATTGATTTTCATTTTAATTGCATTATAGCAATCCTCTGAAATTGTGGAGATTTGATTTATGAACTATTGTATAGTCAGTTTTGGTAAATATTCCAAGTGTGATGTGAAGAATGTACATTTTTCAGAGAGTTGCTGCAGGTCTATGCACGTGCATTATGTCAAGTGTTTTATTCATGCTGTTCAAATCTGTATTCCTTATTGATTTTTTGTCTGCTTGTCCTATTCATTACTGAGATGAGTGTATTAGAATATTTCATTGTAATTATAGATTTGTCTATTTATCCTTATAATTCTGTCCGCTTGGGCTTTACATATACCACAAGACCATTTTTGTCCACTTTTGCTGTACATATTACAAGTCCACGTTATGAACCCAGTTTGCCATCACAGGCTATAGGAAGCCCCAGTCACTGCCTGATGATGTGCCTCTAGCCCAGGCATCATGAAGCATCTCCTTTCACCTCCCTTTGTAACTCTGCTTCTCTCCCTTTATAAAAAGAGGGCATCTCATTCACCCATTTCACTTCCCACAGTGCTTCTTTGCCCCTGGAGCACCAAAAGGTACTCTGAAATGTTAATTATTAATATTAATCAAGACACCCTCAATAGAAGGCAAGGCTTTACGTTTATCATTGGTTAGGCATATGTGTATTGAGAGCATAGCATAACATTAGATAATTATGGGATTTTTGGGGCATATAACCCAAGAACATTGAAAAAGTTGAATGACATTACGTAACAAAATTCCTTCCATTTCTACCCACTGATATATGTAAACATGCTTTCCAGTTATTTACATATATAGAAGTGGAAACAGAAATAGAATTTATGCTGAATCCTGTCTCATTTGAACAATCAGTAGTATCTATCACAGATATATGAAGAAACTGAAAAACAAAAGCCCCAGCCATTTCATTAGGAAATACATAACAATTTAATATAAATATATTTAATGTAATTCAAAATTTTATGTTTAATAAATATAAAAAATTAAGGGTGCCTGGGTGGCTCAATTAGGGTGCCTGGGTGGCTCAGATGGTTAAGTGTCTGCCTTCGGCTCGGGTCAGGATCTCAGGGTCCTGGGATCAAGCCCTGTGTCAGGCTCTCTGCTCAGCAGGGAGTCTGCTTCTCCCTCCCCCTCTTTGCTCTCTCTCAAGTAAATAAAATCTTAAAAAAATGTATAATTATGATTTAGTTAATTTTATACCAATAATAATCGCAATGATAACAACTAGGATTTTTTTTTAACAATTAGACCTTCATGGTCTCATGAAATTAAAAAATGAAAATCAACTTTCCCGTATTTTAGTTGCAGATAAAGATGATAGGGTGATCAATAAAAACCTTTGAAATATAAAGATATATTTTTATGTAAAGATATATATTTTTATGTAAAAGTCAAGGAGAAAAAAGAATGATGTAAAATGCCTGTTAAAGATGAGTTAGTTCATGTGCATTTTAATTTTAATTTTTTTTTTAAAGAGAGAGAGTGAGCAAGAGCCAGCGGTGGTGGGGATGAGCAGAGGGAGAGGGAGAGAGAATCTTGAGCAGAGGAGCCCAACGCCTGGCTCAATCCCACAACCCTGAGATCATGACCTGAGCTGAAACCAAGAGTTGGACCCTTAGCCAACTGAGCCACCCAGGTGCCCGTTCATGTACATTTTAAACGGACAGCAATGGGAATCAAATTGTTTAGTATTTATTTTCCATCGTGTACATTTAAAAGAATGAAGTGAACCTTTTTTAAAAAAATGTAAATTCCTGTGATATGCAAGAAATAACATGATAAAACATTTTGAGGTCAACTTTTAAAAAGTGTAAAATTCTTCTAGGGTATACATGAGCAGAACAGAGTGAAGACCCCGCACCTTCTGCTGTGGGCATTCAAACCCTGCTGGACTCTTGAGGAACTGTGGATTTCCTGGGAAAACATTCCTCCCTTGGTAAAAGGGCTTCATTATCTTTGTGCATTTGCCACCTGGGAATTCTCCTAATACTCATCTTTATATCTAATCTAGGTGAAGGTATGCTTAAGGGCTTGATTATCCACCTAGGAAAGAAGCGGTGGCACCCAGCCGCGAGTGCCCAGAGCTGGAAGTATTCTCAAGGAAATGGAATGGTGGGCAACCCTCCCTTGTAGAGCTAATATCTGATTGCCCACCTTACTCCTGCTGGAAAGAATAAGAAAGGAGGGAAAGATGGACAGACAGACATACTTATGAAATGCCTACTGTGTTCAGATATATTGCCGGCTGCTTCCCTGCATGTTGTTTGATTTCTAGAACAATCCATCCTACAGATGAGGACATGGAACCTCAGGAAGACAACTTGCCAAGTTTGTACAGCCTGTCAGTAGTGTAATTGGGACTTGATCCCAGGTCTGCCTGACATTGCCACATGCATGGCTTCAGAATTAGAAGAGGCATATGCCCCCTTGGGGAAATTACTTAACTTTCCTGAGCTCAATCTTCCTCATTGGTAAAACGGGACAGTAATAACTCTTTTGCAGGATGGTATTCACAATCGAGGGAATTAATATGTGGATATACTCAAATCCTTTACATAGGGCCTGGCCCACAAAAGGCCCTAAAGATATGATTTTAAGAAGTGTAAAATTCTTCTAGGGTATACACGAGCACAACACAGTGAAGACCCCTCACCTTCTGCTGTGGGCATTCAAACCCTGCTGGACCCTTGAGGAACTGTGGATTTCCTGGGAAAACATTCCTCCCTTGGTAAAAGGGTTTCACTATCTTTGTGCATTTACAAAATTTACAAAATAGTTGACTATTCTGGCACAAAGTTGGGTATTCTGGCACAATCCTTCTGCCAGCAAAGTGATGGCTAATATTTGGGACACAAACCCTTGTGAGTAGAGCTATCACTTATAGGTGACAAACTGAGTGACTTGCCTTAAGCCTGGAGCCCGAGCAGCTAACACTGAAGGCTGGACTTTGACTTGGGGGGTAGTCAAAGGAAAGATGGTTGCTGCCTTTCAGACCTGTCCTTAGAGCTCTGAGGCTAGTGTTTGTCCATTGCAACCCTCCCCCGCCCTCACCAAGTGTTTCCCACCATCCACATGTTGAAACAATGCAGCCCACAGAGCCCATTCAATGTTCTGTAATAGAGGATTAAAACCTCAGTGTTGTCTCACCCACAAGAGACATCTGCCTCCGCTGTTTGCATCCAGTTTTTTTATATTACAAAGTAGGTTCAGCCCAAGGCCCATCTTCAGCCTCGCTGCAGGGGGTAAGCTCGAACAAAAAATGGCAAACAGAAAAGATCTGTTTAGATATTCTGGACTGAAGCAAATCTCACTTGGAGAGAATGAGGGACTATTCATTATTTTTTTATTTTTATTTTTTTTATTTTATTTTATTTTATTTTTTTTAATTTTTTTTTTTTTTATTTATTTGCGAGAGAGAGAATGAGAGACAGAAAGCATGAGAGGGGAGTGGGTCAGAGGGAGAAGCAGACTCCCTGCCGAGCAGGGAGCCCGATGTGGGACTCGATCCCGGGACTCCAGGATCATGACCTGAGCCGAAGGCAGTCGCCTAACCAACTGAGCCACCCAGGCGCCCCATTATTTTTTATTTTTGAATCACTATTCACATAACCATTATGAATTTTGATGCATTTGTTATTCGAAGTACTTGTGTGTGTGTGTGCATGTCCTACAAAAGCAAAACATGAAAAACAGCCCCCTGTGTCCAAATTTTTCACACAAGAGATGAACTTATCAAGTGGGGAGTCCTTAGGTAGCTGGATGTTCCTGGAGCCATCGGTGTTGTTTGGTGCCTCCTGGCGGCCTGTTGGAGAGGTTACTGGCACTGGCCAATCAGTTTCTCAACCCTGGCTACGTGGTAAGAATCAACATGAGATGCCAGTTTAAAAGGTCTGTGGGACTTGCAGTTTCCAGTTCTGTATGTAAGCAGCTTGGAAGCCATCACACTGAACTAAACAACAAGGAAAAAGCTGAACAGACCAAAAAACCAACCCCTTTCTAGGATCCCTAAGAGAGGTGAGGACAGGGCAAACCACTGCCCCCGAGATCAGAAACTGACAGGTGAATACAGAGATAAAAACTTCATGGAGCAGAGACTCATGTGCCGAAAGTGCTGTGAGAACCAGTGCCAGGTAGGAAAACCTGAGCTGTGTAATGGATGAATTGCTGGAAGTTCAGCATAGACAACTCAGAATTTAAAACCCCAGGGGAACCCAAGTCAGAGGGGTGCCCCTACAATAGTGTGGGATTTACCTCCATGAGCCTGACCAGATAGCCACAGTAAACATCAGAGAAAAATCCTCTTGTGCTTCTGGCAGGGGTAGAGGGAAAAGGAGGCATTTTGAAATATGCCAGAGCACTCTGTTCTTAACACCTGCCCTCAGGGGAAACTAGTTAAGCAGAACCTAACCTGCTGGAATAGTATCAGAGCCTAACTGACCTGGGGGATGGGAAATACCCCACTCTAGCCAGCTCTGGCTTTCCATGCGGGAGAGCAGAAATACCCAAGTCCAAACCATTCCAGCCATCCTCTCCTACCTGCGGTGGGGGAAGGGAATGAAAACACATGTAAAGTTCATAGCCTAGAGACATAGGCTCACTAAAAATTGAGACCTAACTGCAGGACCATAGACTGCTTCCCCTGCCTCACACCTCACCACCGTATTACTAAAGGCTCATTTACAACAGTTTCTTTTATCTGGTACTCTATGTCTAACTA
Organism: Neomonachus schauinslandi; assembly: GCF_002201575.2. Taxonomy (NCBI): domain Eukaryota; kingdom Metazoa; phylum Chordata; class Mammalia; order Carnivora; family Phocidae; genus Neomonachus; species Neomonachus schauinslandi. The sequence goes on from NC_058411.1 coordinate 106,887,338, forward strand.
CCAAGAAAAAATTACAAAGCATACCAAAAGGCAAAAATTTGAGGAAACAGAGCAAGCATCAGAACCAGACATGACAGGGATGTTGGAATCATCAGATTGGCAATTCAAAACAACTATGATTAAAATGCTAAGGGATCTAATGGATAAAGTAGACAGCATGCAAGAACATATGGGCAATGTAAGCAGAGAGACAGAAATCCTAAGAAAGAACCAAAAAGAAACGCTAGGGATGCACAAAAAACCCACTATATAGAAATGAAGAATGCCTCTGATGGGCTTAACAGACTGGACATATCTGAGGGAAGGATCTCTGAGCTTGAGAATATCTCAGTAGAAACCTCCCAACTGAAGAACAAAGAGAATAAAGACAGGAAAAATAGAACAGAATAGCCAAGGATTGTGGGGTAACTACAAAAAGAGTAACACACATGTAATGGGAACACCAGAGGAGAGGAAGGGGAGAAAGAAACAGAAGAAATATTTGAAACAATAATGACCAAGGATTTTCCCCAAATTAATGTCAGAAACCAAATCACAGATCCAAGAAGCTCAGAGAACACCAAGCGGGATAAATGAAGAAGGACGGAGGAGAAGAAGGAGGAGGAGGAAGAGGAGGAGGAGGAGGAGAAGAAAAAGAGGAGGAGGAGGAGGAGGAGGAAGAGGAGGAGGAGGAAGAAAAACCCTATACCTAGCCACATCATTTTCAAATTACAGAAAATCAAAGATAAAGAAAAAATCTTGAGAGAAGCTAGGGGAAAAAAGATAAAAATTACACCCAACTTCTCTTCAGAAAACTTGCAAGCAAGAAGAGAATGGGATGAAATATTTAAAGTGTTGAGAGAAGAAAACCACCGACCTAGAATTCTGTTTCAGAATTCTGAAATCATGCTTCAGAAAAGAAGAAGAAATAAAGGCTTTTCAGACAAAAATTGAGGGAATTTGTTGCCAGTAGACCTACCTGGCAAGAAATATTGATTTTTTAATTTTTAAGATAATTTTAACAGATTTATTTATTTATTTGAGAGAGAGAGAGAGAGCACGTGCACATGCGCGCACAAGTGAGCAGTGGAGGAGGGGCAGAGGGAGAGAAGGCTGACTTCCCGCTGAGCGCGGTAACCCACATGGGGCTCCATCCCACAACCCTGAGCTCATGACCTGAGCCTAAATCAAGAGTCAGACGCTTAACCTACTGAACCACCCAGGTGCCCCTAAGAAATGTTTAAAAAGTTATTTGGAGAGAATGAAAGTAATATAGGTCAGAAAGTTGGATCTACATTAAGAAAAGAAGTCCGTCAAAGTATTATGTAAAGGCAAAATGCTTTTGTTGTTCTTATTCTTAATTGAACCAACAGATAACAGTTTGTTCAAAATAATAATAACAATAATGTATTCGATTATGAATGCTCATGTATATTAGATATGTACATATATGTGTGCTTATATAGAAGTGAAATGGTATATGGGGGCTCTCTGTACCATCTTCTAAAGTTTGCTGCAAACCTAAAACTGCCTCCACAAAAGACTTTTAAAAAAAAGTCTATGGTAGGGATGGACATTAATATTGTTAAAAAACACCACAAAACTTCACAGGTTATTTTCAAGTGCAGCTAGGGTTGAGAACCACTGTGCTAAGGGGATTTCACATAGAATGACTAATTGATGGACTTTTTTGATGGATTCACTTCACAGAATATTACTGAGCTCCTATTAGATGCTAAGCACGTGATAAGAGATAATGAGGGAAAAAAGGGCCAGTCTCCTATCCTCATGTATATGACAGCTATTAATAAAATAAGTACACAATTCTCTAGTAGTTATTACAGCTAAGAACAGGCAACCTGAGCTCATCTAGGGGTTAGCAAAGGCTTACCTGAGGAATTGACTTTTGAAGTGAGATCTGAAGAGTTATTGGAGTTAACTAGATCAGGGTGATGCACCCACCTGCCCAACTAACTGCAAATGGCCCCTGTAGTTGGAGGTAGGCCTTCCTAGATCTGACCCTGGTCTCCTCTCTAAGTGGTGGACAAACATATCCTTGGATGACCAAAGATGATTACTTATTCATTTCATTGAGAAAACATTAAAAGTAGGAAAGTGTTGAGTCCAGGGACAAAGGGCTGTGAGTGAAGAAGTTAGGGGAGGAAGACAAGAGGGAACATGGAAAAGCAAAGAAATGAAACTTTTTAAAAAGGGGCCATATTTTATCAAGCTGATTGGCAAAGGTGGATAATACACAGTGCTGTTGAGAATGGAAATTCTTCTCTCTGATCCAGCAAATTCACTCATAGGAAGTTACCCTGGAGAACTGTGGGCATAGGTATGTGGAGAGTGAGAGTCCAGCAGAGAAAGAAAGCATGGCTGCCCTTAAACAATAGGATCCTAGCCCCTCTGGAGGAGAGGTTTCTTTTTGAGAGAGGAAGAATAAGTATTGTGTGGGAGGTTGTCAGTGGCTGAATTACCACTGATCACCCCAGGTGGGATTATGTAAAAGCAGGTTCATGTGTAGAAACATTTCAATATCACAACCTCTCCCATCCTCTTAATTCAGTTGAATTCAACATTCTTACCGAGTACCTGCTGATCCAAGGCTTTGGTGGGGATGAAAAACTGTAGTATAATGAGAATGGGTAACACCTTCCACCCTGCTCCCAGGCAGTGCTGTCTAGAAGGGAAGGCTGACACGTTACAAGTTCAAATACAGTGATTATAATGAACTAAATATCATATTATAGGTATAAGAATGTGTGTTTAAAAGTGTTATGAAAAGAAAGAAAAAGCACAATAAATTGCAATTGGAGAAATGTGTGAAGAAGTTTCCCCGAAGACATGTCATTTGAACAAATTTTAAATAATTAATTAGATTTTCTTAGATTTGGCATAGGGGTGGGGAAGGGAGGCCCTTCTGCTTCAGAAAAGAATTGCACAAGGCTTTATTTATTTGATGTCTTTACTGAGCACACATTGAGCATGTTGCTAGGTGCTGGGTAGGACACAGAAGTATGAGAACTTTGGGGCACCTGGGTGGTTCAGTTGGTTGAGCGACTGCCTTCGGCTCAGGTCATGATCTTGGAGTCCCAGGATCGAGTCCTGCATTGGGCTCCCTGCTCAGTGGGGAGTTTGCTTCTCCCTCTGACCCTACCCCCTCTCGTGCACTCTCTCGCTCACTCTCTCTCAAATAAATAAATAAAATCTTTAAAAAAGAAAAAGAAGTATGAGAACTTTCCACTATGAAAACAAGACAAAACACATCACAAGAATAAAAAGTATGATGTCAATATTATCAGCAGGATCCAGAGATGGGGCAGAACCATTGCCCAAAACATTTGCAGCACAGTGGAAAGAAGCCTACTAGGGGCCAAGGGAGAGATGAGAGGTACATTCTTACCACCCCCTTTCCTCAGTCTTCCAGATTAAAAAGTATTATTATTTCTTTTTCTTTTTTTTTTAAAGATTTTATTTATTTATTTGAGAGAGAGGATGAGAGGAGAGAGAGAGCACATGAGAGGGGGGAGGGTCAGAGGGAGAAGCAGACTCCCTGCTGAGCAGGGAGCCCGATGCGGGACTTGATCCCGGGACTCCAGGATCATGACCTGAGCCGAAGGCAGTCGCTTAACCAACTGAGCCACCCAGGCGCCCTTCTTTTTCTTTTAAAAAAAAAAAAATTTTATTTATTTATTTGACAGAGAGAGACACAGCGAGAGAGGGAACAAAAGCAGGGGGAGAGGCAGAAGGAGAGCAGGCTTCCCATGGAGCAGGGAGCCCAATGCAGGGCTCGATCCCAGGACCCTGGGATCATGACCTGAGCTGAAGGCAGATGCTCAACCGACTGAGCCACCCAGGCACCCCAAAGTATTATTATTTCTTAATGCTATATGAACCATACCTGAAAAAGCTTTGGCAAAAAATTCAGGCATAAAGAGTAAAAGAAAATCAAAGCCTCTCTTTACCACTTCCAATTCCCCTCCGATCCCATCTCTCTCCCCAGATAGAATTACTATTGCCAGTTTGGTGAGGATTCTCCCAGAACTTTATCTATGCCTTTATGTACAAATAGGTACATACACAAATATATAGTTGGTTTTTTGTGGATTTTTTTTCTTTTTTTGTCTCTGTGTTTTATATAAATGATTCTGCACATTTCTTCAACTCTTATTTTTCACTTCAAGATATTTAGGGAACTTCACATGTCAGTCTCTTTAGATACACCTCATCATTTTAAACTAGTATTCCACGGTATGGTGCATCTTAGTTACTTAACTATTCCCATCTGATCAACCATCAAATGGGCAACCTCCATTAAGGTTCTACCTAATTTTTACAACAACAACAAACCTCAGTCTAGGTTTAGTCAATGGAGCACTGTCTTGAGCCATCACTGTAGAGAGTCATAACCCCACCACTGATTCCAAGATCTGAATCAATGAACAGATCCAGGATGGAAGGGAAGCTGGGGACCCTTGAAGAAGAACCCAGCAATGGCAACAAGGGTGAACTAAGAATCTTATTCTAAGCCTTCCCCAGAGATTGGTGGTCTTTGACTAAGTAACTACACACTGAGAGAAGAGAAATACCAAGAGCTCAACAGCCACCGTGGCCTGTCAGTGAGGGTGGGCAGCCTCATGCGCCGGCGCCAGGGAATCAATGGTGAATAGATATGAATCAATCTCACAGAGGCTCATTAGCACATGAATTTTAAGGATGTTCAAAGATGTTTGGGGTGGGGAAGGGAAGACTAGATAGATCTATTTGCATCACTTCAAAGGAAAGAAATGAAGATCAAAACAAAATACCCATTTTACCAGGCTGAGTGGTAAGTTAATACTTTGTTTATGGGATAGAAATCAGTGTTCGCCCTTTGACCCAGCAAACTTACTTTTAGAAATTATCCCATAGAATTGCTCTCACATGTATGTAGAGAGAAAGCGGAGAGTGAGAGAAGCTGGTAAACTTCTGTTTTATTTAAATCATGGAATTAACCTCTGAGGTAAGGTGTTTTGAAGTTATCCAGTAATTACTTTCCAAGTTGAAACTGACACACTTAGAAATTGGCAGTATCTTCACTCTGGATCCCTAATCCCTGGAGTGAGAGCTATTATGGTGGGAAAACCCAGACCTCCCCCTTTTTACCAAATCAAAGAGTAATACTACATCCCTGGAAGAACTACAGCAATTAGCCCCAATATCAAAACCCTGAAAGATTCAGGAGTGATGACTTTTATCACATCGACAATCTACCTGACAATGTGGCTGATGCATGGTTTAGAAGAACTTGGAGAATGGAATGACAATAACTTTAATTGCATCTGCTTTTACAGATGTTGTCTCTTTTGTAGCCCCTTGATATGTCATTATCAGTTTAGCCATGGCTTCTTTCTCCATCCCAATAAACAGTGACATCAGAAGCAGTTTGCTTTCACATGGCAGGGACTGTAGAATACTTTCAACATCTTGCCTCAGGCTTCTATCAGCTCCATGGTTTCGTTTTTTCGGTCTTGTACTTAGAAACCTTGATCATCTCACCAACCCATAGGACACAGTCCTGGTCCTCTATACTGATGTTATTGTGCTAAGAGGGCCTGATAAAGCAAGAAAGAGCAGGCACCCTGGCTGACTTGGGAAGACACCTGCATGCTGAAGGTGGGAGCTATAACCCAAGAAAAATCAGGGAATTACCACATCAGTAAAGTTTCTGCGGTCCAGTCATCTGAATTATGTTGGATGCTTGCTCCAGAATGAAAGACAAGTCTCTTTATCTTGTGCCCCACTATGATCCTGACCAACATAAAGTACTTTATAGGACATCTTTGGAGAAGCAAAAGCTTGCCAACTTTGAGTGAGGCCCAGAGAAACAGAACACTTCTCAAGCTATACTAGGCTGCAGGGAAAGTAATCTGTCCCTAGCCTTTCTATTTTTTTTCTTTTAACATTTAGCTTTTTTTTTTTGGTCAAAATGTCCCTCAGTCATTGTAATCTATGACGTTTAAAAGTCGTTAAAATTTCACATATTAAACCACGTTGGGTAGAGAGAAAAGGCCTTCAGAGATTACTTAAAATAATGAGTTAACAGTGCAAATACCAGGTTGCTTCATGAGAATATTACCATGTGCTTCTATGCCCCCTTCAAAGAACAATTTTAAAACACTCCAGTTTTAACACAAACAGAAGATAAATACCTACGAAGGAAAACAAATTCTGCAGCATTCCATACAGATTTCGAGCCAGGCCAATGATTCACAACAGGGATCCACGAGGCCACAGTCCGTGTCACAGGGGCAGTTACAGTCCTCCCCCACTTGGTCTCCACAGCAGGCTTCTGAGGTGCAGATGCCACGGGAAGCTTGGGACCTGGGCCGCTCCACTGAGCCCCCTGCCGTCTAGCTCTCGGACCCCTAGCCTTTCTAACTCAGAACATTCCATGGTGTTCTAAGTGTGTGTGGCAGATCAGGCTGTGTGGAGCCCAGAGCAAGCCTCCACATGAGAGGTAGTATGAAGGCTATTATAAACATGGCCTAATAGACATGTTTCCATTACTGCAATTTACTTTTGATAGTACTACATGATTTTTGTTGTTAATTTTTTTTAAATTTTAATTGTGTAGGGGTGCCTGGCTGGCTGAGGTGGTTAGAGCATGTGACTCTTGATCTTGGGGTCCTGAGTTCAAGCCCCCTGTTGGGGGTAGAGTTTACTTAAAAAAAAATAAAATGATTTTTGAAATTGTGTAAAATATAGATAACATAAAATTTACCATTTTAAGTGTACAGTTCAGTGCCATCAAGTACATTCATATGGTTGTGCAACCATCACCACCATTCCAGAACTTTTTTCATGTGGCAAAACTGAAACTCCATACCCATTAAAGGATAAGTCAGCCTTCCTTCCTCCACCCAACCCCTGAAAACCACCATTCTATTTTCTGTATCTCTGAACCTGACTGCTCTAAAGTACCCCATAATTTTAATTTCGTTATTTTTATAGTATCTTTGCTCTCTAGGAAGCCAAATGTTTCCTAGTGCTCTTTACAAAGATTTCCTGGACACTTTTGTATGCTTGATATTCCTGTTGCATTTTTGAGTCCGTTTACCAACTTTCATAAATAAACTCAGATGGGATTTTTGATATTGCACTGAATCACCATTGTTAAGGTGTGACAATTTAGGTTTCAAAAAATATAATTTATTAAAACAAGTTAAGTCTATTTTTAAAAAATCACGAGACTTTAATGACTTTAAATGGAGAATTTCTTTTATTTTCAATAAATAGTACCATACTCAGGTTAATTTTATTCAGGTGAGAAAAAATTTGTTTAACTGTTTGAAAACTCAGGATGTTTTCCTTATACCCACCCAGAAGGCTAAGACTCCTTGTGTGAATTTTTTTTTTTAAGATTTCATTTATTTATTTTAAGAGCAAGAGAGAGCACGGGGAGAGGGGCAGAGAGAGAGGAAGCAAACTCCCTGATGAGTGTGGAGCTCGACGTAGGGCTCGATTTCACGACCCTGAGATCAGGACCTAAGCTGAAATCAAGTCAGACACTCGACCAACTGAGCCACCCAGGCTCCTCTTCTGTGTGAAATATTAATGAATAGGCTCATGGGACTTTCTGCTCCTCCAATACACGGTGTTAGTGGAGGAAGGGTAGGGGCTGGACTTTAAAGACTGAAGTTAAAACTTCAGGAGTTCAAAATAGATTTGTATCAGACAGCCAAGCATTCCTATCTATGTTTTAACCATCTTATACCATAAAAGTATTTGACTATCCCCAAATTCCATCCAACATATGTCACCTAGCCACGGGGAGAGATTTGTTGATCTCACAAATGCCGTAATTTAATATGGTGTGTGGAATCTGTGGAGCACAGTAGCCCTAAAGTTATTGTCTCATACTTGCACTCTCTTTGATGGTAAATACACATCTTCAAGTACACTTTAAAAATTACATCTAAGACCATGCAGCTTATAGTGTGATGTGGGTCCCAGAAGACGATCCATTAAAACCCTACCAACTTATGTATGGATGTGTCCCATTCAGCTCTCCTAACCATAGGCAAACAGCTTATTTCATGTAGTACAAAGTCTGGAGAGGGTGACCTAGAAGTCAAAAAATTTACTCCCGGGCACCTGGGTGGCTGAGTCGTTAAGCATCTGCCTTTGGCTCAGGTCATGATCCCGGGGTCCTGGAATCGAGCCCCGCATTGGGCTCCCTGCTCCGCGGGAAGCCTGCTTCTCCCTCTCCCACTCCCCCTGCTTGTGTTCCCTCTCTCGCTGTCTCTCTCTCTGTCAAATAAATAAATAAAATCTTAAAAAAAAATTTACTCCCATTACTGAGAGTAGATGAGGATAAACTGAACACATGGACAGAGTTCCTCCTTAGATTGAGTGGTAGAATTTCCTGTTGGAAATTTCCTGGATTAATAACCAGATCTAAGTCCAATGTATTATAGTTCTGTTTTTAGAAGCATCCTGAGTTCAGTCATTTTGATGATGGTTCTTCTATGTGGCATAGCAAGTTGAAAGAAGGCTTCTCTGGATGGCATTCTAATAGTATCAAATTTGAATCAACTACTTTGTATGTTGCAGTTTTCAAAAAGTATATGTAACCAACTACATGCCTAACAGTAAAAACATTTTTTTTTTTTACAACATGCATTAGAAAAAACATTCCCCTCTCCTCCTTACTTTATAGAGGGAGCATATGCTTATAGTTTCTTTCTAAGATAATTTTTATCTGAGTTTGATAATTTTACATATATAAAAAAGAAATGGAGTTACGTCCTGGATATAAAGACTGAGTGGCTTACTCTGTGTTACTTATCGTTACTAAAGACGGGTTGGGCAGTTAGGATGTGCCCCCTGAGGAGATGCTGAGTGAGGTACGCAGCACCACACATGAGGTACGCTTGTCTCAGAAAAAAGACTGAACCTGAATCTAACCAACCAGCGGATCCAACAACATGTTAAACAACTTCAAAAATACAATTCGCCTAACGTTATCCTTATGCCAAAGAATACCATCCCTTTTCAGATTATTGGTATACGTGATTGAACTAGTTCCAGATAGCTAAATAGTTACACGCTCACCATAGTGAGCAGGAATTCGTCTTACTGCACTTTGACCAGAATTGCCTGTAATAACCCATTTTAAATTATGTATACTATTTGAATTAGGCAAGATAGTACTCGTTATTGCATTAATTTGAATACAAATGAGGTCACGTGTATTTTTTGCTTATCAATTAGCTGTTTTTTTCTTTTTTTTAGAATTGTGTATTCATACTTTTTGCTCATTGTTCTGTTTGATCCTTTCTGGTGTTCTTGCTTCTACACATGGGGTAGAATCTTTATTTGATAAAGATATTTACCCTTTATCAAATTTGTTGCAGTTTTTCCAGCTTCTAGTTACTCTTTTAATGATGTTTATAGTCTCATGTAATTTTAATGTTACTAAACCTGCTTCCACTTTCCTCTGAGTTTCTAAAATTGCTCTTTAGACTTGGGAAATTATTCCCCAATTAGAGAGATATTCTCCTGATAAATAGAAGCTGATAGATATGCAACTCTACTTTTTCTATTTATGGCTTGATGTTTATATATTTAACTCTTCAATCTACCTAGACATCTTTTGGCACAAAGTATAGGATCTAAATTATTTTTTCCCAAATAACAACCCTGTGGCTTGAACACTATATTGAATACGTAATTATTAGTATGTAAAGTTATAATGTTATCAAGACCTGATGTTCCTTCTTTATTGCCGATCTGGAAAGAGCAATTCTGCCAAAACCTGAATTGTTTTGGTCTTGATATATTTTTGCTCAATTTTATTGTTTTCTTTGAGGTAAAAATGGGTGCTAGCTTTTTCTTCCCTTATGCTCCTGATTAACAAAGAAGAGATCGACTCATTTACATTTTATATTAGTGAATATTTTGCCTATTTCATATTTTGCAAGCTATTATCATTTAATTTTCACTAAGAGCAATACATTTTGATTTCTGTTTACATGCACTATTCTAAAACTAGGAAAGCCAATTTCTTAAATTACTACAAGTGAAATCCTGACTGATTCTAGTTTTAAAATGTACTCCTAAAGAGAAGTTCAAAAATCTTTTAAAAAATCAATTCACAAACAGAGAAAATAAATAACACTCACATGTCTGTTGAGCTAATGAACCATGGAGAAATAAAGACGAGATAAATTTTGTCATGGGAGGAAGGGGAGAAGAGGACCACCCACTGGAGGACAGCATCAGAGTGGGTTGGCCAGACATTCCACAGAGAAGCCATGAAATCTAATGAAAACCCAGCAAGGCTGGATTTTGGTGTGCTACTGGAATATGTTTTTAAATATATTTAAAACCCAAACAAAAACATTGTCTGCTTCTAGATACATCACTGGGTTTAAATATATTAAATGATGCCAAAAAGGAATACAGTTTGCCCCCATTATCCAAAAGTAGAGCATTCCTATGACCTTTGGTAAGCCAAAATGGCATAAAGTGAAGAAGCAATTGCCATTAATTTATACCGAAAATTTTTTTAGGGTTCCCACACCCAAAAAAATAACCTCTCTTAGGCTTCTCTGATACCTTAGGACATATCTTGTTAACAGATGCACAAAATAAATTGAGATAAAACACAAACACTCAAAAATACAGTTCCAATGTGATGGCTTGATGCTGATACTGTGTGCAGTTCCCAGGGAAGCAGCTTGGGGGCGCCACTCTCACTGTTCGGTGCCTGCTGTCTCTGTAACCGCTCACCGCAAAACGCTGAAAACGCTATTTTCACTCCGCCTTATTCACAGAAGCAAAAATCCTCCCCGGATTTCTTTCAGTTAATGAAAACAGGCACTAGTGTAGGTCTCTCGCAAGAGCAAAGTGTCATAATGCAAACTTTCGAACAGTGGGGATACCTGCCAAGTTTATACGAGTCTTACAGATGTTCCTGCACGGCAGAATTGAGCGCTGAAAAAGTAGCCCGGAGGCAACAGGTGCTAGGATTGAGTAGAAAACTGATCTATGGGACGCCTGAGTGGTTCAGTCGGTTAAGCGTCTGTCTTTGGCTCAGGTCATGATCCCAGCGTCCTGGGATCGAGTCCCGCATCGGGCTACTTGCTCAGCAGGAGCCAGCTTCTCCCTCTGCCTGTCACTCCCCCTACTTGTGCTTGCTCTACCTCTCTGACAAATAAAATCTTAAAAAAAGAAAACTAATCTATGAAGATGGCAGAGTTGTGCTATGAATTGAATTATTACTACATTATTAAAATATTTCGCTTTTTGCACATCTGCCATTTTGAGTTCATTCTACGAATTAGTAAACAAATCAGCCAAATTGTTTAAGCTAAACCAAACCACCTTTTCAAAGGTAAGAGCAGAAAACATTCAGAACTGTTGAGGGCCCACTGCTAGCTAGACCAGAATGTGTTAAATTAAAGCTAAATTTAAACCTGAACTTTAGTCTACCATGATTTGTAATAAATATGAAGTGCTTGTATTGACATTATATTTTATGTTTTCTTCCCATGGGGAATAAAAAGACCCATAAATGTGTGTTATTTATTTATTTATTTATTTAGTAGGCTCCACACCCAATGTGGGGCTTGAACTCACCACGGGAGATCAAGAGTTGCATGCTCCACTGACTGAGCCAGCCAGACGCCCCAAATGTGTGTCCTTGAAAGCAGAGAGTATAGCATGTGCTTTATGATATTGGCATGATTCGTCGCTAAAGGGTAGAGCTAGCCTGGGAAGAAAATAGAAAGATCTGGAACAACCTATGCTTTCACTGGACATGTAAAACATCTCCACAGATTCCTGCTGTTAGCAGCATGATGGATCATTCCATGACAATGCCTCGGGTCTGTCTAAATATCGGACCAAGATGGGATTGGCCTTGCAGATACGCAATGTCAGTACACAGTCTTCAAATGTCTGCTGTGCTATGGGTCTCTCCCTAGCCACTGTGGTCAACTCTTGGGGTTGCTGCCTGTGTAGGCTGCACCTTGCAAGTGAACCTACAGTGGTGGAGCACTAACCCCTGAATATTCCTGCTTTTGGCCTAGCCCCCCACAAGCTCTCCTATGTACTCACTAAAGAGCATTTCAGAGGGGGCCCATAGTTTATGGAGGAGGTGTCTGGAAGGTCTCTTACACATTAATTTATACTTGGGGAAAAAAAGAAAACATTTAGGAGAACCACAGCTACTTTTGTGCAAAATAAATTTTTTGCATAGGAAGGACCAAAATGTCCTTTTTAAACAATAGATTCTTTTGCAGCTGAACTTCTAGACCCAAATCTTTAGGGCTTTGAATTACACTTGAAAAATGAGCAAGAACAGATGGTAAAAGATAATTGTGCAGTTGTGGAAAGGACTGATAACAGAGTTTCAGCTCCCGTGAGTCGGTTTTTAACCTGTGATCTTGGGCATGTCACTTGACTTATAAACAGAAGAGAATAAAAAAGTTAATGTTAAAGCAGATATATGCAAAATAAAAAAAAAAAGCAGATACATGCAAATACTAACATATTCAATAGCCCCTTATCCTCTATATGACAAAATCATTTTCTCAATAATCAGTAATAATAATTTTCTCCATTTGTTTTTAGTTTTACAGCTATTTAAAAAGAACTGATACAAATTTTATGATATTTCAGGTATGAACTAAAATTTGCACTTACTGACCAAAGAATTATATCTCAGGACTGGCACACTGTTTCACCGTTTTCAATTTTAAATACAAGTAAAAGCTCCAAGAGGTCACAAAGAATAACAGAATTGAAGTAACTCAGGCTCTGCTTTCTCATCTTGATACTATGCCATCATTGCTTAGGTCAAATCTACTATCTAAATGCAGGGACATGTCATATCACCAGTGTTAAAGGCACACACTACGCCAAAGGGAGCTTGAACAATTCTGAACAATCTGAATTTAATCTCAAAACGAAAGTGCATAGCTGAGTGTGTCAGGGGCCAATGGTATAATTGGGAGTTCTCCAAATTAGCCTCCACACAGAGCACGATGCTTACCAAAGTGTAAGTGCTAAACAAAAGTGCTCATTCAAAGCTTATATGTATATTCTTAAAACTCAACAGTATTCACTGCTACTCTAGAATGTAGACCAACAAAATATTGTTTTTTCCAGGGGGGAGTTTTTTTTTTAAATCTTTTTTTAAATCACTATTGTCAGAGAGTAGTAATAATAAAAAGCAGATCAACTTTCAGCCAGTTTTATTATTATTTTTAAACTCTCTTTAATGTTCCTCTATTGCTTGCACCAGGGATAGGCTTTCCTTGCCCTTGGTAATCCACCTTCCCTGGTCTCTTGCATTTTGCCACTTTAATAGTGAGATAAGCACCTACTACCTCACTCTCACCTCCCCAGAACCTGTCATGGCCCAGGCCTGGCATTCACAGATGGCCTTATATTTAGAATTTAGATGTATCATTTAAATGAGGCTTTTCTTATAGTCACAAAGATAGACCAACAAGAATCAAAAAATGATTTTTTATATGCTCTTCTGGTCCCAAGATTATGGCTAGATGGGTAGCAAGGTCACCAAGAATAATTGAAGATTGCCAAGGACTAGTTTTAATGTGTTTTGAAGTCTGAGAAGTCTGACATTTAGAAATAAATAAGAAAACAAGAATATCTAAAATCATGCTTTCTTTTAAAAAAAGGAAGATGTTCACCTTACAATTTTTAACTTGTGCCATTCACTGGACTTCTATATGTAAATTAATATTGTTAAAAATTCTGAACTTATCTTGTGAATAGCACAAGAATAAAGAGATTGTATATTTGGGGTGTTTTAAATGCATTATTTTTTATATGTAAATGTTAACATGTGCCACAATTTTACAACTATTTTGTCATTTCTACAAATGACAAAGTAATAGATATAGCTGAGCCTGTTTGCACTGCTGGGGTTTCCCATAGGAGCCCAATCCTATGGGTGCTCCAGGATGCAGGGCTTTTAGTGCTAAAAGTAGGACAGTCCCCTCCAGGCAAACCAGAATTATTGGCCACCCTATACAAGCCCTTTAGAGTATAGCACATTCTGATCTTACAGGATGGCTGGTTCCTCACTGGCTGAGTCTGCAAATCTTTTCTGAAGAGGAACAGAAGCTACCCATTCCCCCTTTACGCTGAAACAGGCACTCATACTAGGAGCATTCAGCCTAAAATCATGATGCCTCCATACACAACTGCCCACTCCTCCCAAACTAACCTCTCTTTAACTCAAATTGAGCATTTATCTGATGACAACAACAAATGCAATTATGTAATATCCCTTATATAAATCATAGTAAAGTGTTTTATAAACTAAAACCAAGATGAATGTAGAAATCTTACAATTTTTTAGGACCTGGCAAAGATTTAGCTTTCTCAAAATCACCTGGAGGCTGCTGCCACACCTATGTGGTATAAATTTAGAAAACCCTAGATATGGGGTTCCAAGGCTGAAATTTGAAGTATCTAAGACAGTTGAAAGATACAGACTTTTGAATATATAATTAAATAAAAGGTTTGGAGAGTGTACGGTCCTGCTAAAACTGTGCACTGTGTGAGTTAAATAACTAAAAAAATTAATACACAATGTTACTGACAACCAAGCTATTGTATTGTGGAGGTTTTGTGCTGAAACAGATAGTAGTAAAAGAGAACGATGGTGTTTTTCATGCATCATGTGCTGCCCTCCAACCAATGGCATGATCTGGGGAATCCATAACTAATGATTTATGGCACAACTCAAGCCTTGAAATGAAGTCATTTGTGATCACTTTTGATCAACATCTTCACCTGTTTGTTATTTAAAATGCAATAAAAGACTTCTAGACCTGAAAGATAATCACCCATGTTAAAAGAATAAATGGGTTACAGAAACTTCATTAACCGCCACTTAAAACTTTTCGCAGCACCAGTAAGATTTAAATTGCAAGGTCAGTCAAAACAAAGCCAATTGTAGTTTATGAATGATTGGAAATGGATCAGCTTTGCCAAGTGGAGA
Organism: Neomonachus schauinslandi; assembly: GCF_002201575.2. Taxonomy (NCBI): domain Eukaryota; kingdom Metazoa; phylum Chordata; class Mammalia; order Carnivora; family Phocidae; genus Neomonachus; species Neomonachus schauinslandi. The sequence goes on from NC_058411.1 coordinate 106,902,345, forward strand.
GCCAAATAAGAAACTCCCACCACAAGCAAGGGTGTGGTTTGAACATGCTCATCAGCGATTGTGGAAAGGTAAGGTGGGACAAACTTGTTAGAGGGCAATTTGGCCCTAAATACAAAGTTTTATGTTTCTTTGTTTTTTAAGATTTATTTATTTATTTATTTATTTATTTATTTATTTATTTATTTATT
>NC_058411.1:106902542-107039342 GCF_002201575.2 Neomonachus schauinslandi
ATTTATTTATTTATTTATTTATTTATTTATTTATTTATTTATTTATTTATTTGAGAGAGAGAGAGAGAGAGAATGGGGACGGGGGAGGAGCAGAGGGAGAGGGAGAGAGAATCCCAAGCAGACTCCGCACTAAGAACGGAGCCCTACTCTGGGCTTGATCTCGTGACCCTGAAATCAGGACCCCAGCCCAAACCAAGAGTCAGACACTTAACTGCGCCACCCAGGTGCCCCCCTAATACAAAGTTTTAAATACAATGTCTGATGGAGCAAGGTTATTTCTAAGAATTTTGTTCACAGAAATATTGGCACAGATCTACAAAGATCTATAAACAAGAAAAGCTTATGCTGAATAGTTATACTATTTGTGATGGTGAAAAGTTGACCATCTAGATGTTTAACAATAGTGTTAAAAACCTTATTGTAGATCCAGGGGCGCCTGGGTGGTTCAGTTGGTTAAGCGTCCCACTCTTGATCTCAGCTCAGGTCATGATCTCAGCATCATGAGATCCAGCCCCACGTTGGGTTCTGCTGTCTGCTTGAGATTCTTTCCGCCTTCCTCTCCCTCCCCCTCTGCTCTCCTCGCCCCCCCGCCCCCGCTTGCATGCATGTTCTCTCGCAAATAAATATATAAATAAATAATTTATTGTAGATCCATACTGAAGAATACTATGCAGCCATCCAAAGGAAGTAAATAGATCTATATGCATTGACTTGGAAATAAGTCTGGGATATACTGGGGAAAAGAGAGCAAGTTGCTGAGCAGCATGCATAGTATAATTTTATTTTGTGAAATAAATTCAGAAAAACAATCTGAATACACATTCATATGTATGCTCATAAATAATTCAGGAAACACTATATTCAGAGCAAACTTAAGAGTGGTTAGTGTTTGAGAGTGGGAATGTTTCATTTAAATTTTTTAGGATGTACTTACTTTTGTTTTTTTAAGGCAGAATTTCCCTTTTCTTTTTCTCAAAAACTAGGGAACATGTCAGTTAGGTCCTGACTCTGAAAATCATTGTATCTCTCCCTTGCAATAACCACATCAGAGACAAAAGATAGCAGAGATCGTATATAAAAAGACATCAAGGATCCTGCCAGTAAAATCAGGCCTCTTCACACCATCCCAGCTACAGGGACGGAAGAAAAAAAAAGAAGAGCTGTTCTATCCTGTGTTTTTGGCAAGTTTTCAATTAGGTAACATATTAAACCATTTATCAAATGAAGATAATATATTATTTAAAGAATCAAAGTTATATATTTATACCTATTCATATTGCTCCATTTTAAATTTGAAGGATAAAGAATCCCTTTCCTTCTTCCTTATTTCTCACTTCCCTGGGTTTTCCCAAGCCCACATCTGTCTCTCTCTAGAATCCATTCATTTAAACTAGAATTTGTTTATGCACTTAAAAAAACTTTTTAATTCCAGTGTAGTGTTATATTAGTGTCAGGTATACGATATGGTGATTCAACACTTCCGTATATTACCCGGTGCTCATCATGATAAGTGTATTCTTTTTTTTTTTTTTAAAGATTTTATTTATTTATTTGAGAGAATGAGATAGAGAGAGAGAGCATGAGAGGGGGGAGGGTCAGAGGGAGAAGCAGGCTCCCTGCCGAGCAGGGAGCCCGATGCGGGACTCGATCCCGGGACTCCAGGATCATGACCTGAGCCAAAGGCAGTCGCTTAACCAACTGAGCCACCCAGGCGCCCATGATAAGTGTATTCTTATACCCTTCAACTATATCACTCATCCCCCCACCCACCTGCCCTCTGGTAACCACTAGTTTGTTTTCTATAGTTAAGAGTCTGTTTTTTGCTTTCTCTCTTTTTTCCCCTTTGTTCATTGTTTTGTTTCTTAAATTCCACAAATGAGTGAAATCATATGGCATTTGTCTTTCTCTGATTGGCTCACCTTGCTGAGCATTACTCTCTAGCTCCATCCATGAGATATTTATATATACACACACCACATCTTCTTTATCTATTCATCTATTGATGGGCATTTGGGCTGCTTCCATAGTTTCGTTATTGTAATAATGCTGCAATAAATATAGGGGTGCATGTATCCCTCTGAATTAGTGTTTTTGTATTCTTTGTGTAAATACCCGGTAGTGTGATTGCTAGATCATAGGGTAGTTTTATTCTTAATTTTTTGAAGAACCTCCATACTGTTTTCCACAGCGGCTGCACCCATTTGCACTCCCACCAACAGTGCACAAGGGTTCCTTTTTCTCCACAGCCTCACCAACACTTGCTGTTTCTTGAGGTTTTTATTTTAGCCATTCTCACAGTGTGAGGTGATATCTTATTGTGGTTTTGATTTACATTTCCCTGATGATCGGGGATGTTGAGCATCTTTTCATGTGTCTCTTGGCCAGAGTGTCTACTTTGGGGAAATGTCTGTTCATGTCTTCTGCCCATTTTAAAATTGGATTATTTGGTTTTGTTAGTGTTGAGTTGTATAAGTTTTTTGGTGTATTTTGGATACTAATCCTATATGGATATGTCATTTGCAAATATCTCTTCCCATTCCATAGGTTGTCTTTTAGTTCTATTAGTTGTTTCTTTCGCTGTGTAGAAGCTTTTTATTTTGATGTGGTCTGAATAGTTTATTTTTGCTTTTGTTTCCCTTGCCTCAGGAGACATATCTAGAAAGATGTTGCTACAGCCAATGTCAGAGAAATTACTGTCAGTCCTCTTATCTAGGATTTTTATGGTTTCAGGTCTCACATTTAGGTCTTTAATCCATTTTGAATTTGTTTTTGTGTTTGGTGTAAGAAAGTGGTCTAGTTTCATTCTTCTACATGTGGCTGTCCAGTTTTCCCAACACATTTGTTGAAGAGACAGTCTTTTTCCCATTGCATATTCTTGCCTCCTTTATTGATGATTAATTGGCCATATAACTGTGGGCTCATTTCTGGGCTTTCTATTCTATCCTATTGATATATGCATCTATTTTTGTGCCAGTACCATACTGTTTTGATTACTACAGTTTTGTAATATAACTTGAAGTCCAGAATTGTGTACCTCCAGTTTTGTTTTGTTTGTTTTTTTTCAAGATTGCTTTGGCTATTCAGGGTCTTTTGTGGTCCCATACAAATTTTAGGATTGTTTGTTCTAGCTCTGTGAAAAATGCTGTTGGCATTTTGATAGGGATTGCATTAAATGTGTAGTTCACTTTGGGTAGTATAGACATCTTAACAATATTTGTTCTTCCAATCCATGAGCATGGAATGTTTTTCCATTTCTTTGTGTCATCTTCCATTTCTTTCCTCAATATTTTATAGTTTTCAGAGTACAGTTCTTTCACCTCTTTGGTTAGATTTATTCCTAGGTATTTTATCATTTTGGTGCAATTGTAAATGGAATTGTTTTCTTAATTTCTCTTTCTGCTGCTTCATTATTAATGCACAGAAATGCTATGGATTTCTGTACATTGATTTTGTATCTGTTACTTTACTGAATTCATTGATCAATTTTAGTAGTTTTTTGGTGGAGTCTTTAGGGTTTTCTATATATAGTACCATGTCATGGGCAAACAGTGAAAGTTTTACTTCTTCCTTACCAATCTAGATGCCTTTTATTTCTTTTTGTTGTCTGATTGCTGTGGCTAGGACTTCCAGTACTATGCTGAATAAAAGTGGTGAGAGTTTGACATCCCTGTCCTGTTCCTGATCTTAGGGGAAAAACCCTTAGCTTTCTTATTGAGTATTATGTTAGCTGTGGGTTTTTCATATAAAGTCTCATGTTGAGTTATGTTCCCTCTAAACCTACTTTGTTGAGGGTTTTTATCATGACTGGATGTTGTACTTTGTCAAATGGTTTTTCTGAGTCTATTAAAATGATCATATGGGGGCGCCTGGGTGGCTCAGTAGGTTGGGCGTCTGCCTTCGGCTTGGGTCATGATCTGGAGTCCCGGGATCGACTTCCATATTGAGCTCCCTGCTCAGCAGGGAGCCTGATTCTCCCTCTGCCCCTCCCCTGTCTCATGCTCTCTCTCTGTCTCATTCTTTCTCTCTCAAATAAATAAATAAAATCTTAAAAAAAATGATCATGGTTTTTATCCTTTCTGTAACTGATGTGATGTATCACATTGATTGATTTGCAAATATTGAACAATGTTGCATCTCAGGAATAAATCCCACTTGATTGTGGTACATGATTTTTTTTAACATATTGTTGGATTTGGCTTGACAAGATTTTGTTGAGGATTTTTACAATATGTTCATCAGAGATATTGGCCTGTAATTCTCTCTCTCTCCCTTTTTTTTAGATTTTATTTTTAAGTAATTTCGACACCCAATGTGAGGTTTGAATTTACAGCCCCAACATGTTCTACTGACTGAACCAGCCAGGCGCCCTTGTAGTTCTCTTTTCTTTCTTTTCTTTCTTTTTTTTTTTTGTGGTGTCTTTGTCTGGTTTTGGTATCAGGGTAATGCTGGCCTTATACAATGAATTTGGAAGTTTTCTTCCCTCTTTTATTTTTTGGAATAATTTGAGAAAAATAGGCATTAACTCTTCTTTAAATGTTTGGTAGAATTCACCTGTGAAGCCATCTGGTCCTAGACTTCCATTGTTGGGATTCTTTTTTTATTTATTATTGATTCAATTTCATTTCTAGTCATTGACCTGTTCAAATTTTCTATTTCTTCATGCTTCAGTTTTGGTAGGTTATGTTTCTAAGAATTTATCCATTTCTTATAGGTTGTCCATTTGTTGGCATATACTTTCTCATAATATTCTTTTACAATCCTTTGTATTTCCGTGGTTTTGGTTGTTATTTCTCCTCTTCCATTTGTGATTTTGTTTGAGTTCTCTCTCTCTCTTTTATTTTTTTGATGAATCTGGCTAGAGGTTTATCACTTTTGTTGATCTTTTAAGAACCAGCTCCTGGTTTCATTGTTCTGTTCTATTGTTTTTTTTAGTTTCTGTATCACTTATTTCTGTTCTAATCTTTATTATTTCCTTCCTTCTACTGGTTTTGAGTTTTGTTCTTCTTTTTCTAGCTCTTTTAGGTGTAAGGTTAGGTTGTTTATTTGAGATTTTTCTTAGTTCTTGAGGTGGGCCTGTTTTGCTATAAACTTGCTGCTCAGAACCATTTTTGCTACATCCCAGAGATTTTGTACCATTGTGTTTTCATTTTCATTTTCCTCCATGTAATTTTTTATTTCTTTTTTTATTTCTTGGTTGACCTATTCATTATTTAGTAGCATGTTATTCAAACTCCATGTATTTGTGGTCTTTCAAGATTTTTTCTTGTGGTTGATTTCTAGTTTCACAGTGTTGTGGTCAGAAAAATGCATGATCTATTGTGGAGAGTGTTCCATGTGCACTTGCAAAAAATGTGTATTCTGGTGTTTTAGGATGGAATGTTCTGAATATATTTGTTAAATCCATCTGGTCTAGCATGTCATTCAAAGCCATTGTTTCCTTGTTAATTTTCTGTTTGGCTGTCTGTCCATTGATGTAAGTGGGGTGTTAAAGTCCTCCACTATTATTGTATTACTGTCAATTAGTTCCTTTATGCTTGTTATTAACTGTTTTATGTTTTTGGGTGCTCCTCCCATGTTGGGTGCATAAATATTTACAATTGTTATATCTTCTTGTTGGATTGTCCCCTTTATGATTATAAGGTGTCCTTTTTTATCTCTTGTTATAGTCTTCATTTTAAAGTATTTTGTCCAATATAAGTATTGCTACCCTGCTTTCTTTTGACATCCATTTGCATGATAAGTGTTTCTCCATCCCTTCACTTTCAGTCTGCATGTGTCTTTAGGTCTGAAATGTACCTCTTAAAGGTGGCATATAGATGGGTCTGGTTTTCTTATCATTTGGTCACCCTATGTCTTTTGATTGGAATGTTTAGTCCAGTTACATTCAAAGTAATTATTGATAAGTATGTATTTATTGCCATTTTGATACTTGTTTTGTGGTTGTTTTTGTAGTTCTTCTCTGATTCTTTCTCCTCTTGCTCTTTTTCATGGTTTGTTGCCTTCAGTGCTATACTTGGATTCCTTTATTTTTTGCATATCTATTACATATCTATTACTGGTTTAGATCTTCTGCATATAGCAGTCTACATTAAGTTGATGGTTGCTTAAGTTTGAGCCCATTCTTTACTCCTCCCCTCCAACATTTTTGGTATATGGTGCCATACTTTACATCTTTTTATTTTGTGAGTCCCTTCACTGATTTTTACAGATATGCTTGTTTTTACTGCTTTTGTGCTTCCTACTTTTTAAACTCCTGCTTATGGTCTTTCCTTTCCACTCAAAGAGTCCCCTTTAACATTTCTTGTAGAGCTGATTTAGTGGTCATGAACTCCTTCAGCTTTTGTTTGTCTGGGAAACTCTTTATCTCTCCTTCTATTTTGAATGATAGCCTTACTGGGTAGAGTATTCTTGGCTGCAGATTTTTTTCCTTTCAGCACTTTGAATATATCAAGCTACTCCCTTCTAGCCCACAATGGTTCTCCTGAATAATCCAGTGATGGCCTTATGGGGTTTCCTTTCTATGTAACTATCTTTCTTTTTTTTTTCTCTCTTGCTGCTTTTAAGATTCTCTATCATTACTTTTGGTCATTTTAATTACTATGTGTCTTGGTGTGGACCTCCTTGGGTTGATTTTTTTGTGGGATCTCTGTGCCTCCTAGATCTGGATTTCTGTTTCCTTCCCCAAATTGAGGAAGTTTTCAGCTATTATTTCTTCAAATAAATTTTCTGCCCCCTTTTCTCTCTCTTCTTCTTCTAGGGTCCCTATAAATGTTAATGTTATCATGCTTGATGGAGTCACTGAGTTCCCTTAGTCTATTTTCATTTTGCATAATTTTTTTCTCTCACATGCGCAGCTTGATAACTTTCCATTACCTGTCCTCCAGGTCACTGATTTGTTCCTCTGCTTCTTCTAGCCTGCTATTTATTCCATCTAATGTATTTTTAATTTATTGTGTTCTTCATTTCTGATTGGTTCTTTATGCTTTCTATCTCTTCATTAAGGGTCTCACTGATGTCCTTCACTCTTTTCTTAAGTCCAGTGAGTATCTTTATGATTATTACTTTAAATTCTCTATCAGATAAATTACTTATATCTGTTTTGCTTAGGTCTCTTATCATAGTTTTGTCCTGTTCTTTTATTTGGGACATAGTCCTCTGTCTCCTCATTTTGTCCAACTCTTAGCATCTTTTTCTGTGTGTTAGGAAAGTCAGCTATGTCTCCTGCTCTTGAAAGTGATGGCCTTATGAAGACAAGGTCCTGTAATGCCCTGCAGTGCAGTGTCCCCTGGTGCTTCAGGGATGTCTCCTATGTGTGTTGCTGTTGTGTCCTGGCCATTTTTTCTTTCAGTCCAGTTGTCTGCAGAGTCTCTCTTTGCCTGTGGTGGACAGTGTTTGGTCCCTGGCCATGGTGAAGCATACAGTTTTAACAAGGTATACACCAGTGGGCGTGCAAAATGTTTTCCAATATCCATTCTGCTGCCACTGCTGGGACTGGGGCTGCCTGGACAGGGTGCTCAGTTTTAACAAGGTGTGCCTTGGGTTTGCACAGGGCCTGCAGCCACCACCCCCACCATGTTGCGGGGTGGGGGAGGGAGATGGCACCTGCCACCTCCTTTGTTCCTGGAGAAGTACCTCCAATGCTGCCCCTCTAGACATGCTCTGAGATGCATAAATAACTCTCTCACTCCTGTGCACTCCAGGCATTTTTCATTGCTGTTTCTGTGCTGTAACTCACAGGCTGTTTGTCATGCTATCTCTTTAAGGGTGGGGACTTCGCTTCCTATTGCCCTCCAGGCTCTCCTAGAACTGAGCCCTCTGATTTTTAAAATTCCAGGCTTTAGGTCTCATTGGTTGTAAGAAGTCACAAAATTTGGTCCCTTTAGTTTTCAAAGCTAGATGTTTTGGGGTTTTGTCTTCCCTGCACAGGCTCCCTGGTGAGATAATCTGTTTCTCTCCCTTCTCTATGCCTGCAGCTTCCTCCCCCATGGACAGCCACAGTTCATTTAGTTCCCCACCATGTCTGCCCTTCTTGCCCTCTTTGATGTCGCCTCTGGCTTCTTCTCTACCTTTTGTTGTGGAGTTTGTTCTGTCAATCCTCAGGTCATTTTCTGGGTTATTTACACTAATGTGTTATCTAGTTGTATCCATGGGACGAGGTGAACTTAGGGTCCTCTTACTCTGCCATCTTGGCACCCCTCTCAATTAAAGTAAATTTTAAGATATTTTAAAACAGGAAGCAGAAGCTTTCTGTGAGTGGCTCTAAAAGAAGGGTTATTTCTGGAAGGTTCCAAATGGACTAGGGGAAAGGAGTAGGTCAGGACATACTTGTGAGACCCAACAATTAGGAAGAGACTGAAGAGCAACTACTCAAAGACCAAGGATAACTCTCTCTCTCCCCACCCATTAACAATCCCTGTCAGTCAATTTAGTACTCTGTGAAAGCAACCAAAGAACTAATGGAGAGTATTAGAAATGCAGGGAATTAAGGAGAATTGCTTTGAACAACAGCAGTTTAATCTTGGAAAACATCATTTGAACTCTTACTCTTCTTGAAAATAAACTTTTAATTGCAGTATAATATACAAACACAAAAGTGCACATATATTAGTACAGCTTATTAAATTTTCACAAACTCAACACACTCATGTAACCAGCATCTAGATCAAGAAAGAGTATATTATTAGTACCCCAGGATCCCCCCATTGTTGTTTTTTAATGTCAAATGACAGTGTGGGCCTGTTTCTGGGCTCTCTTGGGAGGGACTGACATTGTCACAATACTGAATTCTCCAATCTTTGAACATGGTCTATCTCTTACAAAGGGAAGCTTTATGATTCAACAGCTGGTGGGAAATGCAGGAATATCAGGAAGAGATTGGCTGACTTCATCAGTTTCTCTGAAGTTTCTGAGAGTCCCTTGAGGAAGCAGATGTCCCCCGCTCTCCATATGATCTAGAAAGAATGTGAATGTGCTCCTTGGTTTCACGGAGTAAGTAAAGTTGCCACCTGGAGCCTCCACTCCATTTCTTTATCCAAATCACAGCAGGTGCTTGGTGTCTTCCATTCTCCATAGGACGTCCTCCATCATTTTGTGCCACTTTTTCTCCAGTTCCTCTGCTAAGAATTTAAGTATGATCCAGCACTTTTGGTGGCCTTCCATCTTGGTGCAGGGCTGTTGCTCTAGCCTTTATTCTTGCTGGTCACTTTGGAGTGGTGCTGCTAGCTGTTCCTTGTTGATTGACCTCCTATCCTAGGACTGTCTTTGAAATTTGTTCTTCATGCTGGTGTGCCTTAAGGGAAAACAGGGATACCTTCTTAACATGGAATGCTTCCCACCAATTTCCATGATAAAGTTTTCAACATAAAAAAAAAACTAGAACAAATCAAATAGTTTATATACACATACCAATCAACTAGAGTTAACAACTGTTAATATTTGCCATGTTTGCCATAGTGGTCTTATTATTGAGATGTTGTGAAGTGAATACAGACATCATTATATTTCACCTTAAGTATTTCAGTAGGCATCTCTAAAAAGTAAGGTCATTTCCCTACATGACCACAATAACCTTATCATCTCTAACAATATCCCTTCATATTATCTAATATCTAGAAGTTAGTCAATATTTTTCAACTGTCCCCCAAATATCTTTATAGCTGGTTTATTCATTTATTATCTTACTGAATGTCTCTTCAATCTTGAATTATCTTACCATTCACTTGTTGAAGCCACACCTTCTGGATTTGTCTGCTTGCTTCCTCATATAACTGTGTGAGTTGTTTTTTCTATCCCCCCTCTTTCTTTCAACCAGAATTTAAATATTTTTTGGCAAAAATACTTTATAGGTGATGCTGTATACTTCATATTTCATCATACTAGAAGGCACATGAATCTAGTTCTCCCAATATTTGCAATGCTAAGAGTGATCTTTGGATTAAGATGATGATAGCTTGATAATAGAATTACAAAATTATATTCTCCTGCTTGTGCTTAGCAAGTAACCTGTGACGTGAAATTTTATGAATATGTAAAACACCAGTTCCCATCAGTCTTTCACCTAATGCTTTTAACATCTTTTGTTGATCCTTGCATGAATCAACTATTTCATTAGGGGTTGTAAATTGATTTTCTAATTCTATTATTCCTTCGACATTTATTATCCAGCATGCCTCTATAAGTCAGACTCTCCCTCATCAACAAGGTTAATCTGATTATCCTGATAACAGATCCTAATGAAAAAGTGGGATAAATGCTTAATTACTTTCCTTTAATAACCTATTTTCAAAGTAAGAAAGTAATTACCAATTTTCAAAGTTAATGCTATAGCTACCACCACTGGTAACAAATGAGTTTGTTTTTTACTCTTATTCAAATAGCATTGTGAACTTATAATGTAATATCATTATGAATTCTAAGTACTTCAACCAATTACATTAAATGTTTTTTGATGCTCACATTGTTATACATTTGGCCAGTAGAACCCCTTCAAGGTGGTTTACTTCTTTTGACAAGCTTTTATAAGCCTTTGAAAGTTTCCTTACTTTCTGACATAACCAGATCATCCACACTCACCAGCTCATCAATTTACAAGCTGTGTAAACTTGAACAATTTTCTTAAATTTTCCAAGCTTTAGCATCCTCATTTATAAGATGGAAATAGTGGTACCTACCTCATAGTATTAATATGAAGAATAAATGAGATACTGTTATTTGCTATAGTAACTGGCATTCAGTAAGTAAGTAATAAATCATAGTTATTATTATTATTACTATTGGTCCAAGCTCTGGTTAACTTGGTTAAGACATGTAGCCTCAGCTTCTCTACCTATACAATGGGAGATTTGAACTATAAACTTTGAGGTCCATTCCACTTCCAACATTCAATGATTCTCTTTTGTAACCAGATCAGTGGTTCTGTACAGATTTGACAAAAACAAAAACAAAACAACAGGAAAAAAAAAGAAGAGCATTTATGAAAAACCCACAAATAACACCATATTCAATAGTGAAAGACTAAAATCTTTCCCCTTAAGAATAGAATCAAAATAAGAAGCCCTCTTTCATCACTGCTATTCAACATCATACTGGAAGTTCGAGCCAGAGCAAGTAGGAGTTGAAATGAGTTGAAGGAGCATTGAAGGAGTGTCCTAGAACTGAGCCAATGTGCAAAGACTGGGAGAGGTCTCTCTCTCTCTGTCTTTTTCCCATTCAGTTTCTGGAATTCAAGGAAATCTGTTAAACCACTACCCGAATATAAGCTAAACAAAGAGAGACTTCAGAGATCACTTATAACAAAGATTGAAAACTTTACAAAATAGTTTAGAAAAGTAATTAGGCAAACAAATAGCTAAAGCTTATAGCAAGCAACAATAACAAACACTGAAGGCGTAAACAATCTGATTTTTGGAATTGCCATGTTATAACATTCAAAATGTTCAGTTTTTAAAAAAAATTATGTAGTATAAAAAGGAATGAGAAAGTATGGCCCATTCACAGAAGGTATGACTGTCCCTAGGGAAGACATTGAACTTACTAGAAAAAGCTTTTAAATAAATTGTCTTTAATATTCTCAAAGAACTAAAGAAAACCATGAACAAATAGGTAAAGGAAAACTGAAAACAAGAGGGGGGAAAGATGGCGGAGGAGTAGGGGACCCTATTTCAACTGGTCCCCGGAATTGAGCTGGATATCGACCAGACCACTCTGAGCACCCACGAAACCAGCCTGAGATGTAAGAAGATCTGGATCTCTACAAACAGAATACCGCAGGCAGTTAGTTTTGAGGTACAAAGCAGGGAGCCGTGATTCCGTGGGCAGATATCGGAGGATAAACAGCAGTGGGAGGACGCCTGGCCGTGGGGATACTACACCGCCAGTGAGTGACAGTCTTGCTCGCTGTGGACGGGGCACAGACTCACAGACTGGTAGCGGCGGGGAAAGGACTTTAGGGCAGGCCCCTGGGCAGAAACCCAGAGTGGTGGGGTCGCGCGCGTGAACTGGGAGCGGCTGGCGGTTTTAGAAGCACAAAGGGCAGAGACGTGCCCCGACCTGGAGGCAGGACTGGGGGCGCTGCGGAGGGGCGCACAACCCAGGACGCTGCAGTTTATAGCAGCATGGACAGAAACGGAGACAGTGTGGCCTGGAGGGCTCACTGAAGAACAGACTGCGGTCTCTCTGCTCTGAGGCAGAGGGTTGGAAACGGTCTCTTCTGCTCTGACTCACGGAAGAGACGCGGAAAGCCGCCAGGGAAAGCTGCCAGAGAACAAAAGCCCCCAAAACTGATTCCCACTGAGCCCATTCCCCCACCACAGGGGGGCAGGGCAATACTGCCCAAACAGGGTTGCCTGAGTAACAGTGTGGCAGGCCCCTCCCGCAGAAGACAGGCTGGGAAAACAAGAGGCCAACAACCCTAAGGTCTCAAGAAAACAGGTGCATCTTGCTTGGGTTCTGGTCAATAATTTGGACTCTACACATTCCCTCAAACACCCATCAACAGAATGACTAGGAGGAGGAGCCCCCAAAATAGAAAAGACTCAAAGATTATTACTTATGCTGCAGATTTACAAATGGATGCAGATATAACCAAGATGTCGGAGATGGAATTCAGGCTAGCAATTGTGAAGACAATGGCTAGAATGGAGAAATCAATTAATGGCAACATAGAGTCTCTAAGGGCAGAAATGAAAGGTGAATTGGCAGAATTTAAAAATGCTATCAATGAGATCCAATCCAATCTAGATAATCTAACAGCTAGGGTAACTGAGGCAGAAGAGTGAATAAGCGACCTGGAAGACAATATAACAGATAAAAAGGGAAAAGAGGAGGCCAGGGAAAAACAACTCAGAATCCATGAAAATAGAATCAGAGAAATAAGTGACACCATGAAGCATTCCAATATCAGAATAATTGGAATCCCGGAGGGAGTGGAGAGAGAGAGAGGGCTAGAAGATGTATTTGAGCAAATCGTAGCTGAGAACTTCCCTAATCTGGGGAAGGAAACAAACATTGGAATCCTAGAGGCAGAGAGGACCCCTCCTAAGATCAAGGAAAACAGGCCAACACCCCAGCATGCAATAATAAAACTTGCAAATCTTAGAACCAAGGAAACCATCTTAAGGGCAGTTAGGGGGAAGAGGTTCCTTACATACAGAGGGAGGAACATCAGAATAATGTCAGACCTATCCACAGAGACCTGGCAAGCCAGAAAGGCCTGGCAAGACATATTCAGGGTATTAAATGAGAAGAACATGCAGCCAAGAATTCTTTATCTGGCAAGGCTTTCATTTAGAATGGATGGAAAGATGCAGAGCTTCCACGACCGGCAGAAACCGAAAGAATATGTGACCACTAAGCCGGCCCTGCAAGAAATATTAAGGGGGGTTCTATAAAAGGAGAAAGACCCCAAGAGTGATATACAACAGAAATGTACAGGGACAATCTATAAAAACAACGTCTTCACAGGCAACATGATGACAATTCATTCATATCTTTCAATAATCACTCTCAACGTGAATGGCCTAAACGCTCCCATAAAACGGCACAGGGTTGCAGATTTGATAAAAAGACAGGACCCATCCATATGCTGTCTACAAAAGACTCATTTTGAACCTAAAGATACATCCAGACTGAAAGTGAAGGGATGGAGATCCATCTTCCATGCCAGCAGACCTCAAAAGAAAGCTGGGGTAGCAATTCTTATATCAGACAAATTAGATTTTAAACTAAAGTCTATAATAAGAGACACAGAAGGACACTATATCATTCTTAAAGGGTCTATCCAACAAGTAAATCTAACAATTGTAAATATCTATGCCCCCAACATGGGAGCAGCCATCTACATAAGCCAACTGTTAACCAAAATAAAGAGTCATAGCGATAACAATACGTTCATTGTAGGAGACCTCAATACTCCACTCTCAGCAATGGACAGATCATCTAAGCAGAAAATCAACAAGGAAACAAGAGCTTTGAATGATACATTGGACCAGATGGACCTCATAGATATTTACAGAACATTCCACCCTAAAACAACAGAATACTCATTCTTCTCGAGCGCACATGGAACTTTCTGCAGAATAGACCATACTGGGTCACAAATCAGGTGTCAACCGATACCAAAAGATTGAGATTATTCCCTGCATATTCTCAGACCACAATGCTCTAAAACTGGAACTCAATCACAAGAAAAAACTTGGCAGAAATTCAAACACTTGGAAGCTAAAGACCACTCTGCTCAAGAATGTTTGGGTCAACCAGGAAATCAAAGAAGAACTTAAACAATTCATGGAAATCAATGAGAATGAAAACACATCGGTCCAAAACCTATGGGATACTGCAAAGGCGGTCCTAAGGGGGAAATACATAGCCATCCAAGCCTCACTCAAAAAACAGAAAAATCCCGAATTCACCAACTAACTCTACACCTTAAAGAACTAGAGAAAAAGCAACAAATGATGCCTAAGCCATGCATTAGAAGAGAAATAATTAAAATTAGAGCAGAAATCAATGAATTAGAAACCAGAAACACAGTAGATCAGATCAACGAAACTAGAAGTTGGTTCTTTGAAAGAATTAATAAGATCGATAAACCACTGGCCAGACTTATCCAAAAGAAAAGAGAAAGGACCCAAATTAATAAAATTATGAATGAAAGGGGAGAGATCACGACTAACACCAAGGAAATAGAAACAATTATTAGAAATTATTATCAACAACTATATGCCAATAAACTGAGCAATCTAGATGAAATGGAGGCCTTCCTGGAAACCTATAAACTGCCAAGACTGAAACAGGAAGAAATTGACAACCTGAATAGGCCAATAACCAGTAACGAGAGTGAAGCAGTGATCAAAAACCTCCCAAAAAACAAGAGCCCAGGGCCTGATGGATTCCCTGGGGAATTCTACCAAACATTCAAAGAAGAAATAATACCTATTCTACTGAAGCTATTTCAAAAAATAGAAACAGAAGGAAAACTTCCAAACTCATTCTATGAGGCCAGCATTACCTTAATCCCCAAACCAGGCAAAGACCCCATCAAAAAGGAGAATTTCAGACCAATATCCCTGATGAATATGGATTCCAAAATCCTCAACAAAATCCTAGCTAATAGGATCCAACAATACATTAAAAGGATCATCCACCACGACCAAGTGGGATTTAACCCCGGCATGCAAGCGTGGTTCAACATTCGCAAATCAATGTGATAGAACACATTAATAAGAGGAGGGAGAACCATATGGTCCTCTCAATTGATGCAGAAAAAGCATTTGACAAAATACAACATCCTTTCCTAATTAAAACTCTCCAGAGTATAGGGATAGAGGGAACATTCCTCAAGTTCATAAAATCCATCTATGAAAAACCCACAGCGAATATCATCCTCAATGGGGAAAAGCTGAGAGCCTTTCCCTTAAGATCAGGAACACGTCAAGGATGCCCACTCTCACCACTATTGTTCAACATAGTACTAGAAGTCCTAGCAACAGCAATCAGACAACAAAAAGAAATAAAAGGGGGGTGCCTGGGTGGCTCAGTCGTTAAGTGTCTGCCTTTCGCTCAGGTCAGGATCCCAGGGTCCTGGGATCAAGCCCCACATCGGGCTCCCTGCTCAGCGGGAAGCCTGCTTCTCCCTCTCCCACTCCCCCTGCTTGTGTTCCCTCTCTCGCTGTGTCTCTCTCTGTCAAATAAATAAATAAAATCTTAAAAAAAAAAAAAAGAAATAAAGGTATTCAAATTGGCAATGAAGTCAAACTCTCTCTTTTTGCAGACATGATACTTTATGTGGAAAACCCAAAAGACTCCACCCCCAAATTACTAGAACTCATACAGCAATTCAGTAATGTGGCAGGATACAAAATCAATGCACAGAAATCAGTTGCTTTCTTATACACTAACAACGCAACTGTAGAAAGAAATTAGGGAAACAATTCCATTTACAATAGCACCAAAAACCATAAGATACCTCAGAATAAACCTAACCAGAGAGGTAAAGGATCTATACTCTAGGAACTACAAAACACTCATGAAAGAAATTGAAGAAGACACAAAAAGGTGGAAAAATATTCCATGCTCATGGATCGGAAGAATAAACATTGTTAAAATGTCTATGCTACCCAGAGCAATCTATACCTTCAATGCCATCACGATCAAAATTCCAATGACATTTTTCGAAGTGCTGGAACAAACAATCCTAAAATTTGTATGGAATCAGAAAAGACCCCGAATTGCCAAGGAAATGCTGAAAAAGAAAAACAAAGCTGGGGGCATCACGTTGCCCGATTTCAAGCTATATTACAAAGCTGTGATCACCAAGACAGCATGGTACTGGCACAAAAACAGACATATAGACCAATGGAACAGAATAGAGAACCCAGATATGGACCCTCAACTCTGTGGTCAAATAATCTTCGACAAAGCAGGAAAAAACATGCAATGGAAAAAAGACAGTCTCTTCAATAAATGGTGCTGGGAAAATTGGACAGCCACATGCAGAAGAATGAAACTCGACCATTCTCTAACACCATTCACAAAGATAAACTCAAAGTGGATGAAAGACCTCAATGTGAGACAGGAATCCATCAAAATCCTAGAGGAGAACATAGGCAGTAACCTCTTTGACATCGCCCACAGCAACTTCTTTCAAGACACATCTCCAGAAGCTAGTGAAACAAAAGCAAAAATGAACTTTTGGAACTTCATCAAGATAAAAAGCTTCTGCACAGCAAAGGAAACAGTCAACAAAACAAGGAGGCAACCCACAGAATGGGAGAAGATATTTGCAAATGACACTACAGATAAAGGGCTGGTATCCAAGATCTATAAAGAACTTCTCAAACTCAACACCCAAAGAACATAATCAAGTCAAAAAGTGGGCAGAAGATATGAAAAGACACTTCTCTGAAGAAGACATACAAATGGCTAACAGACACATGAAAAAAATGTTCATCATCATTAGCTATCAGGGAAATCCAAATCAAAACCACATTGAGATACCACCTTACACCAGTTAGAATGGCAAAAATGGACAGGGAAAGAAACAACAAATGTTGGAGAGGTTGTGAAGAAAGGGGAACCCTCTTACATTGTTGGTGGGAATGCAAGTTGGTACAGCCACTTTGGAAAACAGTGTGGAGGTTTCTCAAAAATTTAAAAATAGAGCTACCCTATGACCCAGCAATTGCACTCCTGGGTATTTACCCCAAAGACACAGATGTAGTGAAAAGAAGGGCCATATGCCCCCCAATGTTCATAGCAGCAATGTCTGCAATAGCCAAACTGTGGAAAGAGCCGAGATGCCCTTCAACAGATGAATGGATAAAGAAGATGTGGTCCATATATACAATGGAATACTACTCAGCCATCAGAAAAGATGAATACCCAACTTTTACATCAACATGGATGGGACTGGAGGAGATTATGCTAAGTGAAATAAGTCAAGCAGAGAAAGTCAATTATCATATGGTTTCACTTATTTGTGGAACATAAGGAATAGCATGGAGGACATTAGGAGAAGGAAGGGAAAAATGAAGGGGGGGAAATCGGAGGGAGAGATGAACCATGAGAGACTATGGACTCTGAAAAACAAACAGGCTTTTAGAGGGGAGGGGGGAGGGGGGATTGGTTAGCCTGGTGATGGGTATTAAGGAGGGCACGTACTGCATGGAGCACTGGGTATTATACGAAAACAACAGATCGTGGATCACCACATCAAAAACCAATGATGTATTGTATGGTGACTAACATAACATAATAAAATAAAAAAAAAACTGGAAAACAATACAGAGAAAGAGAATATTAACATAGAAATAGGAATGATAGAAAAAGAGCCAAACTGGAATTCTGAAGCCGAGAATACCATAACTGAATGAAAACCTACTAGAGGGTTTCAATACGAGATTTGAACAGGAAGAAGAAAAAAATGGCAAACTTGAAGTTAGATCAAGTGAAAATATCCAGTTTGAGGAACAAAAAGAAAAAAGAACGAAGAAAACTCAACAGAGCCTGAGAGATGTGTAGGACACTACCATACTAACATATGTACAATGGGGGTTCCAGAAGGAAAGGACAGAGAGAAAGGTGCACAAAGAATATTTGAAGAAATAATGGCATCACACTCCCCAAATTTGATAAAAGACATGAATCTACACACTCAAGAAGCTCAAGAAATTTCAAGAAGGATAAACACAAAGAGAGCCACACTGAGACACATAATCAAATTGTCAACAGCCAAAGACAAAGAGAACCTTGAAAGTAGCAACAGATAAGTTGACTAAGTATATAAAAAGGATTTTCAATAAGATTAAAGCAGATTTCTCATCAGACACATGGAGGCCGGAAGCGAGTGAGATGACATTTTTTAATGTTCTGAAAGAAAAAAAACAAACAAACAAACCTGGCAGCTGAGAATTGTGTATATGGCAAAATTATCCTTCAAAAATGAAGGAGAAATTAGGACATTTCTGAATAGACAAAAACTAAAGGAATTTGCTGCCAGTAAAACTGTCACACAAGAAATGCTTAAAGGTGTTCTTTGGGTTGAAATGAACAGACACTAAGCAGTAACTCAAAGCCATATGAAAAATATAGCTCTCCAGTAGAAGTAAGTACGCAGGTAAATATAAAAGCCAATATTGCTGTATTTTGGTTTCTAACTCCATTTTTTATATCCTACATGATTAAAAGACAAATGCAGAAAACAATCACTGAGTTTATGTCATGGGTGCACAACGTATAAAGATGTAATTCGTGAGGGAAAAAAAAAAAACTAAGAAGGAAATGGAGCTGTATAGGAGCAGAATTTTGTATGCTATTAAAGTTACGTTGGAATCAATTCAAACTAGATTGCTATTTAGGATGTTAATTGTAATCTCCATGGTAACCACTAGGAAAATATCTAAAAATTATACACAAAAGGAAATGAGACAGGAATCACAATGGTGCACTACAAAAAAATTAATGAGCACCAAAGAAGGCAGTAATGAAGAAAACAGAAGAACAAAAAAGTATAAGATATACAGAAAACAGCAAATGAAAAAGTAAGTCTTTTATCAATAGTCACTTTAAATGTAAATGAATTAAACTCTCCAGCAAAAGGCAGAGATTGGCAGGATGAATTTAAAAAAACTATGACCCAAATATGTGTCGATTAAAAGAGATTCACTTTATTTTTTTCTAATTTTTATTTATTTATTTATTTTTTAAGTTTCAGGTGTAGAATTTAGTGATTCATCCCAACACCCAGTGCTCATCACAACACATGCCCTCCTTAATACCCATCACCCATTTAACTCATCCCGCCACTCATCACCCCTCCAATAACCCTCAGTTTGTTCTCTATAGTTAAGAGTGTGTTTTCTGGTTTGCCCCTCTTTTTTCTTTTTTCCCCTATGTTCATCTGTTTTGTTTCTTAAATACCACATGTGAGTGAAATCATATGGTATTTGTCTTTCTCTGACTTATTTCACTTAGCATATACTCTCTACTCTGTCCACATCATTGTAAATGGCAAGATTTCAGTCCTTTTTATGGCTGAGTACTATTCCATTATAGATATAGATATCTATGTCTCTATATATCTATAATGGAATATAGATATATAGATATAAGATATACATATATATCTTATCTTCTTTATTCATCAGTCGATGTACACTTGAGCTCTTTCCATATTTGGCTATTGTTGATAATGCTGCTATAAACATCAGGGTGCATGTACCCCTTCAAATCTGTACTTTTGTATCCTTTGGGTAAATACCTAGTAGTGCAATTGCTGGATTGTAGTTCTATTTGTAACTTTTTGAGGAACCACCATACTGTTTTCCAGAGTGGCTGCACCAGTTTGCATTCCCACCAGTACATGAGGGTTCCCCTTTCTCTGCATCCTCACCAATGCCTGTTGTTTCCTGCGTTGTCAATTTTAGCCATTCTGACGGGTGTGAGGTGGTGTCTCATTATGGTTTTGATTTGCATTTCCCTGATGATGAGTGATGTTGAGTATCTTTTCATGTGTCTGTTGGCCATCTGGATGTGTTCTTTGGAAAAATGTATATTCCTGTCTTTTGCCCGTTTCTTGACTGGAATATTTGTTTTTTGGGTGTTGAGTTGGATAAGTTCTTCATAAATTTTGGATACTAACCCTTTATCAGCTATGTCATTTGCAAATATCCTCTCCCGTTCTATAGGCTGCCTTTTAGTTTTTTTTATTATTTCCTTCACTGTGCAGAAGCTTTTTATCTTGATGAAGTCCCAATAGTTCATTTTTGCTTTTGTTTTCCTTGCCTCTGGTGACATGTCCAGTAAGAAGTTCCTTTGGCCGAGGTCAAGGAGGTTGCTGCCTGTGTTCTCCTGTAGGATCTTGATGGTTTCCTGTTTCACATTTAGGCTTTAACCCATTTTGAATTTATTTATGTGTATAATGTAAGAAAGTGGTCCGGTTTCATTCTTCTGCATGTGGCTGTCCAGTTTTCCCAACACCATTTGTTGAAGAGACTGTCTTTTTTCCATTGGATATTCTTTCCTGCTTTGCTGAAGGTTAGTAAACCATATAGTTGTGGGCCCATTTCTGGGTTTTCTATTCTGTTCCATTGATCTATGTGTCTGTTTTTGTGCCAGTGCCATACTATCTTGATCACTACAGTTTTGTAACATAACTTGAAGTCCAGAATCATGATGCCTCCAGCTTTGCTTTTCTGTTCCAAGATTGCTTTAGCTATTCGGAGTCTTTCATGGTTCCATATAAATTTTAGGATTGTTTGTTCTCCTCTGTGAAAAATGCTATTGGTATTTTGATAGGGATTGCATTAAATCTGTAGATTGCTTTGGGTGGTATAGACATTTTAACAATATTTGTTCTTCCAATCCATGAACATGGAATGTCTTTCCATTTCTTTATGTTATCAGTTTCTTTCATAAGTGTTTTATAGTTATCAGAGTACAGATCTTTAACCTTTTGGGTTAGGTTTATTCCTAGGGATCTTATGGGTTTTGGTGCAATTGTAAATGAGATCAATTCCTTGATTTCTCTTTCTGCTGTTTCATTATTGGGGATATAGAAATGCAACAGATTTCTGTGCGTTGATTTTGTATCCTGCAAATTTACTGAATTCGTGTATCAGTTCTAGGAATTTTTGGTGGAGTCTTTTGGGTTTTCTATATATACTATCATGTCGTCTGTAAATAGTGAAAGTTTGACTTCTTCCTTGCTGATTTGGATGTCTTTTATTTCATCTTGTCATCTGATTGCCGAGGCTAGGACTTCCAGTACTATGTTAAATAACAGTAGTGGGAGTGGACATCCCTGTCTTATTCCTTACCATAGAGGAAAAGCTCTTGGTTTTTCCCCATTGAGGATGATATTAGCTGTGGATTTTTCATATATGGCCTTTATTATGTTGAGGTATGTTCCCTCTAATCCTACTTTGTTGAGGATTTTTATCAAGAATGGATGTTGCACTTTGTCAAATGTTTTTTCTGCATTTATTAAGAGAATCATATGGTTCTTATCCTTTTTTTTTATTAATGTAGTGTATCACGTTGTTGATTTACAAATATTGAACCACCGTTGCAGCCCAGGAATAAATCCCACTTGATCATGGTGAATGATCATTTTAATGTACTGTTGGATTCTATTTGCTAGTATTTTGTTGAGAATTTTTGCATCCATGTTCATCAGGGATATGGGCCTGTAGTTCTCTTTTTTAGTGGAGTCTTTGTCTGGTTTTGGATTCAGGGTAATGCTGGCCTCATAGAATGAGTTTGGAAGTTTCCCTTCCATTTCTATTTTTTTAGAATAGTTTGAGAAGAATAGGTATTAACTCTTCTTTAGTGTATGTTCTGCTGAAGCAAGCACAGGTGTTAACTCTTCTTTAAATGTTTGCTAGAATTCCCTTGTAAAGCCATCTGGCCCTGCACTTCTCTTTGTTGGGAGATTTTTTATTACTTATTCAATTTCTTTGCTGGTTATCAGTCTGTTCAAGTTTTCTATTTCTTCCTGTTTCAGTTTTGGTAGTTTATATGTTTCTAGGAATTTGTCCATTTCTTCCAGGTTGTCCCATTTGTTAGCATATAATTTTTCATAATATTCTCTTATAATTGTTTGTATTTCTGTAGTGTTGGTTGTGATTTCTCCTCTCTCATTTATGATTTTATTTACTTGGGTCCTTTATCTTCTTTTTGACAAATCTGGCTAGGAGTTTATCAATTTTATTGATTTTTTCAAAGAACCATCTCCCAGCTCTTGGTTTCATTGATCTCTTCTGTTTTTGTTTGTTTGTTTCTATATCATTTATTTCTGCTCTAATCTTTATTATTTCCTTTCTTCTGCTGGCTTTAAGCTTCATTTGTTTTTCTTTTAATAGCTCCTTTAGGTGTAAGGTTAGGTTGTTTGAGATTTTTCTTGCTTCTTGAGGTAGGCCTGTATTGCTATATACTTCCTTCTTATGACTGTTTTGCTGCATCCCAAAAGTTTTGGACCATAGTGTTTTCATTTTCATTTGTTTCCATGTAATTTTTTATTTCTTCTTTAATTTCCTGGCTGACCCATTCACTCTTTAGTAGCATGTCCTTTAACCTCCATGTATTTGTGGTCTTTCCATATTTTTTCTTGTGGTTGACTTCAAGCTTCATAGTGTTGTGGTCAGAAAATATACATGGTATAATCTCAATCTTTTTGTACTCATTGAGGGCTGATTTGTGACCAAGTATGTTATCTATTCTGGAGAATGTCCCATGTGCACTTGAAAACAATGTGTATTCTGCTGCTTTAGGATGAAATGTTCTGACTATATCTGTTAAGTCCATCTGGTCCAGTGTATCATTCAAAGCCATTGTTTCCTTGTTGATTTTTTGCTTAGATGATCTGTCCATTGATGTAAGTGGAGTGTTAAATTCCCCTACTATCATTGTATTATTATCAAAGAGTTCCTTTATATTTCTTATTGTTTTATACAAGTGGGTGCTCCCAAGTTAGGGGAATAAATATTTACAATTGTTAGATTTTCTTGTTGGACAGTTCCCTTTATTTTTTATCCATTCTGACACACTATGTCTTTTAATTGGAGTGTTTAGTCCATTTACCTTCAGAGTAATTGTTGATAGATATGTATCTAGTGCCATTTTATTACTCTTTTCTGCTGAGTTTTGAGAACTCTTCATGTATTCTGGATAGTAGTCCTTTGTCAGATTTGTAGTTCACAGATATTTTCTCTAAGCCTGTAGCTTGTCTTTTCACCCTTTTAACAGGGTGTTTTTTGGAAAAAATGTTACTAATTTTGAGGAAGTCCAATTTATCAATTTTTTTCTTATATAGTCATGCTTTTGGTGTCAAGTGTAAGAATTTTTTGCCCAGTCCTAGGTCCTAAAGTGGTTTTTTTTCTATTTTTTTCCCTAAAGTTTTACAGTGATCCATTTTGAGTTAATATTTGTGAAACGTGTGAGGTTTAGATTGAGTTATATTTTTTAACCTATGGATGTCCAATTGCCCCAGCTCCATCTCTTGAAAAGGTTACCCTTTTTCCACTGAATTGCTTTTGCATTTTGTAAAAAATCGGTTGGGTATGTATGTCTGGGTCTTTTTCTGGATTTTATATTCTGTTCCATTGATCTACATGGCTATCCCTCTGCTGCCAATATGCAAAGTCTTGATTACTGGTTTTTTTTAAAAGCTCTATACTAATTCTAATGTGCTGTGAGGACTGGGAACTACTGCTGGAGCCAGAAAAATGGTTTGAAGAGACTAACTAGTGTGATTATCTCTTACAGTTTGGAGAAATACAGTGAAAAGCATGCTGTACTTAGAAGCAAAAGACCTGTGTTTTGTAGTCTTAGTGAATGAATGTGGCTAGGTGATCTGGCCAAATCTTTTAGCCTGAGTCTCAATTTTCTCATCAATGGAACTGGGATGCTAATACATATTTAGTCTACCCTTCTGGTATGCCTGTGAATATAAAAGGAAATATAGAGTCTGTAAGCTTTAGACTGAAGCCAGTAAACAAATACAAAGCGTTATTATTTGAAAAAAAAAAAAAAGGAAAATGAGATCCAGAGAGATTAAGGTCTTTCTTACCCAAGGTCACCTTCTATTTTATTTGGTGGCATTAGCTAGGAAATTTCAAGTTATTCAACAAATACTTACAGAGCACATTCTGCCAGACACTGTGAAATGTCCCTGGGATACAAACACAAAAGACACAGTCCCTGTCCTTAAGAATCTTCCTGTTTAACAGGGACATATACTATTTTTCAAAAGTTAAGTGAATTAAAATTAAATTTGTATTGAGAACTCCTTTAGAATTCCAGGGACCTTCCAGGTAGATGGATCCATAGGGCAATAAATCATTGTTCTGACATCTCTGTAAGTCACAAGCTATATTCTTAGACTTTCACAGGATTTTGCATGCTGATTTTGTAGAGACAAAAGGAAAGAGGGAGGGTTTCCCTGGAAAGAACTAAAAACAATCTTAGGCTCACGTGCTTGTGACTCCTTCCAAACTCTTCTCATCCCCATTCCAAAATTTCTTTGCCATCCATTTATTAAAACAAAACAAAAACAGCTAGAGGAAGACTGGATATGCAACATTCCTCTAAACAGCCTGCACTGAGAAAATCTCCCTTGGAGAATAAAGGCTAGAATTACAGAATCATTTTTAGTATTATTAAATGCTATTTGGTGTGTTTAGAGTTCAAGGCATGAGAATAAAACAAAACACACGATAGCAAAACATGCTCCAGCACAACAAAATCAGAACCCAGTTCCCAGACTCCCAGCTGCAGAGAAGCTAAGAAGTAATTGCCAAGTTCTAGCCCAGCCATTGGCGAGGCTCTGCTGCCCCCAGGTGGCTGAAGTCCTTCTTGGACAAAGCCGCTGGTGCTCTTGGGCTAGTAAGTGCTATCTGAGTTTTAGAACGGTGGAGTGGATGGATGGGTAGGGAAGTGGGTGGATTCATTCATTTAGTAAATATTGAATTTCAACTATTTTGCCAGGCACTGTGCCAAGTGATGTTAGGAAGTGAAATTTGAGATCTGAGATCTGAAAATTGCTTTGGCATTAAGTAAAGCAAGGGCTATGGTCAGAGCTACCCTGTGCATTGGTTCCAGGAGAAGAGTGGGGATGGGGGAAGGACTTCCCCAATATGCTTCATTCTTCAGGGAGACAAACATAACTCTAGCTAACTTAGCCTATTAATTCAAATCCATTGGGTTAATTAACAGGAGAAAGAATACAGAGCAGGTAAATGCGGGCTTTAGATACACACTAGGAGTATAGGGGAAGTTCTAGGTGGGGGCAGTGAGGGAGAGTAAGCAGAACTCTGTCTCACTGAAAAACAAAGGAAAACAGATAAAAGAACAATGTACCATATTTAACATAGTTGGTCCTCAAAGACGATGACACTCAGTATTAGTAAGTCATTATGCAATTTGTTTGTTTGTTTGTTTATTGAGAGAGAGAAAGCACGCACAAGCAGGCAGGGTGGAGGGGCTGAGGGAGAGAGAATCTTAAGCAGGCTCCACATCCAGTACAGAGCCCGATGTGGGGCTCAATCTCACGACCGAGATCATGACCTGAGCTGAAATCAAGAACTGGACACTTAACTGACTAAACCACCCAGGAGCCCCTTAAGTCATTATACTATTGATGGGTATGGAAATTGGTGCATTCCATTTGACAGCAATTTCACAATTAGGAACTTATTGTCTGGAATTACTTGCAGAGGTATATAGAGAAAAGAGCAGATGAGACCAGTGCCATTCCTTTCACCTGGGCTTAAATAATGGCATCATAGACACGTAAGAGCTGAGGAGTTTCTTGAGATTGAAATTTGTGCTGGAAGTTGTCTCTGCAGCTGAGTAACTTAGTTCCTTTCAGGATTCTGTAGAAGCCTACAGAAAAAATCCCAACTTTTCAATTTCCTTTGAACTCAAACATGCATTTATTGAGCAACCAATGAATGCAAGACTTTGGCTAGGCTAGGGAGCGTGCAATGCAGGGATAACTTAGATCTGCTTCTCTGACCTCAAAGACTTTGGTCTAGAGAAGACTGACTTGTAAAAATAAAACACAGTAATTAAATGAAAAAACAGCTGTAATATAGCTTGTGGAAATATGGGATAGGGAAAATACGATCTATTCTAATTGGAGAGGTGAGGAGGGGGTGGCTTCCTAGCAGATGTGGCATTTGGGCCTTGAAACACAAGTGGATTTTGATAGGTCTGGGACGTTCAGAGGAAGGACAGGTTGGTATCTCTTCCTTTAGGTTGGAAGAGCATGAACTGTTATGTTAGTCTTTATTGAGCACCAACAAGGTGCTATGTGAAATGGGGAAGCATAAGAACCACTATAAAGGGAAGATACAATACATCCCTGAGGAAAAAAATCATATAATATGAAATGATACTGTGTGATTAAATATCAGAACAGTTTACAGAGTCCAGAGGTGAAGCAGAGATACAGGCCAAATACATTTTTTTTTGGTAGTGAATTAGTCACTTTAAAATGTTTCAGTGAAGGGCTCCTGGGTGGCTCAGTCACTTAAGCATCTGACTCTCGGATTTTGGCTCAGGTCATAATCTCAAGGTCGTGAGATTGAGCCTCTCATTGGCCTCCACACTGGACATGGAGCCTACTTAAGATTCTCTCTTTTCCTCTCCTTCCATTCCTCCCTCCCCCTCTAAAAAAATAAAAATATTTCAGTGAAGTCAGTAGGAGAAAGCATGAAGCATAAAATGCATATTACTTTTACTACTACTCCTTTAAGCTTTTAGATTTTGTAAAGTTTTTAATTACATGAGAAATGCATAATATATAATATAATCTTGTTTGAAAAATTCAAGAG
This sequence comes from Neomonachus schauinslandi, assembly GCF_002201575.2. Classification (NCBI taxonomy): domain Eukaryota; kingdom Metazoa; phylum Chordata; class Mammalia; order Carnivora; family Phocidae; genus Neomonachus; species Neomonachus schauinslandi. The sequence continues at coordinate 106,929,374 of NC_058411.1, forward strand.
ATGAGAAAAAATTAGAGTAAAAAGAAAAATTCTCCCTTCAAAATCTCCTCTTTTCCACCCAATCTCATTTCTTTTCCTAGAAGCAAGCACTGCTATCAGCTTGCTGTGTTTCCTTCCAGAATGATTTCTGGAGTATTATAAATATATAACTATGCTATGACTTTACATAAATGGATATGTGCTTTTCCACACTTTAAAAAATACTCAGTACCCTATTTTGGAGATTTTTCTATGTTAGTACATAGATCATAAAGTACACAGAGTTAAAAGTCATTCTTGGTAACTAAATTTCCACATTAAGGATACACCTTGGCTATTTCACCATGTCCATTTGTTTTTGTTTTGTTTTGTTTAAGTTTATTTAAGTAATCTCTACACCCAATGTGGCGCTTGAACCTATGACCTTGAGACCAAGAGTCACATTTTCTTATGACTGAGCCAGCTAGGTGCCCTTCAACATGTCCATTTGGATGATCCATAAGATGAAAGCCACTAAGATCTTACCCGATTTATATAAACATACAAAAAAGCAAAAAACAACCCCAACTCTGGGCTTAACCGACAGACATCTTTGAACCTCTCACTTACAGCCCCTCACTCAATTCGGGAGATGTAAGTAATCTCTGCAACCACCAAAACCTGTGAGGGGATTCTGTATGTAAACTGCAATCAGTATTGGGGAAACAAACTATACATCATCCTGAATCCACCTATGGTTGGAATCCACCTGAAACCATCTATGGTTTATGCTCTCCTGTCCTCCAGTTTCCTTGGCTTTTGATATTCAAAGTCAAGCAAGCATGTCCACTAAAAAACACAAACAAAACAAATTAACAAAAACAAAACTTTTCACCTAAGCAGCAGCTCCTATAAAAGCGATTTAGCTTTGGGGCGCCTGGGTGGCTCAGTTGGTTAAGCGACTGCCTTCGGCTCAGGTCATGATCCTGGAGTCCTGGGATCGAGTCCCACATCAGGCTCCCTGCTCAGCAGGGAGTCTGCTTCTCCCTCTGACCCTCCTCCCTCTCATGCTCTCTGTCTCTCATTCTCTCTCTCTCAAATAAATAAATAAAATCTTAAAAAAAAAAGTGATTTAGCTTTCAACCCCATCATGAATTGAAAAAAAAAATCCAGCCCTTCTTTTGACTTCTCTGTTCAAGACTCTAGCTGTCCTTCCTTGAAGCACATACATTAAGGTGACCACAGATATCTCAATGGTGGAATGAAAGGTAGAGGGACAAGAAGCCCAGAGAGGGTGAGACCTCAGTTAATACTTCAAATATAATCCAGTACAATAGAAAGATTTCCCCAAATTAGATATACTTTATGAACACCATTTTAATACTTGCCCAGTATTCTAACAATATTTTAGAATGTTTATTTAGAAACAAACTTTACCATTCTTTTTTTAAAAAATTATATTATAGATCATGATCCGTTACAGCTATCTTAGGACATAACCGCCACTGAACTTATATAATTTAGATCATAGTATTTATATTATGTTAAGGCTTTTGTCACATATTCCAAATGGCTTTCCAAATAGTTGTAAGCATTTGATTCTAGAAGGCTGCTAGAGTGCTGGTAGAGCACACCTAAGACTCCTGCACCAAACTTGAAAAGGTTGTCTGTACTAGCTGTCACCATTTCCTGGGCTCTTAGTCATGCCTCAACTCATGTAGTCTGGCTTCTGCCTAAACTACTCCACTGAAACCGCTTCTGCCAAGGATCCTGTTGCTGAATGGAAGTTCTTCTCCTGTTTGACTTCTCAGAGGCATGTGACAGCCTTAAACTCCTCCTCTCCCATGAAGCTTCCATTCTTTCCTGCTTTTCCTCTCCCCATTTTCCATCTCCTTTGCAGGTCCATCCTCCTCTTTCTAGCCTGCCAAGGTTTCCAGGGATATAATGTAGGCCCAAAGGGCTTCACCTCTAAAAGCTCTCCTCAGGCAATCCCACACATCCCCACTTCTAGATGCTGATGCCTTCTACACCTCCCTCTTCATCTCAGCTTTTTCTGGGCCCCACATCCATTCACTCACTGGACAGGCCCCGCCAGTAGGATGTCCTAAGCCCATCTCAACAGAACAATGTTGAAACTAAACTTCTTTTCCTCCATCCCCAACTCCCGTATTCCCCATCTCACACCACACGCAAGGTGCTCAAGCCAGAAACATGAGCATGATCTCCTTCTCCCTCAGTCCTCACATTCAATTTCCCAGTCTTGTTGATTCTAACTCTAAATGTCTTTCAAATCTGTCCACGGGCCCCATGTGCTCTGCCAGTATGAGTCCAGGTCTCTGTCAATCCGTGCTTGGAATACTGGAACAGTCTTCTAACTTGGCTCCCGTCCTCTTAGTCTTGCTTCCTTCCCTCCAACCAGTTCTCGACACAGCAAGGAGAGCTTTCTGAAATGCAAATCTAATGACACCTTTCCCAGCTCTAAACCTTGCAGTATCTCCCCATTACCTCAGAATAAAACCCATGCCCTTTGTTTCCTGAAGCAAAGGTATGGGTGCATATAGATTTTTAAATATTACCCTATAGTAAAACTTATTCTTGGTGGTGTACAGTTCTGTGAATTTTAACACATGTATAGATTCTGAGGCCACAACTACCTGCCGCTCCAAATCACTCCCTCATGCTATCCTTTTACAGCCAGGCTCTCCCCCATCCCTAACCCCAGACAACCACAGATCTATTCGCCATAGCTTGTCTCCATAGTTTGGCTTTAAAAGGGGGGGGGGAGGGGAGAATCTTTTAAAAAAACAAAACAAACCCAAGCCCCTTAAAGTGGCTTTAATGACTACTTAGCTCTCCTCCCTCACCTCCAACACCTGCCCCCATCGCTGCAATTAGACCCGACTATTTTCGGTTCTCGGGGTGCGTCCAGCTTTCTTCCATCTCGGGAGCCTCCTCCCCGCCCTTCTGAGTTGGGGGACCTCCTCTGGGCTTCACAGTGCCGAGTGCTTCCCCCACTGCAGCACTTCCACGCGGTTGTAACTGCCAGGCTACTCGTCTGTGTCTTCCATCAGACAGTTCCTTGCATGCAGGGGCAGTGTTTCAGGCACGGCTACACGCCCAGCCTTCGCGAAGCCGCCGAGTCCCGCCACATGCCAGCCCTCACAGCTCCAGAAGTCGCCCGGGCTTCCGAACGTTCGGAGCCCGGCGCGCCGCGCAGAGCTTCGAATCCCGAGCGAGCATGCGCACCGGGGCGCGGCGGAGCGCTGTCGCCCCGCCTCCTGCGCGCCGCTCCAGGAGGGGCGGGCCTCGGCCGCTCGCGCTCCCCTCCCCCACCCCTCGCTGCGCCTGCGCGCTGGGGACAACCGTTGCAGGGCGCCCACGGCCCTGAGGGGGGACGGTCGCCGTAGACACCCTCTCTTTTCGGCCCTGAGGTACCCGGCCTAGTGGCCCAGGACGTTCCGGTCGCATGGCGGAGTGCTGCGGACGATGCCCATGAAGTTCTTAGTCCTTCTAGTTGCGCTGTTGCTGTGGCCTTCGTCCGTGCCGGCCTATCCGAGTGAGTGACCGACGTGCGGCGGCAGCGACCCAGGGGATACACCTGGGCGAAGTCCCAGGTTCCCGGGCCCGTCGGAGACCCGGTCCTGCACTCCTCCCACACCTCACTGCCCCGGGTCCTAGGCCTCCGTTGCGGAGGTGTGGCCCTCTTCTTGCCTCTTCCTCCGCCGCGACCTGCACGCTGCAGGGGGCGATGCAGGTGGCGGGTCCCAGGCGTGACCCGGGAAGCGCGGGGCTGGGCGCACTGGGCTCGCGGGTGTGACCTCCTCACCTCTGGCGGACACATTCTTGACGTTAACCTGGTCCCCTTTTGCCAGAGTCTGTGCCTGTGGCATAAGGCAGGGGTCTGCAAACTGCGGCCCGCGGGCCAAGGCGGCCTGTTTTTGCGTGGCTGGCTGGCCAAGAACGGTTTTTACGTTTTTAAAGGTGAATATGAAATGTAGTCTCTCCTGACATGTGGAAAAGTATGAAATTCCAATTGCATTGTTGATAAAGTTTCATTGGAACACAGCCATGCTCGTTCCTTTTTGAATTGCCCATGGCTGCTTTACCGCATTGTAACAGCAGGGTTAAGTAGTTGCCGCAGAGACAGTATGGCCTGCAAAGCCTAAAATATTTACTTCTGGCCCTTTACAGAAAAAGTTTGACCCCCATGGTGAAACATGGAGAGCAAGTGGATTGTGGTGCCTGTCTAGGCCACTTACTGACCCCCTATGCACTCCCACAGTGCATCCCGGTGCGCAGAATTCACAACCGTATTTAAGCAGAATTGAAACTTAACGACTTGTTCCTGTCCCTCCCCAATAGCTGAAAATCACACCTGCCAAGACTACTATATTAACATGTGGAGACGTTGAGGTATTTAAGTGGAGTGTCTGATATCTGATATTCCACATAAGACTGTGAGGCTTGTCCATCTAGTCTAACTAGTTCATTGTAACATTTAGTAATGTTGGGGTTGGTTTAACCAAATAAAGTTTAACAGGTAGGTGTGAAAAAAGTACCAAGGAGCATGCCAGTTATGAAGAGCTATATTTCAGAATTGTCAAAAGGTCTTAGTTAAAAATTAGATTTAAAAAATGAAAATACAACACAACCTAGATCATGACTGGTAGTGAGAAAAATTCTGGATAAAGTGTCCTAGATTACCAAAGTTAGCGCTTTAAATACTAGCACTTAACGATTGTTAGCTGTTTTAAACAGAGCTCTTTGTAAAATGTTTCTTCTTTGCCATAAAGAAACAGACACCTTGAAGATGATACGTTTTCTTGATGTCTGATGGTCGTTATTTCTAACATCAGTTATTGCATTTTGGTAGCTTTAGATCAGTAAGTCACAACTGACTGACATGTATGGAGACTTTAGTTGAAGTGACATTAATACAGTCATAAAGTACACTCTGGGATTGCTGGATCCTTACTTAACTCAGTGTAAGCTCCTGCCTGACTGCATCATTTTGTGGCCTATTCTTTTTCTTTGTGGCCTCTTCCCTAAGTTTTCTTCAGGCTTGTAGGAAATGAAAAGATACTTTTCAGGAAAAAGAGCCATTTTGTGTTGAATGTATAGATGACACAAGACATAAGGAAAATATATATAGATCATAGAAGATATCTTGAAAATGTAATTTACTTTTCTACAGAAGGGGGTTAAGGGATATGTAGGGCAATATTAACATGGCTACTTTCTCTCTCTTACTCTTTTTCTCTAAGTAATTTTAATTTTGTTTATGTATTTTTTGGAATAAGTACACCAAAAGAAACCAGGCTTATCCTTGTGTTTGATTTAAATCAGATTTGTATTCTTTATTTTACAAGGCCACTATTCCAACATTTGTTGGTGAGAGAATCATATAAAAAATGTTGTCATGCCAAAGAAAAGGCACATAGATTTTTTAAAATTTTTATTGTTATGTTAATCACCATACATTACATCATTGGTTTTTAATGTAGTGTTCCATGATTCATTGTTTGTGTATAACACCCAGTGCTCCATGCAGAACATGCCCTTTTTAATACCCATCACCAGGCTAACCCATCCTCCCACCCCCTTCCCCTCTAGAACCCTCAGTTTGTTTTTCAGAGTCCGTCGTCTCTCATGGTTCGTCTACCCCTCCGATTTCCCCCCCTTCATTCTTCTCCTGCTGCTATCTTCTTCTTTTTTTTTTTTTTTAACATATATTGTATTATTTGTTTCAGAGGTACAGATCTGTGATTCAACAGTCTTGCACAATTCACAGCACTCACCATAGCACATACCCTCCCCAATGTCTATCACCCAGCCGCCCCATCCCTCCCACCCCCCACCACTCCAGCAACCCTCAGTTTGTTTCCTGAGATTAAGAATTCCTCATATCAGTGAGGTCATATGATACATGTCTTTCTCTGTTTGACTTATTTCGCTCAGCATAATACCCTCCAGTTCCATCCACGTCATTGCAAATGGCAAGATCTCATTCCTTTTTTTTTTTTTTTTTAAAGATTTTATTTATTTATTTGAGACAGAATGAGAGAGAGCACATGAGAGGGGGGAGGGTCAGAGGGAGAAGCAGACTCCCCGCCGTGCAGGGAGCCCGATGCGGGACTCGATCCAGGGACTCCAGGATCATGACCTGAGCCGAAGGCAGTCACTTAACCAACTGAGCCACCCAGGCGCCCAAGATCTCATTCCTTTTGATGGCTGCATAATATTCCACTGTATGTATATACCACATCTTCTTTATCCATTCATCTGTCGATGGACATCTTGACTCTTTCCACATCTTGGCTATTGTGGACATTGCTGCTATAAACATCAGGGTGCACGTACCCCTTCGAATCCCTACATTTCTATCTTTGGGGTAAATACCCAGTAGTGCAATTGCTGGATCGTATGGTAGCTCTATTTTCAACTTTTTGAGGAACCTCCATACTGTTTTCCAGAGTGGCTGCACCAGCTTGCATTCCCACCAACAGTGTAGGAGGGTTCCCCTTTCTTCGCATCCCCGCCAACATGTGTCGTTTCCTGACTTGTTAATTTTAGCCATTCTGACTGGTGTGAGGTGGTATCTCATTGAGGTTTTGATTTGGATTTCCCTGATGCCGAGCGATGTTGAGCACTTTTTCATGTGTCTGTTGGCCATTTGGATGTCCTCTTTGGAAAAATGTTCATGTCTTCTGCCCATTTCTTGATTGGATCATTTGTTCTTTGGGTGTTGAGTTTGATAAGTTCTTTAGATTTTGGATACTAGCCCTTTATCTGATATGTCATTTGCAAATATCTTCTCCCATTCTGTGAGTTGTCTTTTGGTTTTGTTGACTGTTTCCTTTGCTTTGCAAAAGCTTTTTATCTTGATGAAGTCCCAGTAGTTCATTTTTGCCCTTGCTTCCCTTGCCTTTGGTGATGTTTCTAGGAAGAAGTTGCTGCAGCTGAGGTTGAAGAGGTTGCTGCCTGTGTTCTCCTTTAGGATTTTGATGGACTTCTGTCTCACATTGAGGTCTTTCAACCATTTTGAGTCTATTTTTGTGTGTGGTGTAAGGAAATGGTCCAGTTTCATTCTTCTGCAGGCACATAGGTTTTTATAATGAAAAGTGCAGCTTTGACTTTTTTTTCTAGAATACTAAGACAATTTTGAGGTCATCTTATACAGACATCATGGGTATTGTATTAAGTAATTACATTTATTAAAAACCTCAGTACTTCTTTTAACTGTCCATACCTTTCTAATATGCCCAACTCAAGTTTAGCTAGTACTTGTTTAACCTAAGTTCAGTTTGACATGAATAAGGCTTGGATGTACAGCAGTCTGCATTCCCGTACATGCATACACATCCTGATAGTGCTGGATAAACACCTTTTTACTATATACTTAAATTTATATACATTCAATTTTCTTATATCTGATTTTTCCATAGTTTAATTTTCAATATTTTCCAAATTTAAAAATCATACCTCTTTAATGTATTTGCAGTATATAACTTCTTAATGAGAATTCTTATTGCTTTAAAAAATTATAACTTCTAAAGTGTCATTTACATAATAGTTATATATTTAAATACTATTAAATTATGTAATTTGCCTTTTATAATTTTAAGTCACCAAATATTGGTGAACCCGAAGCTACAAACACAAGAATGTGAAATATTAGCCTCCTTTTAGCCTCCTTTTAGCCTCCTTTTTGTATCTCATGGATAAATTGTTTTTTCCTGATTATCTCTTTGGATCAGTCAGCAGAGGTAGAGTAAATAATACAGGATTGTTTTAAGCTTGGATAAGAAAACCTCTTAACTTGCTTCTCTAGGTTGGTGTTTAAAGAAGGCTCAATATTTGCATTTTTGGCATATATCTTTGTCCTTAGAAGACCTTTGTCCTAATAGACCACAGAAGGCAAGGGAAGTAGTAAAGCAGCAAACAGCAATAACTGTTGAAATGTATTGGGAAATACATTAAAAAAGAAAAGCAGATTCCTTTTATCTCAAGTATATTCAAAAGATAAAATTCACTTCTGATGCTGCAAGTTCACTTTACATTGTTTCAAGGCCCAAGGCTATAGCACTGGGAGAGTCTCTCAGACCTGTAGATGGAAGGCCATGACACACTTCATTAATGTTTTAGATAATGAGGAGCATGTTACCATATATGTGAATGTCCAGAGAGTTGTCTTTAGGGGTGTAGCAGTAGTTGCATTAGCCTGTCCTTTAATTTTTTATCAGAAAAAAAGCCGTCTTTCTGTTCTTTTGAGCTGCTTTTTGTGTTCTTTTTATAAGATCTCGTGTGTTTTTAAAGACTTCTTGTTTTCTGTTATTAGCTGGTTGTCCTAAGACCACTTTGTATCTTCCCTACTCTGAATGGGTTCAGCCATCCTTCTGAGGATACAGTAGAACATGGTATTAGAGATCAAAGTACCTGGGATACATATCAGACTTCCGTGCTCGGGTGATATTGTTATTTAGGTCATTTTATTGAACAGAAGAGATCTATTTCAAAGTCATGAGTTTGCTTTGGTTCCAATTAAATTTTAACATCACTCCTGGGATAACCTGGTTTTTAACTCCACTGGAACTGAATTTGGGAACCTTTTTAAAAGTATTATTTGGGATGCATGGCTGGCTCAGTTGGTGGAGCATGTGGTCTTGGGGTTGTGAGTTTGAGTCCCATGTTGGGTGTAGAGATTACTTAAAAATAAAATCTTAAAATAAATAAATAAAAATATAATTTAATGAAGCTGTTTCGGTTATGTGTTGCAGCATACAGACCACCCCCCAGATTTATTATTTCTCATGGTCTATGGGTTGACTGGGCTCAGCAGGGCAGTTTTGCCTCATATGGTGGATTTGAGGTCACTCATTCAGCTGTATTCAGCTGGAAGCTCAAGTGGGATGAGAACATTCCAACATGGCCTCTTATCTTCCAATGTCTTTTCTCTACATGACTTCTCATCTTTTAGTAGTCTCGCCCAAATGTCTTTTTACCATGGCACCTTGCTTCTAAGAGGGAGCTTTACAAGCCCCCAGTATGCAAGCTCTTATCAAGCCTATGCTGTGTCAGACTTTCTAATGTCTCCATAGGCCAAGACAATCACATTGGGCAAGCCTGTATTCACTATGGGAATACGCTAACCAAGAACATAAATACCAAGAGATGCAAAGTCATAAACTTACGTTTCTTTTTTTCCCCCAGCTTTATTGAGATATAATTGACAAAACTGTAATATATTTAAAGTATACAATGTGATAATTTAGGGGCGCCCGGGTGGCTCAGTCGGTTAAGTGTCCGCCTTCAGCTGAGATCATGATCCCAGAGTCCTGGGATCAAGCACCGCATTCGGCTCCCTGCTCAGTGGAGAGCCTGCTCCCTCTCCCCCCTGCTGCTCCCTGTGCTGTTCTCTGTCTCTCTGTCAAATAAATAAAATCTTAAAAAAAATAAAATATACAATATGATAATTTGATATATGTCTACATTGTGAAAGGATTCCCACTGAGTTAATTAGTACATCACCTCACATAATTACCTTTTGTGTGTATTTTGTGTGTGTCATCAACCATAGTCACCATGTTATACATTAGATCCTTAGGCCTTATTCATCTTATAACTGAAAGTTTGTACCCTTTTACCGGACTCTATTTCTTCCACCCCCAGCCCTAAAGTTACATTCCTTTACCTGGAACACTTAATTAATCTGAACAAAATTACTTGTTTTGTCTGTCCACAAAAATTTAAATTAACAAATTATAGGAAAACTGCTGGATGAATGACAAGATATAATGTTTCCCTTTGCGTCCATTCTTTGAGTGTACCCCACTAATGAAGCACAGTTATTAGAACTTTGATTGAGTTACAAGTATCTCATCTTATTTATGTTCTTTTTAATTTGAAAATGTTGGTGTGTTAGCTCGCAGTTCTTACATGATGACAGATTTCAGGTATTCTTATTTGTATCACTTCTGTAGAATAAGGGAAGTCTATTTGTGTTCCCCCTTAATGACATGGATGGAAAATACAAGGAATTTGTTCTCCAAATTAGGGACATTCAGCCAGAGTCTGGTCCACCTATACATGATTCCATGCTTGGGTATATGTTAAGCTTTATATACATGAGTTCTTTATCAATAAAGCCATTCTGTTTTTCATTCCTGTGGTAATAAAAATCCTAGTTATATTCGAATCTTTAAAAAAAGGAGCATTCATGGTTCTTGGTTAAATTTTGAGCGTAATCACCAGATGCCATAGCAAGGTTATAGGCCAAGGCAAAGTAAAAATGCATTTCTTAAAGCACAAGGACCAGAGGTATCCTATTGAACTTTAACTTCTTTCTCTTCATGTGAAAGTTAAAAAGTTTATCTTTTCCTCTTTACTGAGCTACCAAGTTTCCTCCATATATGGAACATTTTACTACTACCTTTAACTTACCACATATTTGAAAATTAACAGTATTATTGGGCTTTAAAGTCTTTGTTTTTTAAAACATAAGTTGTATATTAAACACATGATCAGATAGCACCCATCTTATATTGAGAGATGCAGATTTTGTTAGAATTTCCTCTGATTTATGCTGTTTTTGAGTGTGTCTTTGAATAGCCTACGTATTACATTATGTATACATAACTTATCACAATCTTTTGGTATCAGTATTTTACCAGTTTGAATGAAATGTAGAAACCTACTTCTCTTTATGTCCTTTACCCTCTCCCATTCACGGTATAATTGCCTTAAATATTTCCTTTACATACCTTGAGAACCACATCAGAGTATTATAAATTTTGCTTTAACGGTCAAACGTAATTTGAAAAAGTCAAGAGAAGGAAAGTCTATTGCATTTACCCATACTTTTGCACTTCCTTTTATTCTTTCTTCCTTCCCAGTGTTCCAGGATTCCTTCTTGTATCAGTTTCTTTCTGTTTAATGACCTCCATTTAGCCATTCTTATAGAGTAGGTCTTTTGGCAACAACTTCTCTTCATTTCCCTTCATCTGAGAGGTGTTGATCGTTCTTTCATTCCTGAGGGATACTTTCCCTTGATAGAGAATTCTAGGTTGACAGTCTTTTTTTTTTAAGCTCTTGACAAATTATGCCATTTTCTTCTGACCTCCATGGTTTCTTCTGAGAATTCAAATTGTCATTCAGAATTTTTTCCAACATAGATAAGGTGTTATTTCTCTCTTCATTCAAGATTTTTTTCTTTGTCTTTAGTTTTCAGAAGTTTGACAAATGTCTTGGCATGGATTTCTTTTGGTTTATTCTGTTTGAGGTTCACTTAGCTTTTTGAATCTGTAAGTTCATGTCTTTTGCCAAACTTGAGATTTTTTTCAGCCATTATTATGTCTTTGAGTACTTTTCCAGACTCACCTTCTTGTTCCTTTCCTTCCAAGATGTGGATGACATGAATGTTAGGTCTTTTTGTTATAGTCTCACACATCTTCGGGGCTCTGTTCATGTCTTTTTCAGTCTGTTTTCTGTTTTTCACATTGAGCATTTGTCATTGTTCTGTCTTCCAATTCACGGATTCTTTCCTCTGTCCCCTCCATTCTGCTGTTGAGCCTATCCATGAAGTTTTTTTCATTTCAGTCTTTGTGTTTTTCAGTTCTAAAATTTCAGTTTGGTTCTTTTTTATCTATTCTGTGTCTTTGCTGATATTTTCTAGTTCTTTGCTGAGAGTTTCTATTTTTCTTTTTTTTTTAAGATTTATTTATTTTAGAGAGAGAGTGCAAGCAGGGTGAGGGGCAGAGGGAAAGGGAGAGAAAGAGGGAGAGAGGCAGACTCCCCACTAAGCAGAGAGCCCGATGCAGGGCTTGATCCCATGACCCTGAGATCATGACCTGAGCTGAAATCAAGAGTTGGATGCTCAGCCTACTGAGGCACCCAGGCGCCCCAAGACTTTCTATTTTTTAGTTGTGTCAGGCATGTCCATAATTGCTTGTTGAAGCATTTTTGTGATGCTGCTTTTAAACCCCTGCCAGATGATACTAACATCTGTGTCATCTTTGTGTTGGTATCTGTTGACTGCTTTTTCTCATTCAAATGGGGATTTTCTTGGTTCATGTTGTGACTAGTGGCTTTTGATTAAAACCTGGACATTTTGGGTATTATGTTGTAAGACTCTGGATCTTATTGAAATCTTCTGTACATATTTAAATAGGCCTCTGAGCCTTTGATGTCACTTGAGTGGTGGAAGACCACTGTTGCCTTGTTACCACAGGTCCCAAGTCCTCAGACAGCCTTCTCTACTGGAAGAGAAGGTATTAATTTGTACTTGGTAGCAACATTTCTATGGGATAAGGGCAGAGGGGTTGGAGCACATCACTGAAGCCTAATGAGGGTAAAAGTCTGGGCTTTCCACTCAGCGTTTGCTAGTGGCTGTAGGGCCACAAAGTTTTCTGCGGTGTTTGGCTGCATTAGAGTGGTTATTGCCTAAAAGTTTCCTGTCTTGCTAGGCTTCCCTTTTGCTTGTCCTTTGGCTATAGAGAGCAGTATTTTCTTGGAGACTTTTTGTCTATGTCCACTGGTGTTTCTGGGTTGCTGGCTTCTCCAGTCCACAGTCTGGGGTATGTGTGGCAAAAAGAAAACCCAGGGAACTCGCTGCTGTATCATTCCTTGGATCTTGAAGTTCCTAGTTGGTCTGTCTTCTCTCTGCCTTTCAGAATGCATATTTTATATATGGTGTCCAGGGTTTTTAACTGTGCTTAGTAGGAAGAATAGGGGAAAAGTACATGTTCTCTATCTTTTTGGAAGTGAAAATCCAGATACATTGTTTTAAAACATTTTATTTGGGACTTAATGGAAGAGACAACGTGCTTTACAAGTAAGCAAGAATATTTAAGTAGAGGATACATTGGAATGATGTGGTGACCTGTTTTTATTTTATTATTTATTTATTTAAAAGATTTTATTTATTTATTTGACAGAGAGAGACACACAGCGAGAGAGGGAACACAAGCAGGGGGAGTGGCAGAGGGAGAAGCAGGCTTCCCGTGGAGCAGGGAGCCTGATGCGGGGCTCGATCCCAGGACCTCATGACCTGAGCTGAAAGCAGATGCTTAACGACTGAGCCACCCAAGCGCCCCGACCTCTTTTTATTTTTAATTTTGGTCAAAATATGTTGGAATTAGGCTTGCAATGATTTTGTTTGTATTATTTTCCAGTTTGTATATAAAGTAGTAGATATTAGGAGAAAGAAGTCTTAGTTGACCATCAGACATCTAAATTATTTAGATAGAATTTTATCTGACTAGTGATTCATAATACTCCACCTAAATAACTTACAGAGAATGTAAATAAATTCAATATTTTGAGAGTTTGTTTAAAGTTCTTCAAGTTTTCAATTTTATAGGCAATTAACCAGTATACATTACTTTCCTAGCAACATTCCTTTTAATTCACAAGCAGTTTGATGCCAAACCTTAATGTTTTTCTTTTAAGTCTTTAGCTAAATACGTATGTTACTAGTTTAAATGTTAGCTTATAGGTCCATAATTAAAAATGGCAGGAAATATAACCAAGTTAATGGAAAAATAAAATACAATTCATATTAAATATTATCAGAAAATTATAACACTTAAAAACTCTACAGAAGACATTTTAATGGAAAAATTCTATTGGTCATTATGATCTTATAATATTGTGTAGGTTTCATAATAACTAATTTTTAAGACACCAGATATTTGGTTTATAGCACATTTCAAGTGAAATTTCATATTCACATTATAATTATTATATGTTTTCAAATCATTTCTCAAAAAATTTAGATATATTAGCCTAAGTGCAAAAATCCAAATTCTGCATAGATTTGGATATGCCCTGTTTACTTTCTAGTTTTGTGTCCTGTGATAACAACATGATCACCACACAAATGAAACACATTAAAAAAATGCTTTTTTTAAAAGGTACAGTTTTTCTGTTTTGTTTTGTTTTTTTTTAAGATTTTATTTATTTGCGAGAGAGACAATGAGAGACAGAGAGCATGAGAGGGAGGAGGGTCAGAGGGAGAAGCAGACTCCCTGCTGAGCAGGGAGCCTGATGTGGGACTCGATCCCGGGACTCCAGGATCATGACCTGAGCCGAAGGCAGTCGCTCAACCAACTGAGCCACCCAGGCACCCAAAAGGTACAGTTTTTTATAAGACCTAAATTTTACCAATATTCTTCTGGAATTTTAAATTGTAACACTAAGTAAGAAATTCCCCAAAGAAATATTAAAATTACCTAGTTTTATTGTAGACCTGTATTTTATTATTCTTTAAAGTAAAGATAATTCATATAAAAGTTCCCAAATTTGAATTACATGTATATTTTTAAAAAATTATATTCCCCCTCCTTTTTTTTTTTTTTAACCAAAGAAGGGGTGGGAGTGGTTTAGTTTTCTTTTTTAATTCAGAAACTATTCAGAAACTATTGATTCTTTGCCTAAGATTTAAGGTGACATGTTTTTCCTTTCTTAAAACTTTATCCTCAAAGAAACTAGGTATGTTACTGTATAAGATTTTTAATATTAGCATTTATTACTATCATTACATTTTATTGTAATTTTTGGCATGCTGTTACTTCTTAGGAACATAGAATCTTTTTTCTTTGTTTTTTTTTCATTTTTGAGTGTAAGGTTTTCTGGAAAAAAGAAATTGTTATTAAAGCAGTTAATGCATAATACCATTTTAGCTTTACCAATTAGGAAATCTCTCCAGAAACAAAGCAAGTTGAAGCTTTTCGGATTTTTACAAAAAACACATCTATATATATCGACTCTTTTAAATAGACATTGTAGAAGAAATTATTTGGTTTTTTACACCTGTTACCAGTTGAAGTTTTATGTATGCAATTAGATATTTTAATTGATGCTTGAGAGTACATTTTTAAGAACTTGAGACTTCCAAACATCATTTTTAAAACTCGATTAATGCGGCACCTGGGTGGCTTAGGCGGTTAAGTGTCTGCCTTTCGGCTCAGGTCATGATCCCGGGGTTCTGGGATCGAGCCCCACATTGGGGCTCCCTGCTCAGCAGGGAGTCTGCTTCTCTCCTTCCCTCTCCCTCTGTATGCTCTCTCTCTCTCAAATAAGTAAATAAATAAATCTTTAAAAATAAATTAAAATAGGGTGCCTGGGTGGCTCAGTCGTTAAGCATCTGCCTTCGGCTCAGGTCATGATCCCAGGGTGCTGGGATCGAGCCCCGCATGGGGCTCCCTGCTCCGTGGGAAGCCTGCTTCTCCCTCTCCCGCTCCCCCTACTTGTTTCCCTCTCCCGCTGTCTCTCTCTCTGTGTCAAATAAATAAATAAAATCTTTTTAAAAAATAAATTAATAAAATAAAACTCGATTTTTATGCAATATATTTGCACAGATAATAGAGCACTAGGTTTTCTTGGGGTGTTTCGTTACACAGTTTCATTAAAAAAGAAAATAAACCATGTAATTTACATGTGTTAAAACCACTTTTGTTATTTAAAATGACTAGAGCTAAAAATCACATTTTTTAATTTTTAAAAATTTGTAATATCTCTGGCCACAGAAACCATGGTTTCTCAGCTTAGACAGGGGAACCAAAGCACTCCTAACTCTTTGGTAGAAGAAAAAAATCTTATGAGCTATACCATCATATCCATAATCTTAAATGTAAGAAATTTTATATTAGTTTTGTCTTAGTTCAAAGTAATAAAATCTATAGCATAACGAAACTGGGAAATATAGCTCAGTTTATAGAATGTCTTCAATTAGTTCTACTAACTGAAATGACAATAACATCTATTGATAAAATCAAATTTTTATAAACTCGTTCTTTAAAAATGATTTTTTGTTTTATCTTTATGTTAATGTCCAGTAACTATAATGCAAAACAGAGTGATAAACATGACATTTTAAATATATACATACAATAAAGTACATAAATCAGAGGCTTAATGAATTTTTATGGTTAATGCCCCTGTGTAACCAATGCCTGAACCAAGTGACAAAATATTACCAGCCTAGACTAGTTTACAAGTATTATGTTTTAATGCATGCAACTTTTAAAAATCTTGCATAGAGGGGCACCTGGGTGGCTCAGTTGATTAAGTGACAGACTCTTGATTTTGGCTCAAGTCATGATCTCAGGGTTGTGAGATTGAGCCCCGTGTCAGGCTGAGCCCAGAGTTGGCTTGAGATTCTCTCCTCTCCTTTTGCCCCTCCCACCACTCACTTATGCTCACTTGCTTTGTCTTTCTCAAATAAATAAATAAAATGTTTAAAAAAATAAAAAATAAGTAAATAAATAAAATATTGCATAGAGATTTAGGTGACTGGAATTTCCCAAGTTTCTTACACTTCCAAAACTGAGTTTCTCCAGGAAGAACTTATATAGAGTGAAAGATTATTCATGTAGCTACATGAATCATTAGGTTAACCAGATAAGATTCTTGAATTCATGACAGACCAAACTGCTTATATTTTTCATCCATCTCAAAGTGTACTTTAAAAAAAAAAAAAAAGGCTTCTTTTAAACTCTAGTACTGTGATGCTGCTATCAAGAAACAATCGTCAGTTAAAACATTAACAATCTCAAATGAAAATTAAGCAATTAGAATAAAGAATATATCAGAATATGGTGTATTTAACAACAAAACAGTTTTAAAAATTACACATAACCCCAAACAAGATAATTTGACCATTCATTAGTTGGAGTGGAATGTAGTCAAATTATCCAAAAGCAATTGTAATGTTCAACCTTGTTATTCAGTCAGTATTTTTATGGTGAGCTTTAATATTAATAAATTGTTATTGACAGAAACAATAATTATGTCAGTTTTAATCAAGATTTACAGCTAAAGTAATAGTTGTATGACTTATTATGTTATAAAAGGGAATGCATTATAATTTAGATGAGGGTTTAAAATTCAGGTAGGTGTGCTTTAAATTAATGTTAAAAGTCAATTGGAAAAGGTCAGTAAAAATTAATGTCTGTACATATATATTTTTTAGTTCTGTTGACTAAGATGGCCTAATAACAATGTCACCCTGTAATGCTAGTTTTGATATGTACTTCTAGCCCTCAGATTTTTATCTCTAATATTGTTTTCCATAAAAAGAAACTAGGATTCCTTGAACAGATAGCTGATTTTCATCTTTAGGGAAATAAGTACAAATTGGAGGGTTAAGGATGAGAGTGGGATAGGAGATGGCAGGGAGGCAGGCAGCAGTACCTACCAGAGAACAAGCAAGGATCCTTTAAAAATTCAGAGGTTCCCTCAGAAGGACAGGAGACAGCTTACAGTGGCTCCAGCTGGCTAAGTTGTGACCATATGAACATAAAAAAAGAAAATGATAATATAAGACTGTTAAAAAATATGTGAGTCGTCGGGCTCCCTGCTCGCAGGGAGCCTGCTTCCCCCTCTCCCTCTGCCTACCACTCCCCCTGCTTGTGCTCTGTCTGTCAAATAAATAAATAAAATCTTTAAAAAAATCCTTAAAAAAAAAAAAAGGGTATGAGTCATAATGAAACTCAAAAGTGTAAGAACTACTTTTCAAATACTTAATACTTTACTTGGGTGAATTTTCTTCAAATGCTTAAAAATACTGTTTACATTTCATTTTATTTATGTAACCCAGATCAGCAAAAGTGTTTCCTTATTCTAAAACTAATACAAATCAGAGCTTACAAGAAGATCTTACTTTTCTCCCTATAAAATATTTGTGGACAGACCCATGATTCTTTTGCCAACCTACCTCCCTCCAACCCCCGCCAGAGGCTACCCACCAACAGGATTCACATATTAGAAGATATGCTACCATATTATTTCAGAAGTTAATGAAATGTGTCAAGATGGTCCATTCACACTAAGGTGCTCTCCCAAGTGATCCTGATAGCTATACCACAACAGGATAAAGAGAACGTGATGCCAAAGCCAAGTAACCTTTTAAATGTGCTTAAAACATATAGAATTATGCTTTTTATTTACATTTATTTGCTTGTTGATGGGTTTGGTAGTTGTTGCTGGTGGCTATTTTAACTTCTCTCCTTGCCCTTTGTGGTTCTTAAAAAGAATGGAGTGGATGAAAACATCCCCACAGACATTGTTAGAAGCCAAGAACTTATACATTAGGCCTTCTGCTTTCCTAGTCCAAAATAATCTTGCCCTGAAAATTTCATTTGTACCATTTAGTCATAAGAGATGAAATGAGAAATAATTTGTGTTGCTTACTCTGCAGATGAAAAAGACCTAATTCTTTAGGTTCTTGGCTTTGTGGCTTCAAGGCCAAGAACACTTAATGACTTTAAAATGCGTAAGAGGCATATTTCAATAAAAAATTTAAATGTTGATCAAATGTAGTAGTATATATATTATGATCCTATTTATGTAAATATATTATGTATAATCTTGAGTTCTGTTTAAAAATGTATCAGATGGCAATACTCCCAAATTGATCTACAGATTCAACACTTTGTCACAATCCTAGCTTGCTTTTTTTGCAGAAATTAACAAGCTGATACTAAAATTCATATGGAAATACAAGGGACCCAGACTAGCCATAACAATCCTGAAAAAGAACAAAGTTCAAGGACTCACACTTCCTGATTTCAAAACTTACTATACAGCTGCAGTAATCAAGACAGTGTAGTACTGGCCTAAGAATAGACATATAGATGAATGAAATTGAGTCGAGAGTCCAGAAAGGACCTCTTACATTATTGGTCAATTGATTTTCAACAAGGATACCAAGACAATTCAGTGGGGAAAAGAACAGTCTTTTCAGCAAATGGTGCTGGGACACTAGGCAAAGGAATGAAATTGGACCCTTACCTCAAACCATATATAAAAGTTAATTCAAGCTAGGTCATAGATCTAAATGTAAAAGCTAAAACTTAGAACTCTTAGATGACAATGTAGATGTAAGTATTTGTGCGCTTGGATTTGGCAACAGTTTCTTAGATATGACATCAAAAGCACAAGCAGCCTCAATAAAATAGATAAATTGAACCACATTAAAATTAAAAACTTTTATGCTGCAAATGATAACCTTAAGAAAATGAAAATACAACTAACGAGTAGGAGAAAATATTTTCAATCATATATATGACAAAGATATGACATATCTGACATATGTCATATATATGACAAAGGACTGGTCTCCAGAATATATAAAGAATACTTACAACTCAGTAATAAGGAAAACCCAATTAAAAAATGGGAAAAGTATCAGAATACAGATTTCTCCAAAGAAGATATACAGATGGCCAACAGGCATGTGAAAAGATGTTCAGTGTTATTAGCTATTAGAGAAATACAAGTTGAAACTACAATGAGTTACGACTTAACACCCACAAGGATGGCTGTAATCAAAAGGACAGGTAAGTATTGGGATGATATGGAGAAATTGGAACCCTCATATATTGATGGGAATGCAGCTGCTTTGGCAGTTCCTTAAAGGTTAAACATAGTATTATCATATGACCTAGTAATTCTACTCCTAGACATATGTTCAAGAGAAATGAAAGCATACATCCACACAAAAACTTGTACATGAGCATAGCAGCATCACCATTATCACTAAAAAGTAGAAACAAGCCAAATGTGTAGCAACTGATGAATTCATAAACGAAAGGTGGTATATCCATACAATGGAATATTATTTGGCCATAAAAAGGAATGAAATACTGACGTATGCTACAATATGGATGAGTTTTAAAAACATTATGCTAAGTGAAAGAAGCCAGTCACAAAAGAACACATATTGTATGATTTAATTTATATAAAACATCAAGAATAGGCAAATCCATAGAGACAGAAGGTAGTTTAGTATTTGCCTAGGGCTGAGGAAATTGGGGAATGGGTTTATTTTGGGGATGATGAAACTGTTTTAAACTTAGATCGTGGTTGGTGATAGTTGCACAACTGTGAATATACTAAATACCATTGAATTGTATACTTTAAAATATGTAAAAGATAAGTTATGAAGGTATTTTAATCCTAGTAACCCTTAGGGATTTTTAATCCCTAAGATTGTAATTTACTTAAAATTATGTTAATGCAATGTTACCTTAGAGATTGATAAAATCTAATAAAAGAAAATTAACAGAACTTAAACAAATTTAGTTAAATTTATGTGATCTAAATTTATATTAGGCTACTTAGTAAGGGCCAGTTAGAAGAAGTGCAGGGCTTTCTGAAAATTGGAGCTATTTAACTATAATAATTATGATGTTGTTGTTGATAAACTTCAGACTTAGAAATTTAGAAAAACATAAAAACTGCCTTCTTAGCCTAAAATAAGAGAACTTTTTTTTTAATGCCCAGATTTTCTCACTAATTATTATTGGACTATTAGCTAAGAAACAAAACCAAACAAAAAACCCGAAAACTAAACAAACCCAAAATCAAAACAAATCAAAACAAAGACAGTCTTTAGACCAGCAGATTTATTTTAGACATAACATGACATTTAGTTTTCCTCTACAGCGTTCTAACAGAATTCTATAGAAATTTTTTTTACCTGTGATTATTTCGTTAAGATAAATTAGTGGAGGTACAATTAATTTACATACCTGCCAGCATTTGGTTTATTCATTCAGTCATTCACTTAACAAATGCTTTTTTGACTGCCATGGCTCTAGGCACTGGGTAGAACAGGGGATATAGAGAAGCAGACATGGTCACAGCTTTCAAAGAGCTTACAATATGTAGTAGTTAAAAAACATTAAACAAATATATATAGTTAAGATTATCTTAAATTCTGTAAAGAAAAGATCAGTGTGCTAGTGAGAAATTAATGAAGGATGTGAGGATCAAAAAGGAAGAAAAGTTACTTTTTCTTTTTTTTTTAAGGAGGCTCCACACCCAACACAGAGCCCAGCGTGGGGCTTGAACTCATGACCCTAAGATTGAGACCTGAGCTGAGATCAAGAGTCAGATGCTTAATTGACTGAGCCACCCAGGTGTTCCAAGAAGTTACTTCTTTTACTAAGGAAGTAATTATACACATGCCAATCCTAGGTTTTTAGAAAAATTTTTTACCTACTTGACTGACAAAGATTGTTTTTAACTTGCATTTCTTTTATGAACAGTGAACTTTAGCAACTTTTCATGTTAACTGGCTTTTATTTTATTTCTTGTACTCTCTTCTTCCATCTTTAATTGGCCATTCTTGAGAAGGAAATGTATGTTTTGAAACTATTGTTTGTTGATTTAAGTTTTTTATTACATTGCTCATTTTAAATCAGATTTTATTATTTTCCTCAAAATAAACTCAAAACTAACTTACTTTTTGCTTCTGTGTGAAGTGAATGTATTCTTTTATAAGTCATTGACTGTCAGTTGCTATCCATACTTTGTAGTAACAAAAATATATCAAATTTGGATCAGTTTTAGACACTTTTCCAAAGAAGACATACAGATGGCCAACAGACACATGAAAAGATGCTCATCATCACTAATCATCAAGGAAATGCAAATCAAAACTAAAATGAGATATCACTTCACATCTGTCAGAATGGCTAAAATCAACACAAGATATAACAGGTGTTGGCAAGGATGTGGAGAAAGGGGAATCCTCTTGCACTGTTGGTGGGATTGCAAAATGGTGCAGCCACTGTGGAAAACAGTATGGAGGAGGTTCCTCAAAAAGTTAAAAATAGAACTACCCTACAATCTAGCAATTGCACTACTAGGTATTTACCCAAAGAATACAAAAATACTAATTCAAAGGGGTACATGCACCTTAATGTTTATGGCAGCATTATTTACAATAGCCAAATTATGGAAACAGCCCAAGTGTCCATCAACTGATGAATGGATAAAGAAGATGTGGTATATGTATACAATGGAATATTACTCAGCTATACAAAAGAATGAAATCTTACCATTTGCAATGATGTGGATGGAGCTAAATGAAATAAATCAGTCCAAGAAAGACAAATACCATATGATTTCACTTATATGTGGAATTTAAGTAACAAACAAGCAAAGGGAAAAAAGAGAGAGGCAAACCAAGAAACAGATTCTAAACTATAGAGAACAAACTCATGGTTACCAGAGGGGAGGTGGGTGGGGGGGTTGGTGAAATAGGTGATGGGGATTAAGGAGTGCACTTGTCATGATGAGCACCTGGTGTTGTATGGAAGTGTTGAATCACTGTATTGTATACCTGAAACTAATGTGACACTATGTTAACTAACTGGAATTTAAATAAAAATTAAAAAATAAAAAATAAAAAAGGTTTTTGGATCAGGTTTAAAAATTCTAAATACATCTTAATATATGAAAGGGATATATTTTCATCCAGTTGACAGTAGAGCAAAATTTTATATATTTTACTTATGTATTGATTGATTGTATTTTAGTATTTACATGTATTTTAAAAGAGAGTTGTATTCTTCCAGGACAATTTTATTATCATACTTCTATTTTGCCAGCATCCTTGTGTCATCTTTTTATGACAACATTGTGTAGTTGTTATGTGTACCAGCTTTGAAATAAGGCAGCCTCTGTTTGAATGCCATTATTACCACCTACAAATCAAATATAATCTTAGGCAAATTACTTATCCTTTCTAAGTGTCCTTATTTTCTTCTTTGTAAAAACACTCCTCACGTTCAAAGCCCTTAGTATAGTGCCTGGCACAAAGCAATTGCTCAGTCAGTCAGAGCTATTATGGTCTTTTCAATCACTGTCTTCCAATTTTCCCCTTCAGATTTCATGCCACTTTTGTTCCTACAGTTGTTTTCCCATTTTGTTTACTTTCCTATTATTTCTGTCATGTGACTAATTCTCCCTGTACTATTTCAAGAAGAAAAGTGCAGACAGTCTCAAGCACAGCTATGACATCTGTGTCTGTGATTCCTGTTAAACCTTAAGCCTGCATAGCAGGGAGCCATCCTTCTAACTAGAGGCACTGGAAAACAGCATTATGGTTTCTAAAGGTGGAAGAGATTCTTACCTTATCCACATTCTGAGACATTGCTATGTTTGGTTGGATCACTAACTGGTAAAGAAGACAGAGGAGGATAAAGCACACCAGTGTAAACTATACATATCCAATGTGTAAAAACTCAACTTCTAGCAGAGTAGTCTGGTCTTTGTAAGAATTTGAATTTTGTTCATCTTTCTAGGAACTTCTTTTTTTTTTTTTTTAGGTTTTTTTTTATTCTTATGTTAATCCCCATACATTACGTCATTAGTTTTAGATGTAGTGTTCCATGATTCATTGTTTGTGCATAACACCCAGTGCTCCATGCAGAATGTGCCCTCCTCAATACCCATCACCAGGTTAACCCATCCTCCCACCCCCCTCCCCTCTAGAACCCTCAGTTTGTTTTTCAGAGTCCATCCTCTCTCATGGTTCGTCTACCCCTCCGATTTCCCCCGCTTCATTCTTCCCCTCCTGCTACCTTCTTCTTCTTCTTTTTTTTTCTTAACATATATTGCATTATTTGTTTCAGAGGTACAGATCTGAGATTCAACGGTCTTGCACAATTCACAGCGCTTACCAGAGCACATACCCTCCCCAGTGTCTATCACCCAGTCACCCCATCCCTCCCACCCCACCCCCCACTCCAGCAACCCTCAGTTTGTTTCCTGAGATTAAGAATTCCTCATATCAGTGAGGTCATATGATACATGTCTTTCTCTGTTTGACTTATTTCGCTCAACGTAATACCTTCCAGTTCCATCCACGTCGTTGCAAGTGGCAAGATCTCATTCCTTTTGATGGCTGCATAATATTCCATTGTATATATATATACCTTTCTAGGAACTTCTGAAGAATGGGGAAAGCAGGTTTTCATAGTGGTCGGGGCCATTTGTCAGGATGTTTGAGCCTTGACTATCTTTTACTACCTTGCCTGCAAACATTTGTATAAAGATCAAATTGATTTGCAAGAGCAGTCCTGATTAGGGAAACTGAGAAGTCAATATGAAGTAAGTAGATGTTTTAGGGGTACAAAAGTAGGAGGTGGGAAGTGTGTAGCGAGAGGATAGATTTAACAATAGAACAATATGGAGACAAAGGGTTCATGAAGAAGAGAAGAAAAACAAGGTAGAAGATAGGGTGCTGTATTGTTCGGCAGCCATGAACAGGTTTTTTAATGTTGCCTAAGTAATAGTATAAAGGGATAATGAGTACATCAATTTTTTTTAGGAATCAGCTAGCAGTAAGGATCTCCTTTTCCTGTCCTTTGACAATCTAATTCACCTAATAGTAACCTGGATGTCCTATTCACTACTTTGAGAAGGGAGAAGTTAAATGATTAAAAATGGAATGTTTAGGGTGCCTGGGTGGCTCAGTCAGTTAAGCATCTGCCTTTGGCTCAGGTCATAATCCCAGGGTCCTGGGATTAAGTCCCACATAGGGCTTCCTGCTCAGCGGGGAGTCTGCTTCTCCCTCTCCCTCTACCCCTCCCCCTTGCCCTTGCTCTCTCTCTCTCAAAGAAATAAAATCTTAAAAAAAAATAATTTAAAAAAATGGAATGTTTAGCAGCCTACAATCTATTGGCAATGTCTTTTTAAAAGCATTTAAGCCTTTGTTGGTTGCAGATTTTAGATTTGCATGTGAATAGTGGCCCAGAATTGAAATTTTTCCAAAACCGATATAAAAAAAATTTATTGTGGAAAAACTTAAATATATACACAAGTAGAAAGAATGGTATAATAAATCTCCATATATCTATAACCAGCTTCAACTACTAACCCACAATTAATTTTGTTTCATTGTTATGTCCACCCACATTCCTTTCCCCCTCACCTTCCTGGTCCCTCTCCCCAACTTCTCAGACTTGAATTTTTTAGAAGCAAATTTGATACATCATATAATTTCATCAGTAAATATTTTAATATAAAGCACTAAAATATAAATAAACACAATAATAATGTGAATTTCACACCTAAAAAATAATAATTCCTTAGTATTATCAAGTATCTGGCCAATGTTCAAACTTCCCTGATTCTCTCTCTTCTAGTTTGTTTGGTTGAATTGAGATTCAAATAAGATTCGTACATTTAATTCATATATCTTTTAATTCCATTTTAATGTAGTCCTCCTTCATCTCTATTTTTGTCCTTGCAATGTAGTTGTTGAAACTGGATCATATGTTCTATAGTTTCCCATAGTCTAGATTTTGCTGATTATATCCCTATGGTCTCGTTTATATCTTCCTTTGTTGTCCCATGTACTTTCAGTATATTGTCAGATCTAGAGACACCTGTTAGATTCAGGTTTTGACCATTTTTACAAGACTGCTTCATAGGTGCTAGAAATACATAATGTCTGATTGTGTATCTTTTTGTAATACAAATAATCTTTGATATTGATAATCATTGCAAAATGTCATAATTATAGGTGGCTTCTTCATTTATTAGCTAAGTAAGTTTATAAATTGAAACTTCCCTCACTTAGAGAGCTATTTTTCCATATGCAGTTGGGTCTGTTTCTGTATTTTCTGTTCTGTTCCATTCATCTGTACATTCATGTGCAATGCTATACTATTTTTATAATAGAGGCTTTATAATATATTTCAATATTTATTGGGGCTAGCCTCTATTTTTCTGGCTATTCTTACTCATTTTTCCTTCCAGATGAGCTTTATAATCCATTTTCCTAACTCCAGAAAACAAGTAATGATATTTTGTTAGGAGCATATTAAATGTATACATTAACAGAGAGAATATGACATCTAAGCATCTTTATGATATCGAATCTTCTTGTCTAAGAACATGGTATATCTTTCCATTTGCTGAAGCTTACATTATGTTTTTTGGAAGATTTTGTTACATTCCTGTATCAGTTTTCTGTGGCTGCTATAACAAATTACTATAAACTTGGTATCAAAAAATAACAAATTTATTCTCTCACAGTTTGAGGCCATAAGTCTAAAATCAGCTTCACTGAGCCAAAATCAAGGTGTAAGGCAGAGCTGTGTTCCCTCTGCAAGCTCAAAGAGACAATATTTTAATTGGCTCTTCTAGCTTCTGGTAGCTGCCAGCATTCCAAGTCTTATGGCCACTTCATTCTAATCTCTGCCTCCTCCTCCATATTAACCCTTCCTCTTCTGTGTATCAAATCTCTGTTTGTCTCTCTCTTATAAAAACATTTGTGATTGGATTTAGAGTCTACCCAGATAATCTAGGATAATCCCCTGTCAAGATCCTTAATTTAATCACATCTGCAAAGACCTCTGGATGCCTATATTCAGCCTAATGTAATTACTCCTATAGATTTTGGACATGTCTTTTTAAATTTATGATTAGATATTTTCTTTCATTATTTGTTATCAAAATAGCATCTTCTTTCTCATCTTTTAACTGGTTTATATTGGTATACTGATTTTTGTATGTTGACTTTATAACTTGCTACTTTTCTAAATTCTCTTAACTCCTTGCAGTAGCTTTTCAAAGGAATTCTTTTGTGTTGCTAGATGTCTAATTATATCATCTACACATAAACATAGTTTAACCTTTTTCTTCCCAACTCTCATGCTTCCAGTTATTTTCCATTGTCTAATTACATTGACTAATACCTCCAACATGATGTTAAATAATAGTGGAGATATTAATATCCTGATCTTATTTCAGTCTTTAGCAGAAAAGCTTCTAGTGTTTTTTACAGATAGGATCCAAAGCATATTTTTTTAAGGGATTTAACTTTATATTTTAAGATGAGAAATGTCAGCAGTTATCTTTATAGAGCTTTTATTTATTTATTTTTCTTTATAGGGCTTTTAAAGTGTTTTTCAAGTATCTAATTTATTTGGTTCTATGAGATAAAAGGGCAAATAGAGTAACTTAATTTTATAGTTAAGTAAATGTTGAGAGAAATTAAGTAATTGCCTAAGGTCATGATGCTTAGAAAGTGGTACAAGGAGGACCAGAATAAAAAAAGTTTTTTTTCACTGCACTAGGCTGCATATTCATTTTACTTAATATTTTCCTCCAGGAAACTATAGATTCAGGACAACGCCTTACATGCCTATGAGAATACATAAATAAGTTATTTTCCTTTTTAAAATGTGAGTTTTAATGGTTCACTATATTGAATGATTGGGTATGTGTGCTTATGTGTTTTTAGAGAGTAAAATATTATATGTGGGTAAGTGTAAAGTTCCCTTTAATGACCTGACTTCAGTCCCATTTCCTCTCCTCGGAGGCAATGTAGTATAGACTCGGACAGTTGTGGTTTTTTTTCTTTTTTTGTAATGCAAGTGCCAGACTTAAGCTTTGATTGTAGAGGCATCCATATCAAAGAGCCATTCATCTCAAAGATTGCTATCTTAAATATACACAGTGCCAGCCACAAGCCTAGATAAAGAGCCAGGCCACCTGCCCCTAATGAGGCTCCTTTGTTTTGCAGATCTTAATTGATTTTCATAACTGTCCTTTTGGGCCAGTTGTTTTTTCCTCTTCCTGAGCTTCAAATTCATGCTCTTATGTTTTAATTCATCAATAAAGAGTGAGCCCTAGAGCCCCCACATTTGACCCCAATAAAAGGAGAACCCCTGGCCCATTTGCACTTTACCAGCCCCACCCCCACCCCCCACCCCCAATCTCTGGCACTGTCTCTGGCTCCCTTGCTTTCCTGGGCTCCCACACACTCTCCTCTCCCTCTCTCTGTTTTTTTCTCTCCATCCGTCTCCACCTCCCGCTGTGTGGCCCCAAGTGTACTATGTAATTTCCAGGTCTTATAAGTAATAAACCCTTGTTTTGTCAAAGTTTCCTGATGGTTGTTGCTGAAGGATGTCTTGGAATCATAAGAACCACAAGGGTCAGTCCAGTCATAACACTGATTTGGAAAGGGGAAATGTCTGTGGGTAGCTCACTCCAGGGCCCAGGTGAGCACCACCAGGCATTTCTAGTCTGCAGCTTTATTATGGATAGGCTGAGACTGGCACAAAATAGGCAACGACCCACAAGAGTTAGGTATGTTAACCTTCTAGTCCATTTTTTAAAATCCACAATTCACAGACAAAATGCATGATATGGGGTCAGCGATTTTAAGAAAATTATTACAGAGATAATATCAAAATCTGTCTCCCTTTTTTCACCTATCATCGTCATATGGATCTTGAAGTATGCAAGGCTTTTCTAAGCATAACATAAAATGCAGAATGTACTTTTAGAATCTAGATCTCCAGAGAAGTCTGGTATCTTTCCACTATCACTTTGCCTACTAAACTGTTCTCATTAAGAAATTTTTAAAATTTAGGGGCACCTGGGTGGCTCAGTTGTTAAGCTTCTGCCTTCGGCACAGGTCATGATCCCAGGGTCCTGGAATCGAGCCCTGCATTGAGCCCCCTCATCGAGCCCCCCATTGAGCCCCGTATCGGGCTCCCTGCTCAGCGGGAAGCCTGCTTCTCCCTCTCCCACTCCCCCTGCTTGTGTTCCTTCTCTCTCTGTGTCTCCCTCTGTCAAATAAATAAATAAAAAATCTTAAAAAAAATTTTTTTTAAATTTAGAAATATACTTTCAATTTTGATTAAATATCCATCTGGCCTTTCTAAGTTGTAACAAGAGTTAAGGAAGAGAGGAAAAACATTTAAATATAAAGCATTTTTAACTGTTTTGTGCTTGTGAAAGTGCTGAATAGAAGTACCTGCTGAATATAAAGTTTGTAATTTCATTTTGCCTGCAGAGGGAGAATTTAGGTAGGAGTTATGCATTAGAGTTTGGTAAAAAGTGACTTACTTTCTTGAATTAAGTCAATTTATATCCTTGATAGTGGCAAAATCATTTCAAAATGACATGTAGTACAAAATTCCAGCACTTAATATTAAAAACCATCTTAGGAGTAGGGGACCTGAGGAGAATTTCGGAATATCTTATTCAATAATCTTTTTTGTTTTCCGTGTTGGAAATGAGAGGCTTCACCAACCACTCAGATGCTGCAAAATACCTGCATAAATAGAACTGCTGTTTTGTTTTAAGAGTGAAATGTTGATGGTTTAGACCAGGAGTTGGCAAACTTTTCCTGTAAAGGGCCAGATAGTAAGTATTTTCAGCTTTGTAGCCCATGTGGTCTCTGTTGTAACTACTCAGTTCTATTGTTGCAACCAAAAGCAGCCTTAGATAATACATAAACAGATGGGCAAGACTGGCTGGGTTCCAATAAAACTTTATTTACAAAACAATTAGGTGGATATTAATGTGGGAACCAAAAGCAAAAGAAAAAATTAAATTTCTTTACAACTGGCAGCCAGTTGACAAGTCTTGATACAGGCAGAGTGACCTTCCTCTAGGAACTCAATTACCTTGATGTTGATACTTTGCTAAGGGCAAAAGGCAATCTTAGTGTAACATTATCCCAACCACCAGGATCCTGTAAGTCTCCTTTGGAAACTTCCTTTTTCTATAACCCCCACGATATATGTTAGCAATCATCCTTCAAGCAGATGGCCCAGTGATATACATCTGAAGGGTTTCATGACTAAGGTTTTACTAGACAGTGATAAATGACTTTTCCTAACAATAGTTAGCCCCTCAAGGTCCTGGAAACCTTGCTTCCCAATTCCTTAGAGACCTAGGCTATCCTTAACCCCCTCCCAACTTGAAAATATATAATGGGCCACCCCTCACAATCCCAGTGCAGCTCTTTCTGCCCATGGGTCCTGTCCCCTTGCTTTAATAATACCACCTTTTTGCACCAAAGTTGTCTCAAGAATTCTTTCTTGACTGTTTGCTCTGAACCTTAACATTTCCCCATCAGATATGATCCACAAGCTGTAGTTAGATCTTTGCTGGGTTGAAGGCAGTGGTGTACTGGTAAACGTTCAACAACTGGCTTTTTGGAGAGACTGGTAAGCCGAGATTTATAGCACTTGTCCATTAACATGACGTAAATATTCCCATCACAGTTGATTTCAGGCTATTTATTTGGTGTTACTGAACAGGGACAGAGAAAGGGATATAGACTAGTACACCATCACATAGCTTTTCTACCGTACAGCTACACTAGATGTAAATAACCTCAAGACCATAGACAATAGTAAAATGACATAAAGTAATAAGTGATGAATTTTGAATATTTATTACCTTTATTTTGAATATAATTCATTTAATTGCAAATTAAAATAATTTTTAATAATGTCTATGTTTAACATTTGGTTCACAAAATTCCTAAAAATTGAGTAATTGGTTCTGGTGAGCCAGTATGAGCCAATTCCAGCACACCACTGTGGTGGAGGATATGATCAAGAATTTTGTTTTAATAAGCTACCTACTGAATCATATGGGAGAATAAAAGCGAAAAAATATAGAGAATTGTGTTAATATGCAACTTTTGCACTAATCTTGTTCATGTATTAAGGATCTGAATAAATTTATTTTTTTTTATTTAAGTGAAAATCGACTGAGCCAAAGGTGCTTTATTTCTTGGTTCTTTATCTCAACTTTTAAGTGATAACATAGGAAGTAAATTTAGGTCAGTAGATTCTGTCAATATATCATATATAATATTAAGTGTTACTTATTGTTTGATTTTTTTTTCCTTTAAGGCATAACTGTGACGCCTGACGAAGAACAAAACTTAAATCATTATGTAGAAGTTTTACAGAACCTAATACTAAGTGTTCCTACTAGGGAGCCAGGTCCTGAGAAAAAATCGAAGTCTCCAAATAATGTTCATTCTATAGGACCGAAGGTATCAAGATTAAAGGAGATAATCACACATGGAGACGTTTCTACTGAAAATAATGTTTTAATCAATCGTATCAGTGAAGACACCACAGCTTCCCCTACTGGAGGCTTCACACTGGAAGTAGAGAAGAAGAAAACTACCAAAAGTACAGCATTCTGGTCGATTAAACCAAAAAATATTTCTATTGTGTTACACACAGATGAACCGTTTATTGTAAAAGAGCCAGAGCCAGAGCCGGAACTGGCACGAACTGAGGCACCAAAGCCACGGCCAAACGTTACTGAGACATCCCCAAGTCCAGATGTCACCTCAGGCCAACCGTTTATTACCTCTTCAAGTAGGAGCACTGACGTGGATACGGTCACAGAACTAGAAGATGTTCCTCAGCTCTCAGGTGAATATGAAATGGAAAAATCGGACGCACTAACATTTGAAAAACGCCCACAGATTCTGAGTATTGAAGACATTTTGAAAAAAATTTCAGATATTCATTCACAGGTACAACGGGTACCTCTTGCTGAGAGCCTCAAGCCAGAATACAGAGAGGACATTCGAGCCTCTAGAGAGCACCTAAAACGGAGCCTTGCTTTAGCAGAAGCAGCGGAACATAAACTACAAAAGATGTATAAATCCCAGCTGTTACCACTAGGACAAAGCAGTGACACTGGAATTGATGACGTTGAAACTGTTATTAACATGCTGTACAATTCCAGATCTAAATTGTCTGAATATTTAGATATTAGACATGTTCCGCCAGAAATGAGAGAAAAAGCTACTACAGTATTCAATACATTGAAAAAAATATTATGTGTAAGTCAACTAGAAACTCAAAACCTTATTAGGAAGTTATTAAACAATAATATAAAAATTTTAAACCTACTTGATGTTCCACGACAAAGTTGATTTAAGCGAACTGTGCATTCATTTCACTGGAGAAATAAACATATTAGTGATTCACAAGTTGTATGAAAATATTTTCTATTGTTCAATGTGCTAACATCTTTCCATGTCATATATTATAAAAAATTTTCATATGCATGAAAGCCTAATAATTTAAAATAAAATTTTGGTTCAGGAGTTTGTAGTTTTTTCTCATTAATTAACTTTAAAAGTTATGAAGATCTTTGATTTTACTTGAATAGATTAGTTAAATTCACCCATTTTATAAGAGTTAAGAGACCATGTGCAATCTGTATGTAGCCTGTTTTAAATAAATGAATATAAATGTAAAATTTTAGGATATATGGTCTTTATTACTCTTTGAGAGAATCTGAGTTTTCTCTCTGAATAACAAAGTTGGAACTTGAATCAGCACTTTTATTTGAATATCTGTCTGCCTCCTTTGAAAGGTGGATGGTATATGAAGATACGTCCCTGTTTCTTTGTTGTTAAGTACTTTTGGAGTATCAGTGAGTGGTTGTAACTTGGATTTGTAATATAGCCATTCCTATGATTGCTGAGAAGCATTCGTGGATTTTAAGCAAAAGATGGGTATGATCAAATTTGTGTTTTTAAAAAAACCACTCTGGCTGCAGTTTTGGAGGCAGACAAAAGTAGAAGTGCACTAAGCAAAGGCCAAATTTAGCTTGGACTAGTTCGAAATAAGTGTTAGTTTAGAAGTAGAATCA
The DNA here is from genome assembly GCF_002201575.2 of Neomonachus schauinslandi. NCBI lineage: Eukaryota > Metazoa > Chordata > Mammalia > Carnivora > Phocidae > Neomonachus > Neomonachus schauinslandi. Next base: position 106,961,564 of record NC_058411.1, read on the forward strand.
ACAGTATTTGGTGATTGCATGGACATAGAGACTGAGAGAGTAGCAGGGATCAAAAATAATTTCTACACAATTAGCTAGATCATAAAAGGACCACGTAGGTTTTGTTTCACAATAACACTCTTTACTGTTTCCTGTTGCTTGTTTTTCTTTATTTTTTAATTTTGTGTGTGTGTTGCTTATTTTTAAAATTAATTTTACTCTGGAAGATTTCAAACATGTGAAAAAGTAAACAGATTAATGTAATAGATCTATGTACCTAATGTCCAGTTTCAACAGTGATCTACTAATGACTCGTCTTGTTTCACCTAAACCCTCACCTTTTCCCCCTTTCCTATTTTATGTTGAATTAAATCCCAGATACTTTTTCATTTCATTTGTAAAGATTACAGTGTGAAGCTCTTTAAGTTTTTAAAAAAAACAACCACAATATCACCACACATACAAATTTAATAATTCTTTATCATCAAATATCCAGTCATTGTTCAGATTTCCAACTGTTAATAATTTTTTTAAATTTAGAGTTTGTATGAAATCAAAGATCCAAATAAAGTTCACACACTGAGATTTGATTTGACTCGTAAATCTTTTTTTTAAGATTTTATTTATTTATTTGACAGAGAGAGACACAGCGAGAGAGGGAACACAAGCAGGGGGAGTGGGAGAGGGAGAAGCAGGCCTCCCAGTGAGAAGGGAGCCCGATGCCGGGCTCGATCCAGGCTCGATCCCAGGACCCTGAGATCGTGACCTGAGCCGAAGGCAGACGCTTAACGACAGGGCCATCCAGGAGCCCCATGTCTTTTAATCTAGAGTTTCTTTCACCTTTTTTCCCCTTGAAGCTTACTTATCAAAGAAATTGGTCATTTGACCTATAGTTTTACACCTATCGATTTTGCTGATTGTATCCCCATAATGCCTTTTAGTATGTTTTCCTGTCCTCCGTATTTTCTGTAAATTGATAGTTGGATCGAGAGAGGATTTTTCAGACTCAGGTTTGTCTCTTTTTTTGGTCAAGATAGCATAGATCATCTGGTTGTGTTTACTTTTTTTTTTTTAAGATTTTATTTATTTATCTGACATAGAGAGAGCGAGAGAGGGAACACAAGCAGGGGAAGTGGGAAAGGGAGAAGAAGCAGGACTCCTGCCGAGCAGGGAGCCTGAAGCGGGGCTCAATCCCAGGACCCTGGGATCATGACCTGAGCTGAAGGCAGATACTTAACGACTGAGCCCCCCAGGCACCCTGGTTGTGTTTACTTTTGTATTTATAAAGCAGCCTTTGATGTTCATTACCTAGATAGATTATTGATCAGGTGTTGCAAAATGGACATATCATTCCTTCCTTATTAGCTAGAATATGTCTATAATGAGAAACTTCCTCTCCTCTATTATTTGATTCCCTAGGAGTCCAGTGTGTATTGGAAAGACATCAAATCTTTCTCTTTTTTAACAGTTTTCAAAATAATTAGTTCATAGAATCCTCCAATGGTGACCTGTTTTTTTAAATTAGATCTTTATTCTTTGGAACAGTTGGAGGCTTATAGAGAAATTGATCAGAAAATACAGAGTTCCCACATACCTCTCTCTAGTCTACCATAGTTCCACTATTATTTATATCTTATATTAGTGTGGTACAATTCTTACAATTGATGAACCCACATTGATACATTATTAGTAACTGAAGCTCCATAGTTTACATTAAGGTTCACTCTTTGTATTGACATTTTATGGGTTTTGACAAATATATAATAACACATATCCACCATTACAATATCATACACAATAGTTTCACTGCCCTAAAAATCCCCTGTGCTTCACCTATTCATCCCTCCCCCTTCCTCCCCAATCCCTCCAATCTCTGGCAAAACTGATGTTTTTTACTCTCTCTATACTTTTGCCTTTTCTAGAATGTCATGTAGTTAGAATCATATAGAATATAGCCTTTTAAGATCGGCTTCACTTATAGCCTTTTAAGATCGCTGCATGTCTTTTTGTGCCTTGACAGCTCATTTCTTGTAGTGCTAAGTAATATTCCATTGTATGGATGTACCAGAGTTTATACATTCACCTGTTGAAGGACATCTTGATTACTCCCAAGTTTTGCAATTATGAATAAAACTGCTTCAAACATCTGTGTGCAAGTTTTTGAGTAGACCTAAGTTTCAATTGTGCCAGTTTTTTCCACACCTTTGAACGTGCAAAAATTAGCAAACTTTTATATTTTGGCCAATCTGATAAATGAAAAGTATTATCTAGTTGTTTTAATGTATGTTTCCTTAATTATGAGTGAGGTTGGACATCTTTTTATATGTATATTTTTATTTCTGGAAACGGCTTGTTCCTGTTTATTTCTCTACTGGTTGCTTTTCCTTAGTGATACATACAACCTTTTAATGTAACAAGGAAATTGGAATTTTGTGTCACATTTTTACAAATGTTTTGTCTAGTTTATTATTTGTGTTTTGATTTTCCCATATAGAAATTGAAAACCTTCATAAATCAAATTTATACATTTTTTTCTTTGGGTGCCTTTGTGTTTTGTGTCTGACCTTTCCCACTCTGAGATTTTACAAAATTCCTCTTTTTTATTCTAGTGTTTTAGTGTTTTTACCTTTTTAAAAATAAACTATTTTTTAGAGCAGTTTTAGGCAAAATTAAGGAGAAGGTGTGGAGTTTCCATGTATACCCACACACATATAGCCTCCCCCACTATCAGTTTCCCCCACCAAAGTGGTACATTTGTTATAATTGATAAACTTACATTGATGCATCATTATGACCTCCAAGTCCATAGTTTACATTAGGATTCACTCTTGGTGGTATACATTCTGTAGGTTTGGACAAGTGTATAGTGATAGGTTTTCACCATTATAGTATCATAAAGAGTAGTTTTATTGCCCTAAAAATCTTCTGTGCTCCGCCTACTCATTCCTTCCTCCTCTCAATCTCTGGCAACCACTGATCTTTTTACTGTCTCCATAGTTTTGTCTTTCCTATAATGTCATATAGTTGGAATCATATAGTATGTAACGTTTTCAGATTGGCTTCTGTCACTTAATACACATTTAAGGTTCCTCTGTGTCTTTTCATGGTTTCATAGCTCATTTAATTTTAGCTCTGAATAATGTCTATTTATCCATTCACCAATAAAGGACATTTTGGTTGCTTCCAAGTTTTGGCAATTATGAATAAAGCTGCTATAAACATCCAGGTGCAGGTGTTTGTATGGACATAAGTTTTCAATTCTTTTGGGTAAATACCAAGGAGCCCAATTGCTGGGTTGTATGGTAAGAGTATTTTTAATTTTGTAGAAGCCATTAAACTGTCTTCCAAAGTGATGGTACCATTTTGCAATCCCACCAGCAATGAATGAGAGTTCCTGTTCCTCCACATCCTCACCAGCACACGGTGTTGTCAGTGTTCTGGATTTTTACCATTCTAATAGGTGTGTAGTGGTCTCATTGTTGTGACTATTACCTTTTAATTAAAATTTTTAAGTTTTTGATAATTATAGATAAACATGCTGTTTTAAGAAATAATACAAAGAGATCTAGTTAATGTGCTCTTCACTCATTTCATCTAATGGTAATATCTTCAAAACTATAGTGCAATATCACAAGCAAGATAAATATGTTAGTATAAGATACAGAACATTAACAAGACTGCAAGGATTCCTCATGTTGCCCTTTTATAGCTACACCTACTTCCCTCCTGTTTTCACACCTTTCTAACCTCTGCTAACCACCAGTCTCTTCTCCATTTCCATAATTTTGTCATTTCAAGAATGTCCTATAAGTAGAATCATACAGCACGTAATCTTTGGGGATTGGCTTATCTTCCCACAGCTCAGTTCTCCAGAGCTTGAGCAAGCTTGTTGCATGCATCAATCCCTTCCTTTTTACTTGAGTGGTGCTGCGCAGTTTATCTATTCACCTGCTTAACAACCTTTGGGTTATTTCCAGGTTTTGGCTATTACAAACTCCTATAAACATTCATTTACAGGTTTTTTGTGAACATAAGTTTTCATTTCTCTGGGATAAATGCCCAGGAGTGAAACTGCTGTGATGTATGGTAGTTACATATTCAGTATTAAAAGAAACTGCCCACCGTTTTCCAGAGTGGCTGTACCATATCCTAAAACCACCAGCAATGTATGAGTTTCTCTGAAACCTCACCAGCATTTGGGGTCATCACTATTATTTAACATTTATTTCTTTTATTTTAAAGTGTACAATAGTTTTAGTGTATTTATAAAATTTTACAACCATCATAACTAACTAATTCCAGAATATTTCAACACCCCCAAAAGAGAACCCCATATCCACTAGCAGTCCTTTCCCCATTCCTCTCTCCCTGAGCCCCTGGCAATTGTGTTCTCTCTCTATGGATTTGCTTACTTGGACACTTCAATATGATGTAATCATACAATATGTGTTCATTTGTGACTGGCTTCTTATTAACAGTGTTTTCAAAGTTTATCTGTATTCTAGCATGTATCCATACTTCATTACTTATGGCTGAATAGTATTCCATTATATGGATATATTGCATTTTGTTTATGCATTTCTCAGTTGATAGACTCTGGGTTTTTCCCACTTTCTGGCTATTAAGAATAATGCTGCTGCAGATGTACACATTTTTGTGTACACATAAGTTTTAAATTCTCTTGGGTGTATACCTAGGAGCAGAATTATTGAGTCATATGGTAACTTTATGTATAACTTTGGGAGACTGCCAAACTGTTTCTGAAAGGGGTTGAATCATTTTTTACATTCTCCCTAGCAATATATGAGGATTTCTATTTCTTCACATCCTCCCCAACACTTATCAATGTCTTTTTTTTTTTTATTACAGCCACCCTTGTGGAAATGAAGTGGTAGCTCATTGTGGTTTTGACCTGTATTTCTCTGATGGCTAATGCTGTTGCATACGTTTTTGTGTGCCTATTTGCTATTTGTATATCTTCTTTGGAGAAAAGTCTGTTCAGATCCTTTGCCATTTTTTAATTGAGTTCTTTGTCTTTTTATTATTGAGTTGTAATTCTTTATATATTCTGGACACAGGCCCCTTATTAGATATACAATTAGAAAATATTTTCTCCCATTCTGTCAGTTGTCTTTTCACTTTCTTAATGGTATTGTTTTCAGCACAGAAATTTTATTTTATTTATATTTTTTAAAAGATTTTATTTATTTATTTGACAGAGAGAAAGACAGAGAGAGAACACAAGTAGAGGGAGTAGAAGAGGGAGAGAGAGGGAGGGTCCCAACCGAACAGGGAGCCAGACACGGAGCTTGATCCCAGGACCCTAGGATAATAACCTGAGCCGAAGGCAGACGCTTAATGACTGAGCCACCCAGGCGCCCCTCAGCACAGAATTTTAAATTTCAATACAGTCCAATGTTTATTTCCTTTTGCTGCTTGTGCTTTTGTGTCACGTCTAAGAAACAATTTCCAAATGCTGAATAAGGGACCTTATTCAGTATTACTGGTGTCCTCATTAGAAGATTAAAAAGCCACCTGAAGACTGAGACACACAGAGAGAACACTATGTGATGACAGAGACATAGATTGGAAGGACAAGGTTCAATGGCCATCACCCAAAAGCAAAGAAGAGGAAAGGCAAGAGGGAGAATGACATTGCTGACACCTTGATTCTGGAATGCTAGCCTCCAAAACCATGAAAGACTAAAATTCTGTTGTTTAGTGCCATCTAGTTTATGGTATTCTGTTAGGACAGTCCTAGGAAACTAAAATAGTTATGGTGTTTAATTCTTTTTTATATATTGCTTAATTCCATATGCTAGTATTATTAAGGATTTTTGCACCTACTAATGAGCAATACTGGTCTGTAGTTTTCCTTTTTTTTTTTTTTTTTTGCATTTTTTTGGTCTGGTTTTGGCATCAGAGTAATAGCTTCATCAAATGAATTGGGGAATGTTCCTCCTTCTTTCATTTTCTGGAAAAGATTGTGTAAATTCATCTTAATTCTTCTTTCAACATTTGGTATTCTCCAGTGTGCCCTCCGGTTTCCCTTATCTGAAATATCTTCATTTTCCCCTCATTCCTGAAGGATATTTTTGCCGGATATTGGCTTTTGGGTTGATAGTTCTTTCTTTTCATCACTTTCAAAATGTTGTACTAATTCCTTCCTGCCTCCATGGTTTTTGTTGAGAAACCCATTGTCATTTGCATTGTTTTTTCTTATTGGTAAAATGTCATTTCTCTCTCACTGTTTTCAAGGGTTTTTCTTTGATATGAATTTTCAGATATTTAACTATAATGTGTCTTGGTGTAGATTATTTTAGATTTACCCTATTTGAAATTTGTTCAGCTTCTTGAATCTATGGGCTTATGCTTTTTGCCAAGTTCGGAAAATTTTTGTCCATTATTTCTTTGAGTACTTTTTTTTTTTAAAGATTTTATTTATTTATTTGACAGAGAGAGATAGAGAGAGCAGGAACACAAGCAGGGGGAGTGGGAGAGGGAGAAGCAGGCTTCCCGCGGAGCAGGGAGCCCGACGCGGGGCTCGATCCCAGGACCCTGGGATCACGACCTGAGCCGAAGGCAGCCGCTCAACGACTGAGCCACCCAGGCGCCCAACTTTTTCTTTTTTTTTTTTAAGATTTTATTTATTTATTTGACAGAGAGAGACACAGCGAGAGAGGGAACACAAGCAGGGGGAGCGGGGGAGGGAGAAGCAGACTCCCCACTGAGGAGGGAGCCTGATGTGGGGCTCGATCCGGGGACTCCAGGATCATCACCTGAGCCAAAGGCAGACACTTAACCCACTGAGCCACCCAGGTGCCCCTCTTTGAGTACTTTTTCAACCCCACCTTTTTCTTTCTTTCTGGGACTTCAATGATGTGAACACTAGATCTTTTATTATAGTCCCATGGATCCTGGGGCTCTATTCATTTATTTTTTTTTTTCAGTTCACTTTCTTTTTATTATTCAGATTAGGTAATTTCTATTATTCTGTCTTCAAGTTTACTTATTATTTCCTCTGTTCCCTCTGTTCTTCTGTTGAGCCCATCCAGTGAGCTTTTTGTTTCAACTATTTTATTTTTCAGTTCCAAAATTTCCACTTGGTACTTCTTTATATCTTCTAGTTCTTTGCTAAGACTCTCTTTCTTTGGGGGAGATTTTATACTTTTTTCATTTATATCAAGCATGTTTGTAATGTTCATTGAAGCATTTTTATGATGGCTGCTTTAACATCTTTGTCATGTAGTTCTGAAATTGCTGTTATCTTGGTCTTCACATCTATTGATTATTGTATCTGCTGGGTAGTGGTAAAATTCCTGACTCTCCACTAGGCCCCTCTGACACCACTCTAGTGGTGAGGAGGGGTGACTCATTACTGCTGGATAGGGGTGGAAGTTCAGGCTACTCACATACTCTTCATTAATATGAAGTGGGGGATTAAGTACATCCACTGGGGAAGAAATTCCTGCATTCCTACTGAGTCTTCTCTAATACCACCCTGGTGAGGGGAGGGTCCCTATTTGGCTTTTGCCATTGGGGATGGGGATTGGGTCAGAAGTTACAGTTTTTTTGTAATGTTTGGCTGTAATTGAGTGGTTACTGTCTAAAAGTTTTATGTGTTGCTAGCCTGCTCCTTTCCAATCCTTTGGCTACAGAGAATGGCTTTTGTTAGGGTTTTTATCTCAGTGCCTGCTCACGTTTCTGGTTTGTCAGCTTTTTTAGCTCTAAGTCTGGGATATATGAAGGAGAAAAAAAGTCTGGAGAATGCACCCCCATGTCATTTCTTGGATTCAGAGTTCTCTAGCCAGTATGCCTTCTTTTTTCCCACCACTTAGAATCTTCTGGTGTTTATTTTACATGTGATGTCCAGAGTTTTTAGTTATGCTTAGGAATTTGCACTTTATCCTAAAGACAGTGAAACTATTTTGAAATACTTTAAGCATTTTTAACGAGTCATTCTAGTAGGCTGCAGTGCAGATAAAAGGTAAGAAAGAGCAAAACTAGAAGTAGAAGCCAGTTAGAAGAATGTGATAGGAATCTTAAAGAAAATGATGTCCTGCACTTGGATGGTAACAGAGGAAATGGAAATAAGTAGTTGAATTTCAGAAATATTTAGGAATTAAGAATCAATAGAACTTGGTGATTGATATTCGAGATAAATAAAGAAGGCAGAAATAACTTCTATGCTTCTGACTTGCTCCACCAGGTAGGTGGTAGTGTACTTTTTTTTTTGTACTTTGTTTTTTAATAGCATTTATCACAATTATGATTTTATGGTTATTTGTATATTTATTTGTTTAGTGTTTGTCTCCCGTGGAGGGGCAGTTTTGTTCACTGCTGTAATCCCAGCACCTAGCACAATGTTTGGCCTGTAATTATATGCTCAATAAATATTAATACATTATAGTATATTTAAAAGAGTGAGTATGATTGGGATGCCTGGGTGGCTCAGTTGGTTAAGCTGCTGGCACTTGATTTCGGCTCACGTCATGGTCTCAGGGTCCTGGGATCAAGCCCCATGTCAGGCTCCATGCTCAGCAGGGAGTCTGCTTGAGGATTCTCTCTCTCTCTCCCTCTGCCCCTCCCCCTTCTCATGTGGTTCTCTCTCTCCAAAATAAATAAATAAATCTTTAAAAAAATAAAAAGAGTGAGCATGATTGTGGGGAAGATTATTTTGGAAATGTTATTTCTGAATATACTAAATTTAAGACCATGTCCCAGTTACACATTGGTCTAGAGATTAAGAGATAGCAGTAAATAAGGATTTGGTAACTATCTGCACATAAATGGAAATCTAAGCCATTGATGTAGAAAGACTCTTCACGGAGTATATAGAGAAGCAAAGAAAGCCTAGAACTAAGGCTTAAGGAACTCTACCTTAAAGGGACAAATAAGGGAAAGAGCTCCTTAAGCAACTGGGTAAGAATAGAGAAGTAGGGGGTATACAGGAAAAATGTAATTAAATATAAGGCAAAGGAAAAGTGTTTAAAGAAAGAGGGAGGAGTTAACCCTGTTGTAACTGAGAAACAAGATAAAGACTGAAAATCATCCACTGAATTAGTTAAAAAGTGGTTTTGGCAGAAGCATTGGTGAAGAAAGCATATTGGAAGAATAAGTTAAGAACATGGAAACAGAAAATATAGACAATTATTGAAATATTTAACTGAATAGAATAACAGAAAAAGATGAGGGCTGGAGGGGAAAGTAAAGCCCAAGGAAGGAGCGCCTGGGTGGCTCAGTCGGTGAAGCATCTGCCTTCAGCTCAGGTCATGATCCCAGGGTCCTGGGATTGAGCCCCGCATCGGGCTCCCTGCTCAGCAGGGAGCCTGCTTCTCCCTCTGCCTGCCACTTCCCCTGTTTGTGCTCTCTCTCTCTCTGACAAATAAATAAATAAAATCTTTTTTAAAAAAAGCCCAAGGAAAATATTAGTTTCTTTGTTATTTTCAGATAGACTAGACCAGACTGTGTTTAGCAACTGTTGAGAAGGAGCCAGTAGAAAAGAGGTTGAAGGTGGAAGGGAGGGGGGAAGAGTCAGTGGAGCAGATGAGATCCAGAATACTGGTAAAGGATTTTTACTTTATTCTTTAAGCTTTTAATTAATTACTTACTTAATTAAATTATTTAAATTAAAAATAGGTAATGTACAGTGTAAAATAATTTCAGGTTTGCAGTATAGTGATTCGACACTTCCATACAACACCCAGTGCTCATCACAAGTGCACACTCCTCAATCTCCATCACTTATTTCACCCCTCCCCCCCACACCTCCCCGCTGGTCACCATTCCTTTGTTCTCTAGAGTTAAGAGTCTGTTTCTTGGTTTGCCCCCCTCTCTCTTGTTTTTCCCTTTGCTTGTTTGTTTTGTTTCTGAAATTCCACATAGGAGTGAAATCATATGGTATTTGTCTTTCTCGGACTGACTTATTTCTCTTAGCATAATGCTCCCTAGCTCCATCCCTGTCATTGTAAATGGGAAGATTTCATTCCTTTTTACGGCTAAGTAATATCCCATTGTATTTATACATACCACATCTTCTTTATCGATTCATCAGTTGTTGGACACTTGAACTGTTTCCATAATTTGGCTATTGGAGATAACGCTGCAATAAACATGGGGGTGCATGTATCCCTTTTCCTTTATGGTCAGGAACAAGACAGGGATGTCTACTCTCACCACTGTTATTTAACATAATCTCAGAAGTCCTAGTTACAGCAATCAGACAACAAAAAGAAATAAAAGACATCCAAATCAGCAAGGAAGAAGTCAAACTTTCACTATTTGCAGATGACGTGATATTCTATATGGATAACCCTAAAGACTCCACCCGAAAACTATTAGAACTGATAAATGAATTCAGTAAAGTCACAGGATACAAAATCAATGTGCAGAAATCTGTTGCAGTTCTATACACTAATAATGAAGCAGCAAAAGAGAAATTAAGAAAACAATCCCATTTACAATTGCACCAAAAATAGTAAGATATCTAGGAATAAATCTAACCAAGATGTGAAAGATCTGTACTCTGAGAACTATAAAATATTGAGGAAAGAAATTGAAGATGATGAAATGGAAAGACATCCCATGCTCATGGATCAGAAGAACAAATATTGTTAAAATGTATACAACCCAAAGCAGTCTACAAATTTAATGCAATCCCTATCAAAATACCAACAGCATTTTACTTTAGATGGAAAGATTAACATTTCCTTTATTGCAATGGGGCAGGAGGTGGGGGGTGGGGAAGGAGAAAGAATGCTCATAAAAGCATTCTTTAAGATAAAGGGTAGGATTCAGATAAAGATAGGTTTATAGGTTTGGTAGCAAAAATTGAGATAATTCCAGATTGTAACTGCTGCTGCTGCTGCTGCTTCTTCTCCTTCTCCTCCTCCTCTTCTTCTTTTCTTCTTTTTTAGTGTTGTAGAAATTGAGGATATCTGCTGAGATTGAGAGAGTTGGAAGGTTTAAAAGGGATAGCATATGTGAAGGGCCTAGTACATAGCAGGTGTTAATGAATGGTAGTTTTGTGTTACTTATAGCTTTAGATAGTATGATTATATAGGACCAGTGCCGTATAATGTGATTTGAGAACATTCAAATATCTTCTGTATAGTCTGACAATGTGCTTGAAACTCTACTTTGAGAAAATATTTACATTGGATTAAAGCATTGCGAGACACTGCTTTATCTATTTTATATGTTCAGATTTTGGTGGGATATATTATTTTAAGTTGAAGCCAACTTCTATTTGATTTCAAACTGTTATTAGTTCCTACAACAATCCCTTTTAAGTTATTTTTTTGAGTAATCTCTACATCCAACATGGGGTTCACACTCACAACCCTGAGATGAAGAGTTGCATGCTCTACCAACTGAGCCTGCCAGGCACCCCTCTACTAAAATCTCTTTTGATGTTTCCTGCAGATTGAGACTTGACCCTAGGACCAGCTTTGACTTTAAGCAGGAATAATATAAATCAACCCATTTGGACTTAGCATCAACTCACCTTGAGTATTAAACTAGCCTTGAACTTGTACACTAGTTCTGAGATCCCTATTCCTTCCTTATTCCTGAGACTTCACCCCTACCTCACACCCCAGGTTTAGTAATCAGAACCTTGTACCTGAATCCCAAGTTTAGTAATCTATCATTCCTTTTGTACTGCTCTAGACTAATCCCTGTTCAGGGACTAGAATTCTACCCACTGGCTTGGCATTAACTAATAGGCTTACCTGATGCTTCCTGCCTTCATGAGTATTTTCTTCTACATTACCACTTGTCAAACTGTGCTCTTCAAACCAACAGCATGAACATTGCCTAGGAACTCGTTAGAAATGCACATTATTGGGCCATACACCCAGAGTTTCTAATTCAGTGGTTCTGGGAGTGAAGCTCAGCAATCTGTGTTTCAATGAGCCCTCCAAATGACTCTGATGCATGCTAAAATTTGAAAACCACTATACTATAAACACCTGCTGCTTTCTAGAGCATCCATCATCCTGTGATAATCACTGAGAGCACATCAATATTCTATATTCTCATCTATGGGCTCTGCCTGATAGACTGTATTTTCAGTGTGGATATCTGATCCTCATTGCCTACCACATCTTTGTGAATTCAGTCGAGTATTTGTTCCTGCCAGCCTGCTCAATCCTGTTTGTCTTCATGTGGAATTAGGAAAGCTGTAATATGTAGTCAGAGGTTTGATATACAAAAATCCACATTATGTCTTAATTCCCAAAGAATAGAGTCACAAATTAGCATATATAAGTTTGATCAAATTAGTAATACAATACATATTTATTGTTTTTTAAGGAATAGCATTTGTTAGACAACTATTGGGCAGTACTTTGTATTTTGCTGTGTAATAGACACTGGATAAAGATGATAATTTCGATTCAAACATGATATAAAAACAATGAGATGTGGGGGTGCCTGAGTGGCTCAGTCATTAAGCGTCTGCCTTCGGCTCAGGTCATGGTCCCAGGGTCCTGGGATCGAGCCCCGCATCGGGCTCCCTGCTCCGCGGGAAGCCTGCTTCTCCCTCTCCCACTCCCTCTGCTTGTGTTCCCTCTTTCACTGTGTCTCTCTCTGTCAAATAAATAAATAAAATCTTAAAAAAAAAATGAAATGTGTTTTGCAGAAAAAATATACTAATGACTTTGCTAACATTTCCTATGAGAATTTTCTAGCAGTTCTTTTACCAAATAGAAATTTGTTTTCCATAAATTATTTTATCCTTTTTTTGTTGTCATATTTCTTTATTTAAAAATTTTTCCAGCTTTATTAAGGTATAACTGACAAGGGGCGCCTGGGTGGCTCAGATGGTTAAGCGTCTGCCTTTGGCTCAGGTCATGATCTCAGGGTCTTGGGATCGAGCCCCGCATCGGGCTCCCTGCTTGGCGGGGAGCCTGCTTCTCCCTCTCTCTCTACTGTTCCCCCTGCTTGTGCTCTCTTGCTCTTTCTGTCAAATAAATAAAATCTTTATTAAAAAAGGTATAACTGGGGCGCCTGGGTGGCTCAGTCGTTAAGCGTCTGCCTTCGGCTCAGGTCATGATCCCGGGGTCCTGGGATCGAGCCCCGCATCGGGCTCTCTGCTCCGCGGGAAGCCTGCTTCTCCCTCTCTCACTTCCCCTGCTTGTGTTCCCTCTCTCACTGTGTCTCTCTCTGTCAAATAAATAAATAAAATTTAAAAAAAAAGGTATAACTGACAAAATTGTAATATGTTTGAAGTGTATAATATGATAATTTGATATATATCTACATTGTGAAAGGATTCCCACAATCAAGTTAATTAACATATTCATAACCTCACATAGTTACCTTGTTTTGTTTTGTTTTGTTTTGGTAAGAAAACTTAAGATCTACTTTCGTAGCAAATTTCAATTATCTGATACAATATTCTCAATTAGAGTTAGCATGCTATACATTAGATCCTCACACCTTACTCATAATGTAAAGTTTGTACCTTTTTTTTAAAGATTTTATTTATTTATTTGACAGAGAGAGAGAGGGTGCACAAGCAGGGGGAGTGGCAGGCAGAGGCAGAGGGAGATGCAGACTCCCCACAGAGCAGGGGGGAGCCCAATGCGAGAATACATCCCTGGACCCCGGGATCATGACCTGAGCCGAAGGCAGTTGCTCAACCAACTGAGCCACCTTTTTAACAGCCTCTCCCATCTCCTCCATCCCCTATCCCCTGGCAACCACCATTCTACTCTCGGTTTCTTTTAGATACCATATATAAGAGATACCAGGTGGTATTTGTCATTCTCTAACTTATTTAATTAACATAATGCCCTCAAGATTCATTCATGTTGTCATAAATGGCAGAGTTTCCTTCTTTTTTAAGGCTGAAAAATATTCCATCTCTCACACACACACAGACACACCACATTTTCTTTATCTATTCATCCATTGACAGACACTTGGGTTGTTTCCTATTTTGGCTGTAGTGAACAATGCAAAGAATGTGGAGGTACAGATAACTCTTTGAGATCATGATTTCATTTCTTTTGGAAATACACCAAGGAGTAGGATTGTTGAATCATATGGTAGCTCTATTTTTAATCTACTTTTTTTTTTATAATGGCTGTATCAGTTTACATTTACCAGTAGTGTATAGGGGTTCCCATTTCTCCACATCCTTACTAGTATTTGTTATCTTCTTTCTTCTTGTTAATAGACATCTAACAGGTTTGAGGTGGATTTTTATTTGCATTTCCTTGATGATTAGTGGTGTTGAGCACCTTTTCATATACCTATTGGCCATTTATATGTCTTCTTTGGAAAAGTGTCTATTCAGATCCAATGCCCATTTTTAAACTGGGTTATTTGTTTTTGCTTTTATTTTTGCTATTGAGTTATATGACTTTCTCGTATACTTCAGATACCAGCTACTTTTCAGATATGTGGTTTGTAAATATTTTCTCTTATTCCATGGATTGCCTTTTATTTTGTTAATGGTTTCCTTTGCTGTGCAGAAGGTTTTTAGCTTGATGTAGTCACAATTGTTTATTTTTATTTTGTTACCTTTGCTTTTGGTGTCAAATCAAAAATCATTGCCAAGATGTCAAGGAGTTTATCCTCTGGTTTTTTTTTTTTTTTCCAGGAGTTTTACATTTTCAGGTCTTACATTCAGATCTTCAAACATTTTGAGTTGATTTTTATGTATGGTGTAAGATAAGGATCAAATTCCATTCTTTTGCATATGAATGTTCAGTTTTTCTAACACAACTTATTGAAGACACTATCCTTTCCTCATTGTGTATTTTTTGGCATCTGTGTTGAAAATTAGTTGACCATATATGAATGGGTTATTTCTGGGCTCTCTATTCTGTTCCATTGACTTATGTGTTTGTTTTTATGCCAATACCATACTGTTTTGATTACTATAGCTTTGCAATGTAGTTTGAAATCAGGAAGTGTGATGCTTCCAGCTTTGCTTTTCTTGGTCAAGATTGCTTTGGTTATTTATGTCTCTTGTTATTCCGTATGAATTTTAGAATTGCTTTTTAAATTTCTGTGAAAAATGTCGTTGGAATTTTGATAGAGATTGCATTAAATCTGTATATTGCTCTGGGGACTATGGACATTTTAACAATACTAGTTTTTCCAATCCATCAGCATGAAATATTTTTTAAGTTATTTGTATCTTCTTCAGTTTCTTTCATCAATGTTTTATAGTTTTCAGATTACCGATCTTTCACCTTGGTTTACATTTATCTTGAGTATTTTTTTTTCCAGAGGGGGGAAGAGAGGGTGGGGGAGGGGCAGAAGGAGAGGGAGAGAGAGAGAATCTTAAGCAGTCTCCATGCCCAGCACGGAGACCAACACGGGGCTCAATCTTACAACCCTGAGATCATGACCCAAGCCAAATCAAGAGTTGGATGCTTAACTGACTGAGCCACCCAGGTGCCCCGAGTATTTTATTCTTTTTGATGTAAATGGGATTGTTTCCTTAATTTCTCTTTCTGATGGTTGTTCGTGTATAGAAGTGCAACAGATTTTTGTGTATTAATTTTGTATCTTGCAACTTTACTGAATTCACTTATTAGTTTTAACAGTTTTTTAGGGTAGAGTCTTTAGTGTTTTCTATATAGATCATGTCATCTGCAAACAGAGAAAATTTTACTTCTTCCTTTCTGATTTGGATGCCTTTTATTTAATTTTTTCTTGCCTGATTGCTCTGGCTGGGACTTCTAGCGCTATATTGAATGAAAGCGGTGAGAGTGGGCAACGCTGTCTTGTTCTTGATCTTAGGGATAAAGCTTTTCACCATTTAGTATGATGTTACCTGTGGGCTTGTCATATATGACCTTTAATATGTTGAGGTACACCCTTTCAAAAAGCCAACTCTTAGTTTTGTTGATCTTTTCTATTGTCTTTCTAGTCTGTTTTATTTATTTCCACTTTAATCTTTGTTATTTCTTTCCTGCTATCTTTGGGATTAATTTATTCTTTTTCTAGTTCCTTGAGGTATAAGGTTAGGTTATTTATATGGAATCATTCTTATTTCTTAATGTAGACATTTATTGTTACAAATTTCCTTCTTAGAACTGCTTATAAAAGTAAACATTCCAAAATACATATCAGTAAGACAAAAGAATTTAAATTTTATTAATCAGATATTTTAATATAAAGGCAGAAATGTTATTCAAATAATTTTCTCTAAGCAAAGTATTAAAAGAAACTTCTTTATCAGCATCTTTTCAATAAAAATTATGAGTTTTAAAATAACTTTAATTTCATATTTTTTATTGTATAAAAATACATATTAATTACTGGAAATTTAAACTGTAAATAAGCCAAGAAATAAAAATCAGTAGGATTCTTTTGAATCATTAACATGTACTAGTAATACATATTTCTTAAAGGTGATATATTTTTCTTATATTTCTTATAAGTAATACATGTTTTTTTATATTCCTATTTTATTGAGCAAATAAAATAGATTAAGTAAATGCAAAATTTTAAATTTGTGAAAAAATAACTTATAAAACCTCTTGCAACCCCACCCTTATTTTGGTAATATTATTGAATGACTTCTATCAGAGAATCCTGATGAACTGGGCACATCTCATTTGCTAATCTATGAACACTTTGGCCTAGAAAATGTTATTATACTGACAGTCACACAATTTCCAGGACCTAGTAATACATAATTCATATATTGACAATGACTCTAGGTAAGTCCAACGCTGGGGCCACGGGCTGAATTTTTTTTTTAAGATTTTATTTATTTTATTTAGAGACTGTGCATGCATGCATGCACAAGCAGGGGTAAGGGGCAGAGAGAGAGAGAGAGAGAGAGAGAGAGAATCTCAAGAAGACTTTGTGCTATTTGGAGCCCAACATGGGGCTGGATCTCATGACCCTGAGATCATGACCTGAGCCAAAATCAAGAGTCAATGCTTAACAGACTGAGCCATGCAGGCACCCCTAAAGTTAACTATGTTCATTTGAATAATTCAGTGGCATTTAGTACATTCACAATGTTGTGAAACCACAATCTCCATCTAGTTCCAAAATATTTCCATCACTTCAAAGTAAAACTCTACTTATTAAGCAGTTTCTCCCCATTGTCCCCTCCCCTCAACCCCTGGCAACCACCAATCTGTGTTTGGTCTCTATAGATTTATCTGTTCTGGATATTTCATATAATAGAAATCATACAATATATGACTTTTGTGTAGTTTACCTTCTTTCATTTAGCATAATGTTTTCAAGCTTCATGCACGTTGTAGCATGTATCAGTACTTCATTCCTTTTGATTACTGAATAATACACCATTGCATTCATATACAACAGTTTGTTTATTCATTCCTCTCTTGATGGACATTTGAACAGTCTCCACTTTTTAGCTATTATGAATAACTGCTATGAACATGTGTGTACTTGTTTGAGTGCTTGTTTTCAGTTCTTTGGGGTATAGACCTAGAAGTGGAATTATGAGGTCATATGGTAATTCTGTGTTTACATTTTTGAGGAATGCCAACCTTTTTTCCACAGTGGCTAGAGACGGCTGGACCACTTCCACCAGGAATGTATGAGGGTTCCAACCTCTGCACATCCTTGCTAACACTTGTTATTTTCCATTTTAAAAAATTATGCCCATCTTAATGGATTTGAAGTGACACCTCACTGTGATTTAGATTTACATTTCCTTAATTACTAATGATGTTGAGCATCTTTTTATGGGCTTACTGGCCATTTATATATCTTTTTTGGAGATATGTCTGTTCAATTCTTTGCCTATTTTTTGATTGAGCTGTCCTTTTTGCTGTTGATTTGTAAGAGTTCTTTATATATTCTGAATACTAGACCCTTCCTTAGCAGATGTATGGTTTGCAAATATTTTCTTCTGATCTGTGAGTTATCTTCTTGCTTTCTTGATAGTGGCATTCAAGGCACAAAAGTTTTTAATTTTGATGTACTCCAGTGTATCTACTTTTTTTCTTTTGTTGCTTGTGCTTTTGGTGTCCTATTGAAAAATCCATTACCTAATCCAAGGCCATGAAGATTTACCCCTATGTTTTCTTTTAAGAGTTTATAGTGTTAGCTCTTTTTATTTGTTCATTTGGAAATTGTTTCTTTAGTCCTTGTTTTCAAGATACATATAATCATGTATATTTTATGTTAGCTCTTATATTTATGTCATCAATCCATTTTGAGTTAATTTTTGTATTTGGCGTGGAACTGGAGTCCAATTTTATTCTTTTACATGTGAATAGCTGGTTGTCCCAGCACCATTTGTTGAAGAGACTATTTTCTTCCCAATGAGTTGGCTTGTACCAGTGTTGAAAGTCAACTGGCAATAGAGAAATGAGTTTATTTTTGGACTTTCAATTCTATTCAATTGGCCTATGTGTTTATCCCTAAGCTATTACCACACTGCTTTGGTAACTATAGCTTTGTAGTAAGTTTTGAAATTGGGAAGTATGAGTCCCTCAGCTTTTTTTTTTTCTTTTTCAAGATTGTTTTGGCTACTCAGGGCCCCTGTAATTCCATATGAATTTACAATTTGGCTTTTCGATTCCTGCAAAAACACAAACAGCTGTTTGAATGTTGCTAGGGATTGCATTTCATTTGTAGGTCTCTTTGGGTTGTGTTGCTATCTTAAAACAGCAGTATCTCATGAACATAGGAATTCTTTTTTAATTTAACTTTTCTTTAATGTCTCTCAGCAATATTTTGTATTTTTCAGTGTAGATATCTTTCACCTCCTTGGTTAAATTTATTCCTAATATTTTATTCTTTTGGATGCTATTGTAAATAGAATTGTTTTCAGCTTGTTCATTGCTGGTGTATAGAAACATAACTGATTTTTTGGTGTTGATCTTATACTTTACAACTTTCCTGAATTTGAGTCTTAGTTCTAGTAGCTTTTTTTGTGAATTATTTGGGATTCTTATATATAGAACCATGTATTTTCAAGTAGAGGTGGGAAGTTTATTTCTTCCTTTCCTTGTGAATGCATTTAATTTTTCTTCCCTAATTGCTCTGGCTAGAACTTCCAATATAGTGTTGAATAGCAATGGTGAAAGTGAACATCTTTATCTAGTTCCTGATCTTAGAGAGAAAGCTTTCAGTCTTCCACCATTGAGTATGATGCTAATTGTGAGTTTTTCATAAATGCCCTTTATCATATTAAGAAAGTTCCCTTCTAGTGCTAGTGCTAGTTTTCTCAGTGTTTTTATCATAAAGCAGTGTTGAATCTTGTCAGATGCTTTTGCTGTGTCAGTTGAGATGATTATGTGGGTTTTTTCCTTTATTCTATTAATGTGGTGTATTATACGGATTGATTTTCTTTTTTAAAGATTTTATTTATTCATTTGAGACACAGAGATACAGAGACAGAGAGAGAGAGAGCATGAGCAGGGAGAGAGGCAGAGGGAGAGGAAGAAGCAGGCTCCCCACTGAGCCAGGAGCCCGATGTGGGGCTCAATCCCAGGACCCTGGGATCATGACCTGAGCCGAAGGCAGATGCTTAACCATCTGAGCCACCCAAGCGCCCCAATATACTGACTGATTTTCTTATGTTGATCCACCCTTGCATTCCTGGGATAAATCCTGCTCGGTCATGGTGTATAATATATTTAATGTGCTTCTGGATTCTGTTTCCTAGTATTTTGTTGAGAAATTTTCATCTATATTCATAAGTAACATTAAGCTATAATTTTTTCTTGTATTTATCTGACTTTCCTGCCCTCATAGAATGAATTGGGAGGTATTCCCTCCTCTGCTGTTTTTTGGAAGGGTTTGTGAAGGATTGGCATTAATTGTTTGTTAAATGTTTGGTAAAATTCACCAGTGAAGCCATCTGGTCCTGAATTTTTCTTTTTTGGGAGGTTTTTGGGACTGCGGATTCAATATCTCTATTTGTTATAGTTCTGTCAAGATTTTTTATTTCTTCTTCTTTTTTTTTTTTTTTTGAAGATTTTCTTTATTTGACAGAGAGAGACACAGCAAGAGAGGGAACACAAGCAGGGGGAGTGGGAGAGGGAGTAGCAGGCTTCCCACTGAGCAGGGAGCCTGATGCGGGGCTCAATCCCAGGACCCCGGGACTATGACCTGATCCGAAGGCAGATGCCCAACGACTGAGCCACCCAGGTGCCCTTCTTCTTCTTTTTTAAAGATTTTTTTTTTAAGTAATCTCTACACCCAACGTGGGGCTCAAACTCACAACCCTGAGATCAAGAGTCACACGCTACATCAACTGAGCCAGCCAGGAGCCCCAAAATTTTCTATTTCTTCTTGAGTCAGATTTGGTATCTGTGTTTTAGGAACTTGTCCATTTCATCCAGGTCTAATTTGTTGGCATAAAATATTTCATAATATTTTTATTTCTGCAAAGTAGGTAGTAATAGTCTCATTTTCATTTCTGGATTTTCGTTATTTGAAACTTCTCATTCTCTTTCTTTGTCATTCTAGCTGACGATTGTCAATTTGTTGATCTTTTCAAAGAACCGAATTTTGTTTTCATTGATTCCCTCTATTGTCTTCCTATTCTCTATTTTATTTATCTCCACTCTGATGTTTATTATTTCCTTCCTTTTTCTAGGTTTGGGGTTAATGTGCTCTTCTTTTTCTAGCTCCTTAAGGTGTAAAGTTGGATTATTTATTTAAGATATTTTTTTTTAATGTAGGCATTTACTGCTATAAATTTCCCCCTGAACACTGCTTTCACTGCACCCAATAGTTTTGGTATATTGTGTTTCATTTGCATTCACCTTTAAGTGTTTTCTAATTTTTCTGTGATTCCTTCTTTAACCCATTTGTTGTTTGAGAGAGTGTTGTTTAATTTCTACATATTTGTGAATTTTCTGGTTTTTCTTCTGGTATTGACTTCTAGTCTTTTCCATTGTGTTTGAAGAGAATACTTTGAATCATTTCAACTTCTAAAAATTTATTGAGACTTTTTTGTAGCCTAATACATGGTTTATTTTGGTAAATGTCTGAGAAGAATATGTATTTTGCTGTTGTTGGGTGGAATGTCCTATATATCTCTACTAAGTCTAGTTTGCTTACAGTGTTGTTCAATTGTCTAAATATTTAAAATATAAAAATATTTATAAATCAAGTTTTAAAAAGTTATATTTGTCCTCTTACCTCAAAAAATACAACAATATAGAAGGTTAAGGTTTAGAATTTTCTAAGACTCCTTGGAATTCCACTCTGGAGCATGGTGGCCCTGCTCCATGGGTAACAGCCTGGAAGAAGAGCAGGTCTAAGGAGAGCACTGGCCATTGTTGGAGTCAGGCTTCATTTAGACAATCTAGCAGACTATTAATGCCACCTTTCACACCCCCACCCAGGGCTTAAGCCACCACATTAAGTCTTGAATTTGGTTGAGTGTACTCAAGTGAATAAACTCAGTTACTTCTTGGGATATTAGGACCAGTGGGGTTCTCTGGTCACATGCCCATCGTCATACTTCCTGTACCATAAAATGGGTACCTTAGTACCAGTTTGACAGTCACTAGCTATGCCATGGTTACATGCTCAGTCTCTACTAAGATTCACTTCAAGACCTCCTTTCCAAAAAGAAAGTTGTTTTCTGCTGCAGAAGGCATGGCTTTGCTCCAAACCCTATAGGTCTGTAGTATAGGTTTTTTTTTTCTTTCTTTTTTTTTTTTTAAGATTTTATTTATTTATTTGAGAGAGAGAGAATGAGAGACAGAGAGCACAAGAGGGAAGAGGGCAGAGAGAGAAGCAGACCCCCTGCTGAGCAGGGAGCCCAATGCGGGACTCGATCCCGGGACTCCAGGATCATGACTTGAGCCGAAGGCAGTTGCCTAACCAACTGAGCCACCCAGGCGCCCCTGTAGTATAGGTTTCTTAGCAGGGCTTGCCAGAGACTCCTCATAGTGTAGTTATCTACCATATATATCTCTAGTGCCTTGGATAGGCTGGGTCTTAGGGTCAAAATGTCAGGGCTGCTCACAGCCTGGACCTGTAATAGAGCCCTTTCTTATTCTGGACTTCACTCAAAATTGATAACTTCTGAGTTACCCAATAAGTGAGTTGAAGCAATATTCCCAAATGAAGTATATGTTGTCTCCAAAATCCAGAGACCCATCAGGTGCTATGTCTCTTTCTTAAAGATAAGGGATAACAGGTACAAAAAATTGATCTTATGAAAGGATGAACTGGCATGCCAGACTATTCACTGATATGACAGGCTTCCAAATTTTGTTAGGGTTTACTCCTACCTTCTGGCACATTTCCTTAAAACTTCTACTTCTTGTTCACTAAATCTGATTAACATGATGTTTTATCAATATAGTGGATCAGCACTATATTCTGTGAAATGTTAAAATCATCAAAGTCCCTGAGGACCGTCTTGTGACAGAGAACAGAAGCATTAACATAGCTCTGGGGCAAGACAATGAATGTGTACGTCTGTCCTTTCCATGTAAATATTATCCTCATTTGCTCTTCTTTATTGATGGAGATTGAAAATATTGCATTTGCCAGAACATTCGTCACTTATTAAGTATTAGATCTGTCGGAGCAAACCAGTAACACCAGGCACAGCAGCTGTAATTAGAACTGCCACTTGGTTGAGGTTTTGGTAGTACACCACTTAGTGCTACAATCTGTCTGGTTTCTGCAGGGGCCACACAAGTGAATTGCATGGGGGATGTGATGGGGATTACCACCAAGCATCCTTTAAATTTTGAGAGTGACTCCCTTAGCAAATGCATAAGAATTCGTTATTTCTACGGATTTGCCATCTTGGTTGTTGGGGGAGGGTGCTAGTTTAGGAGATTTCACTTGTCCTCCCTATAGAATGACTCAAATGGTGCAGGTCAGGAAAACAAGGCAAGGACTAGGAGCTGCTAAGGAAATATGTCTCAGTGCACTCAAGGATAGTGAAATAACCAGAGGGTGATGAATGGACCCTTTGGAACCACTGTGAAACAAATTTGAACAATCAATTTACTACCTGGCATCCTAAATCCCTACTCTAACCAGGAGCCACGATGCAAGGCCAGTACTAGGATGAGCAGGAGAGGCACTTGGGTGCAGGTTTCAAAGAAACACTCTCAAATGCCAACCTTGCACTTGCATGACCCTGAGAATGTGTACCTCCACGGATGCTGTGCCTATAGGCATTTTACTTGCTCCGCCTTAGTCCTGGCCCTCTGTGATGGCCTCACACCAAGTATAGAGCTCTTGCATATCTCAGTACTTTCACTCCCTCTTATATCTCCTACCAAGCCATCACACAGGAGACTCTTAGTAATTATGAAGCTTCAGCGTACCAGGGATTGCAACCACCCCACTTACTATCAGCAATGAGATGCTCAGAGTCCCATCCGAAGGGGACTCCTTTCTAGGGCCATTCTTGGCACCAGTTATGTTCCTTTGGTTTCTCCCAGATAGCCAGAGTTTATGACAAAGAGGCAGATACAGCAACTTTATGACAAAGATGCGGATACACTTTGTATGCTGATACAAAGTTTATTTGCAAGGTGATCCAAGAGAGCAGGGATAAAGAAATCTGGAGAGAAAGACAGGAAATGCAAGAGTATTTCTGATGTGGTATCTCTGCGAGCAACTGGGGTTTAATAACCTGGGGACCCCCTGATAAATCATGAGGTATATACCTCAGGATTGTCCCCCCAGGAGATGGGTGGCAGTCTTTTAACTATTATTCCTGTTTCCCAGGTGTGGAGGGTAGCTCTCTTACAGTTCCAAGCTGTGTGTTCCTTGCAAGCTGAGTCCGTCCTCCTGGCTCAGGAGAAAGCCCTGAGGCAGAAGGGTGGTGCGAACAAGGCAGGTATCTGAGAATGGAGGCTGAAATCTAAGATGGGCTGAGAGAATGGGGCAGGAGAGCACTTCTGATCTCCACCATGACACCCCAGTGATAATTTGAGCATTTATGAGACCACCGTACACCATGGATTGCCTGCTTCCCCGCTTCTCTCAGGCAAGGAGTATATCCTTGTGCCCCCCGAATATGTGAACAATCCAACCCTGGAATCCCTTTCTGAGGGTCTATTTCTTGGCGCCATATTCCATACCACTCAGGGAATCAGATGGCACTCTCCAATTAGGTAATTTGAGGAGGTTTAATAAAGACACTTTTTACAAAGGTCTGGGCAGGCATACCACAAAGAAGAGTGCAGCGTTCCAGGGCAAGAATCAGTAGGAACACCATCATTTCCCTCAGCCCGTAGGAGGGAGGTGAAGAAGACTTACCAGAACCTGGGGCCTGGGGACAGAGCGTGCTGTGTGGAGAGAGCTTCTCATAGGAGCTGTAACCTTAGATAGTAATACAATCAAGTAAAAGGTGGCCTGCCTTTTGTTATCACCAAGGCACGAACAATTCAAAACAACATGAGTGATAACATGCACTGTGATCCACCATGACAGCCTGGCCATCTTGCGTGTATCCACATAGGCCATGCAGGCAATGGCTTGAGCGGCTAATCTGAGTCTTGGAAGAAAGTAAAGCTCTGGCCCTGGGCAAGGCCTGGGTTAGGTGGGTGTTTGGTTCTCAGTAAGTGGGTGGTGAGTCCCCCCACTGGCCCCATGGGGACTTCCTCTCCCAGGACTCAGGGCTTTGCTTGCTCTGTGTTCTCTCTTCTTGCTCCTCTGTTCCCTCAGCTCAAGCCAGGCGGGGCATTCCTCACTTGTTCCTGAATCCCTTCCAGACCCACCTCCCTTCTCCTTGCCCTCTTGCTTTCAAATCCTTAGCTGAGCTTTTAATTTTTCTCCTGGAGCCTTTCTGGCATTTTGCTCTTACTCTAGCAGTGCCTGTATCTGCTGGTAAGTCTTATTTGGTGGTCGTAGGGCAGGGATCACGCCAGAGCACTCAGGCTGTCTGATACTCTTATCTGCCATCTGAGGGTGGGGGTCTCTTTCTGTCTTCCCTCATTAAATACAGGCAGCCTCTCGCCTCCCGGAGCCACATTTCTTGTCTCAAGCCAAGATCTCACCCTTCTAAAGAACCTCATTCAATTTGATTTCCTTTCGTGTCATTCTATCAGCATGATCCCAGTTGAGGGGATCTAATCCAAACTGCTGAAGGATTGAACTTACTGCTGGTGCCAAAAGCTGACACTCAGGGAGCTGCGGTGGGGCTGGTGCCTGGGACACGTTGGTAAGGTCCCTAGCAGTTCCCACAGGAAGGCTCTGCTCCCTGATGGTCACCCTCAGGAGACCTGGGAAGGAGCTTGAGGAGCAGAGATCACCCGTGTCCCAGTAGGGAGATAAACTGTCCCGGTCTGCCTGGGGTCAGGGGTTTTGCAGGACACAGGACTTTTAGTGCTGAACTGAGAAAGCCCTGGTCATTCTCGTCTGGGGCAGCTCGAGACCAGAAGGGAGTCCTTTCAGTTCCTATTTGGCACCAAGACTCCTCCACTGATTTTACTCCAAGGGTGAGGGTGTAAGCAGGGGTTTTGCCTGAGCCCAAGTGCTCTCTGTCCCTGTCCAGGTAAGGGGTGACAGGAGACAGGCCCAGGCAAGCCCCTGCTGGCTCTCAGCACCCTACCTGAGCACGTAGGAAAGGGAGACTCAAACACAGGGAGAACAGAGAAACGTCCATGTTTGTTTTAGCGAAGGTGGCAAGCCTCCATCAAGATAAGAGAACCCCTGGCAAATAATGATATAGCCCATTATCAGGTGAGTTTGCTGTTGCCCAGTGATGCCCACGTATGGGGTCCAGAAGAAGGTACAAAACAGACCTTTTCTTCAGGGGGACACAGTGGGGAAAGGATTTGGAAATGCATCCTAGACAATTTAATGCACCTGTTCCCACAGCAAGGCTGTTCCCCTGCCACCACTCAATGCACACGTGCACCCCTGGCCCCTCGCTTCCTCCCCCCTGCACAGCCTCACAACTCCTTGACCCTGGCTGCTCCTGTTTCAGACTACAGCCCCCTCCTGGGCTTTCAGCTGCACGGAGGGGAGCTGAGACTCTTGGGTGATGGCTTTCAGTCCTATCAGCCTCCCTGGTCTCACAGATGTCCTGATGTCACCCTTCTGTGAAGGAGGGATGCAGCATCTCCCCCTGAGGGGGCGGGCTGAGGCATAGGTGTGGTACGTGGGTGCAGGCTGGAGGCCAGTTTGGATGAAAGTCAAAGCTTCCTTAAACAGGGAGGCCTGACCGCAAGCCAAGGACAAAGCCACTCTTCTGTGCTGACCAAAGAGGCCGTGTGAGTGCCCGCCCAGGACAGGGGGCTCACTCAAGGACCTGCATGCAACGCAGCACGGAGCTCTGGGGTCAGGCAGTTTCCAGTCCCAGCTGGGTCCCTTATGGTTTGTGGCCTGGGTAAACGGCTTGATCTCTGTGAACCTCAGTTTCTTCATCTGTGAAAAGGGGTGATCAAAGCCACTTCACAGGGCTGTCAAGGAAAGGCACAAGATCATGTCTACAGGCATACGGTGCATGGTCTAGTCAGTGTGATACAAACATGGTGGGTGTACATCCATGCATCATCCATGTCTCTGTGTTTTCTGAATTTAATCTTTGACATCTTTGGTCCTGCTGACCCTGTAGAAACTGCCCCTCCCAAGGTGAGCTAATTCCTAGACATAGCAAGTAACTCCCATGTGAATGTACCTTTCAGATGAGATTTCAGATGAGATTGGGCACATTCAGGGTGGCATGACCATAGTGTGAGTGCACCTTTCAAGGCAAACCAACCACTCCCGAGCCCACACCCCCAACCACCTCCTCAACCGCCTCTGGGCAACCGCAACCCCCAACCTGCAACCGCAGGGCTCTTGCACTCTGGGAAACTATTCCCCTCAGGGCCAGGTACCAGACAAGGGACAGCCCCTCTGCCCCAGAGC
This sequence comes from Neomonachus schauinslandi, assembly GCF_002201575.2. Taxonomy (NCBI): domain Eukaryota; kingdom Metazoa; phylum Chordata; class Mammalia; order Carnivora; family Phocidae; genus Neomonachus; species Neomonachus schauinslandi. Next base: position 106,988,351 of record NC_058411.1, read on the forward strand.
CTGCTACAATTATTCGAACTAGCCAATCCTCAGCCTGCTTACCTTGCTTCACCCATCCTTCCCATGGAAATGACAATAAAGACTCCTGCTCACAGCTTCCTCTCTTCCCTCCACCTCCTGACTGATCCATGCAGCCCTGAGAGGCATGGCATGGGTCCGGTTTCTGGGGATCTACAAGGACAGGCATACCTCATTTTATTGCACTTTTCTTTAGTATGCCTTGCAAATATTGGTTTTTTTTTTAACAAATTGAAGGTTTGTGGCAACCTTGCATGGACCAAGTCTCTGGGCACCATTTTTCCAACAACATTGGCTCACTTCATGTCTCTGTGTCACATTTTGGTAATTCTTGCACTACTTTATTATTATTATTATTATTGTATCTGTTTTGGTGATCTGTGATCAGCAATCTTTGATGTTACCCTTGTAATTGTTCTGGAACTCCACAAACCACACCCACATAAGATGGCAAACTTAATTGATAAATATTGTGTGTGTTCTGACTGCTTCTCAGACCAGCCATTCCCCCATGTCTCTCCCTGTCCTCGGGCTTCCCTATTCCTTGAGACACAACAAAATTAAAATAGGTCAATTAAAACCCTGTGATGGCTTCTAAGTGTTCAAGTGAAAGTCAGAGTTACACGTCTGTCATCTTAAATCAAAAGCTAGAAATGATTAAGCTCAGTAAGGAAGACATTTCGTTGAAAGCAGAGACAGGCCAAAAGCTAGACCTCTTGGGCCAGTTAGCCAAGTTGTGAACGCAAAGGAAAAGTTCTTAAAGGAAATTAACAGTGCTATTCCAGTGAACATATGAGTGATAACAAAATGAAACAGCCTTATTGCTGATATGGAGAAAGTGTGAGTGGTCTGGATAGAAGATCAAACCAGCCACAACTTTCCCTGAGCCAAAGCCTAATCCAGAATAAGGCTCTAACTCTCTTCAGTTCTATGAAGGCTGAGAGGTGAGGAGGCTGCAGAAAAAAAATCTGAAGCTAGCAGAGTTTGGTTCATGAAGCTTAAGGAAAGAAATTGATGGATTTGAAGGGCCCTGGGACAACACCTGCCTAGAATTCTCTGTCCAGTGACCCATTTCCAACCATTCCCCATCGCCCATCTGTCATTTGAGGTTTTATGTTATGAGTAACTTCAGCAACACTTGATTAGACTATCGGAGTGTCCACAGATTGACGGAGAAGTTGAAAAGCTAGGGGCAGAGTCTTCACACACCCAAGGGAAAGCTGGTAGATAGGAACACAGCAAAGTCACCTTCAGGAACTGTGTGATCTGGACACCACTTGGCACCCTTGTCCATGGATTCTCCCTGTTTCCACACCCATGTTGCTGTGTCTTTCTGACACTGACTCAGGATTGCAGGTCAGTGAGCATTTTGGGGGGTGATAAGTATATTCGCTGTCTCCACTGTGATGATGGTTTTATGGATATATGCATATGTCAAAACATCAAATTGCACATCTGAAATATTTGTAGTTTATTGCGTGTAATCATACTTCAGTAATACTATTTAAATAATACAGTCTGGAGAGAGTTTGTGCCTAGAGCTGGGGGATACAGCAAGGGAAGTGGAAGGTGTAAGGGAGAGTGGGGGACAAACATAGACAGGCTCAGCTTCATGTTTGGTACAGGCTGCATTGGCAGAGAGGCATGCTGTGACTCTTCTTCCTGGACCTCTTGCTAGGCTGTGGTTTCTTAATAGCAGGTTAAATGATGCTAGCTTTTGCTAGAGCTACCATTCCCTCTTCCCTTTTCAGCCATTCCCTGCTCTCAGCTCCTTTTTCTTTTCTTAAAGTTTTAATTTAAATTCCAGTTAGTGTAACATTAGTTGCAGGTGTACAACATAGTGCTTCAAACTTCCATACAACACCCAGTGCTCATCATGACAAGTTTACTCCTTAATCCTCGTCACCTATGTCACCCATCCCCCCCACCCATCTTCCCTCTGCAACCATTGGTTTGTTCTCTAGAGTTAGGAATCTCTTTCTTGGTTTGCCTCTCTTTTCCCCCCCTTTGTTCATTTGTATTGTTTCTTAAATTCCACATGAGTGAAATCATATGGTATTTATCTTTACCTGACTGACTTACTTCACTTAACATTATACTCTCTAGATCCATCCATGTCATTGCAAATGGCAAGATTTCATTCTTTTTAATGGCTGAATAGTATTCCATTTTATACACACACACATATGTATATATACACACCACTTCTTCTTTATCCATTCATCAGTTGATGGACACTTGGGCTGTTTCCTACTTTGGCTATTGTAGATAATGCTGCTATAAACAGCAGGGGGCATGTATCACTTTGAATTAGTATTTTTGTGTTCTCTGGGTAAATACCTAGTAGTGTGATTTCTGGATCATAGGGTAGTTTGAGGAACCTCCGTATTGTCTCCCACAGTGGCTGCACCAGTTTGCATTCCCACCAACAGGGCATGAAGTTTCCCCTTTCTCCACATCCTTGCCAACACCTGTTGTTTCCTGTGTTGTTGATCTGACAGGTGTGATGTGATATTGTAGTTTTGATTTACATTTCCCTGATGCTAAGTGATGTTGAGCATCTTTTCTTGTGTCTATTAGCCATCTGTATGTCTTCTTTGGAAAAAATGTCTATTCATGACTTCTGTCAATTTTTTAGTTGGATTATTCATTTTTTGGGTGTTGAGTTTTATAAGTTCTTTATATATTTTGGATAGCAATCCTTTATTGAATGTGTCATTTGCAAATATCTTCTCCTATTCCATAGGTTGCCTGTTAGTTCTGTTGACTGTTTCCTTTGCTGTGCAGAAGCTTCTTATTTTGATGAAGTCCAATAGTTTATTTTTGCTTTTGTTTCCTATGCCTCGGAGACATATCGAAAGAGAAGTTGCTATGGCCAATGTCAGAGAAATTACATCCTGTGCTTTCTTCAAGGATTTTTCTGATTTCGGGTCTCATATTTAGGTCTTTAATCCATTTTAAATTTATTTTTGGATATGGTGTAAGAAAGTAGTCCAGTTTCATTATTTTGCATGTAGCTGTCCAATTTTCCTAGCATCATTTGTTGAAGAAACTGTCTTTTTCCCATTGCATATTCTTTCCTGCTTTGTCAAAGATTAACTGACCATACAATTATGGGTATATTTCTGGGCTTTCTCTTCTATTCCATTAATGTCTGTATCTATTTTTTTTTAAAGATTTTATTTATTTATTTGAGACAGAGAGAATGAGAGAGAGCGAGCACGTGAGAGGGGGGAGGGTCAGAGGGAGAAGCAGGCTCCCTGCCGAGCAGGGAGCCCGATGCGGAACTCGATCCCGGGACTCCAGGATCATGACCTGAGCCGAAGGCAGTCGCTTAACCAACTGAGCCACCCAGGCGCCCTGTATGTATCTATTTTTATGCCAGTACTATACTGTCTTGATCACTACGGCTTTGAAATACAACTTGAAGTCTGGAATTGTGATGCCTCCAGCTTTACTTTTTTTTTTTTTTTAAGATTTTATTTATTTATTTGACACTGAGAGAGAGCGAGCACAAGCAGGGGGAGCAGCAGGGAGAGGGAGAAGCACGCTCCCGCTGAGCAGGGAGCCCTTTGTGGGGCTTGATCCCAGGACCCTGGGATCATGAAATGAGCCGAAGGCAGACGCTTAACCAGCTGAGCCACCCAGGTGCCCCTTTTCTTTTTTTTTTTCAAGACTGCTTCAGTTATTTGGGGTCTTTTGTGGTTCCACATGAATTTAGGATTGTTTGTTCTAGTTTTGGGAAGAATGCAGTTGGTATTTTGATAAGGATTGCTTTAAATCTGTAGATTGCTTTGGGTAGTATAGACATTTTAACAATATTTGTCCTCTCAACCCATGAGCATGGAATGTCTTTCCATTTCTTTGTGTCCTCTTCAATTTCTTTCGTCAGTGTTTTATAATTTTCAGAGTACGGATCTTTTACCTTTTTGGTTGGAGTTTATTCCTACGTACCTTATTATTTTTGGTGCAATTGTAAGTAGGATTGATTCCTTAATTTCTTTTTCTGCTGTTTCATTATTGGTGTATAGAAATGCAACAGATTTCTGTACATTGATTTTGTATCCTGTGACTTTACTGAATTTGTGTATCTGTTCTAATAGTTTTTTGGCCAGTCTTTCAGGTTTTCTACAGAGAGTATCATGTCATCTGCAAATAGTGAAAGTTTTACTTCTCCATGCTGATTTAAATGTCTTTTATTTCTTTTTGTTGTCTGATTGCTGAGGCTAGGACTTCCAGTACTATGTTAAATAACAGTGGTGAGAGTGGACATCCCTGTCCTGTTCCTGACCGTAGGGAAAAAGCTCTCAATTTTTCTCCATTGAGGATGGTATTAGCTGTAGGTTTTTTGTATATGGCCTTTATCACATTGAGGTATGCTCTTTCTATTCCTCTTTTGCTGAGGGTTTTTATCATGAATGGATGTTGTACTTTGTTAAGTGCTTTTTCAGCATCTGCTGAAAGGATCATATGGTTCTTATCCTTTCTTTTATTAATGTGGTGTATCACATTGCTTGATTTGTAAATATTGAACACAGGAATAAATCCCAGTTGATCGTAGTGAACAATTTTTTTTTTTTTTTTTGTGGGCAGCAAAGAAGGGTTTATTGAGCGATAGCAAAGTGATAATACAAAGCTCCCAAGGAGGGATTGCCTGTGAATGATTTTTTTTAAATGTGTTGTTGGATTTGGTTTGCTAGTATTTTGTTGAGGATTTCTGCATCAATGTTCATCAGAGATATTAGCCTGTAGTTCTCTTTTTTGTGTGGTGTCTTTATCTGGTTTTGGTATCAGGGTAATGCTGGCCTCATACAATGACTTTGGAAGTTGTCCTTCCTTTTCTATTTTTTGGAATAGTTTGAGGAGAATAAGTATTAACTCTTCTTTAATTGTTTGGTGAATTCCCCTAGGAAGACATCTGGTCCTGGACTTTTGTTTGTTGTGAGATTTTTGATTATTGATTCTATTTCTTTGCTGATTATCAGCCTGTTCAAGTTTTCTATTTCTTCCTGTTTTGGTTTTGGTAGGTTATATGTTTCTGAGAATTTATCCATTTCTTGTAGGTTGTCCAACTTGTTGGCATATAATTTTTCATAATATTCTTTTATAGTTGTTTGTATTTCCGTGGTGTGGGTTATTATTTCTTTTGTATTGTTTGTGATTTTGTTTATTTGGGTGCTTTCTCTTTTCTTTTTGATAAGTCTGGCTAGGGGTTTACTAATTTTATTAATTTTTTCAAAGAACCAGCTCCTGGTTTGATTGATCTGTTCTATTATTGTTGTTGGGTTTGTTTGTTTGGTTTTTTTTTTAGTTTCTGTATTATTTATTTCTGCTCTAATCTTTATTATTTCCCTACTTCTGCTGGCGTTAGGCTTTGTTTGTTGTTCTTTTTCTAGCTCTTTTAGGTGTAAAATTAGGTTGTTTATTTGAGATTTTTCCTACCTCTTGAGGAAGGCCTGTCTTGCTACATACTTGCCTCTTAGAACTGCTTTTGCTGCATTCCAGTGGTTTTGAATCATTGTGTTTTCATTTTCATTTGTTTTCATGTAATTTTAATTTCTTCTTTGATTTCCTGAGGGATTGACTCATTGTTTAGAGCGTGTTATCTAAGCTCTATGTATTTGTGGTCTTTCCAGATTTTTTCTTGGTTGACTTCTAGTTTCAGCATTGTGGTCAGAGAAGGTGCTTGGTATGATATCAATATTCTTGAATTTGTTGAGGCCTGTTTTGTGGCCTAATATGTGATCTATTCTGGAGACTGTCCCATGTGCACTTGAAAAGAATGTGTATTTTGCTATTTTAGGATGGAATGTTCTGAATATATCTGTGAAATCCATCTGGTTCAGCGTGTTATTCAAAGCCCCTGTTTCCTTGTAAACTTTCTCTCAGCTCCTTTTTGAATCATCTTCCCTGATTGCCCCCTGGGAGGAGCTCTCCAAGCCTCAGTCTGGAGTGGCATTGAGACAAAGAATGGCTAGAACTTGTTTGAGGATACCATTGCTCAAATGCATTCCCCAGAAGCAGATGCTGAGATGTGAACTTGTAAGCAAATCATTTATTAAGCTCGCAGGGAACACCAGTAAGTGGATTGGGAAGCAGAACAGGGAAGGGGGGAAGCCAAGCCAGAGCAGCCTGAGACAAAAGACCTCACCGGTCTCCTGTGTATGCCACCCAAACCCACAGGGGGAGTCCAAAGTGTAAGTGACACCTCAGATGTCCCATCCCGGGGCCAGGGAGCTGGGCTGTCATGCTGCCCAGCCCATCACCCACTGGGAGAGGAGGAGGATGTTGGCTCCCAAGCAAGCCCAGCGTTCTTGGCTTTAGCAGTTTTCCCAGAATAGGTGAGGGTGCCTCTGTGGAATATGGATGGGGACACGGAAATGCTGAAAAGCAATGTGCGTGGAGCACCAACACTATCCACTATATGCCAGCGTCTCCTCAAATCCTAGCAAGCCCAGGGCTTGGTGGAGAGAGACAATGGAAAGGCAACCTCATTTGGAGGCAAGTTGGGGCTTGGAGCCCAGAGACCCCCATCTTCACCATTACATGATTCTTTCACTTGGCTGTGTTCTTTCTGTCCACAGAGTAAAGCAGGCCTCCCTGACATATCTGACAAATTCTTTTGCTCTTCACAGTACAGACTTTCAGAAAGATAATTTTTCAAGAAGTGGCACGACTTCCATTTTCATTTGGCTAGTGATTTCATCACACTACTACTATATTCTGCTGGGAACGTAGGGGGTGTCAGCCTGTGGGGCCTGCAGGTGAGAGGGTGGGGGGGAGTGTGCGGGGAGATCAGCACTTAGGAGGAGAGTCAGCTGACTGGTTCCACAGGCAGGAGCCCGTGCTGCCCAAACAGAACTGAGTGTGGGGACTGGGAGTGTGTGGGATGTGTGGCTGCTGGAGATCATTCAGTCCATGGCCTCATTTTACAGATGGGGAAACTGAGGCCCGGAAAGGTGAGGCCTCTTGCTTCTTCAGCTTACATTTACTGAGCACATCTCTGTGCCAGGGCTTGAACTAGAGCTAGGAATAGAGGGCAAGGGTACAGGAGACTCCGACCTTGATCATTATCACTTTTTTCCTTGAAATAATTCTAGATTCCCAGGAAGTTGCCAAAGGTCCCGTGTATCCTTCACCCAGTTTCCCCCACTAGTAACATCATAAGTAAAACCACAGGGTAAGATTAAAACCAAGAAGTTGATATTGGTACAACCCCACAGACGTTGTTCACATCTCACCAGTGTTGACTTGGGCTATTCATCTGTGTGTGTGTGTGTGTTTTGTGTACTGTCATCACATGCATAGATTTGCCTGTCACCACAATCGAGGTGCAGAGGGTTCCATCACCACAAAGGAGCTCCCTGGGCGTCCCCTTCATCGTTGTGTCCTACCTTCCGTTCCTAACCCTTGGCCACAGCTAAACTGCTTTCCCTTTCAGACATTGCCTTTGGGGGGGTTCAGCCCTGGAGGGAGGGAGATTCAGATTCCAAATCTTGGTAATACATGGAATATTATGTGTAAATATATGTAAATCTAATTGCCTGTATAAATAGAGAAATAAAATTATACCATGACATCCAGGGTGCAGTTAATATAACATTCCTGAGGGTGTCTAAATCAAAGTAAATCCATTGAAATGGGACTGGAAATGGGATGCTTTTAGCCAGTCGAAGGAATGTGGTGTGCCTGCAGGCAGCTCTGTGATCGTCTGTCCTGTGTAAGTACACAAACAAAAGGCCACGAATGCTCTCACCCCTGGAAAGTGAGACCAGGGGCTGAGGAGGAAGGGGGATTCCTTTTTCCCTGTGCACTCTCTTATGCTGTTCCAGTTTTCACTATGTGCATGCCTTGCTTTTATTAAAAGGAATTAAATCCTGTTTGGATGCTCCTCAATCCAGGTTGAACAGAAATTCTGTATCGTCATCTCCTTGCTTTCTCGTCTCCCCTGGGTTTGCCAAAGGTCCCCTTGGGACTTAGCAGGCTGAAAAGTTGCCATGGCAGCGATTGCTCCTGGTGATACAATATACAGGCCTGGCCTTCTCAGCCCTGCGTGCAAGGGGCTGGCTCACCCTCCCCCCCCGCCCCGCACCGGAACAGCAGCATCCTCACACCAATCTGGGTCCCGCGTGTTTCAAAGATGCCTCTAGAAACACTTGTGTGTGAGCCAGCCAGCAAGGCTATTTCAGGAGGACACTATGTTCCATGCACAAGCATTTTGCAGTCTGAGACATGTTCTGCTGATGCTAAAAACACCTTTAGCTTCTGCCTTGGAGCACCAAGTCCCTCTTCTCCTCCCCTGCGGTAATCTGGTTTATCTGCTGCCTCCATTGCTTTCTAAACACCAAGTCTTGTTCAGAGGCCGACTTTGGGCAGCCAATTCTTACACCAGGCCCCATCACCCACTCAACTTCCTTGCTCACACCCAGAAACAGGAAGGATTGTTTATGGCTTCTAAGGAAAGCCCTTGTTTACTGGAGGAGGAAAATCAGACTATTCTCCAAGGGAGGGGCTCCAGATGGCTTGTCTTCTTTCCTGGTGAAGTCAACAAAAGCAAATGACATAAATGAATTTCTCAAAGAATTATTGTGATATATTGTATTCTCAATAAGTTCTTCTACTTTAATTCAAGTATGTCCTGATAGAGTAAAAGGGCAGTGGGAACTAGAGGAGGCAACTAAATTAACTTTCTTGGGAAGGAGTGGGCTGGGGAGGGGAATATTTGTGGTGGCCCTTGAAGGCCGAAGAGGAGTTTACCAGGTTAAAGAAATGAGGAGGAGAGTTATTATATGTTTGGTGCTTAAACCAAGGGCCTGACTCTGTCTAGAGATTTCCCGAATGATCCCATGTTGCCATGACCCCAACCCTTCTGCATTCCCAGGATTTAAGGAGCAGGTTCAGGGGCATTCAGAGTCTGGAGAGAGAAGAGGGCTAGGACACATGTGGTCCGCATGGGGCCTGTAATATGCCAATATACACTGAATCCCAGATGCTCTACTGCTTCTCTTGTGGAACCAGCATTCTGGGCCCTGTCCCCTAGAGGAGGGCCTGGCCACTCATGGTGTGATTCCTATGGGTACAAATGAAATGGTTAAAGGAACACAAGGGAAGGGACAAAAAGGACAAGGCAAGGTAAAGCAAGCAGGGGAAGTCAAGGCAAGCCTGCTTTGGTGAAGATCTCAGGCCATGACTCACGGTGGAACCAGGGACATTCTCCAAAGTAACATTTGAGCTCACACTTCCTTCCTCTGGGATTTCCAAAGCCTGATGGCTCTTAACAAAACCTCTTCAACAACAAAAGCCAGGAATAATATTTTTATTTCTTCCAACAAAAAGTCCAAGTTTACAGCTCCTAGCCTTATTCCAAGAACCAATTCTTAGGAAACTGGATTAAGATATAAATCTTCAGAGTTCCTGGGTCAGCCCAAGATTCTCTTTGCACGTCAGTAAGCTGCAAGGACTCCATCCTCCCTGCCTTCTTCCCCCCATCTCAACGCTGAGTCGGGCCTCACTTTGGCAGACAACCTTCTCAGTGTGGAGACTACTGGAAAGAAAGCCGTGTTAGGGTACCAGGGCTCTAGTCCCAGACCTGGCAACTTCCAAGTTACTTCTCCAGGAAGCCGCAACCACTCTGAGGGCTGGGCCTCGACTTCCCCATCTAGAAAGGAGAGGTTATATTAGATCTTTCATAGAAAAAAAAAAATCGGATACATGTTTTTAGTGGGGTCAGTTAAAATATTACCCAAGGAACTAAAAATGAATTTTAAGTGTTTGGAAGCCAGTGGAATCAATAATCTCCCAGGCTGTAGGCAGACATAATTTCTATAAGTCTCTAGACTGCTCCAAGCTCAGAAGTGGAGGTAGAGCAGGGAGGAGGGAGGTGGACTTCTGCAGCCGGGTCCCCACAGCACCCCCTTCCCGCCCATTGCCTGCTTTTAGCCAAGGAAGTGTGCTTCACCCTTGTCACCTGTCTCCTGAGCTGAACGGTGGTGGCAGTCAGTGCATCCGGTGCTAAGGATGCAGAAGAGGGCTGGGGGCGGGGGGTGGCCAAGGAGGAGAGATCCTTGCCCGGCTTTGGAAGCCTGCCCCGCTCTCTCTGGAGAACAGACCCCTCCAGGCGGAGACGTGAAGGTGGACAGGAGCCAGCATGTGTCCAGCGCAACCTGCCAGGAGGCGGACTGGTGGTATCTCCGGGGAGCCCAACAACCTCACGGGGGTAGGTCTGAGCAGCCCCTTCTTACAGGTGAAGAAAGCAAGGCACAGGGAAAGGGAGCATGTCGGCCTGAGGCATCAAGGGGTGGATGCCAAGCGTCAGTTCTGTGGGTGGTGGGGTGAGCTGGGGCATCAAGACCATGACCCCTGGGCTGGCAGTCAAAGTCACGCGCACTCAGCTCTTTCTGTTTCAAGAAGGCTAATTAGGGTTCTTTGTGAGGAACTTGGCTCAGAATAATCAAAATGGCCTTCTGAATGAGTGCAAATGAACTGAGCGTCGGTTCCGGGCCAGGCATTTCATCTAATCTTCCCAAGCACGGGGAAGGGCGGGCAGAGCAGACACAGGCCCACTACTGAGAGCACCGCTTGCAGGGGTCCCAGAGGCTTGCCCCGCAGAAGACAGGCAGTTCCCGCAAGGGCTCTGTGTTGCAAGTGAGCAAGACACGCTCAAGCTCGCCAGCAGAGGATGCATCTCTGCCACAGAGGAAAGGAAGCCTGGGCAGGACTGGTGGGGCTCAGAGCATTCTGGTCCAGGCTCTGCCCCTCAGAATGCTTACTGCACTGAGGTCTTACTGTGACTTCCTGTTTGCACAAGCATTTTGTGGCAGAGACATGTTCTGCTGATGCAGAACCCCCTGCGAAAGCTATCACTCCAGGCAAGAGCAGTACTGGCTCTCCCCACGTTTTCATGAAGCAGGGGGACAGCACGGCAAGGCCCAGCAGACTGACAGGGACCAGATCAGCAACCACTGCTGCAGCCGCTGCAGGGGATAAAGAGGAGGAGGACGTGTCCCTGCCTTCCCAGCTTAAATAGAAGATAAGGATAGCGGGTGAAAATGTAATATCTTCTGAAATTTTATATGTCAATCAAAGTGATAACAGAACTTGCTGAAATGTTGTTAGTGATCTTAACGGCCCAGCTTTTCCACAGAAAGTTCATTTCTTTTTTTTCTTTTTTTCTTTTATTATGTTATGTTAGTCACCATATAATACATCATTAGTTTTTGATGTGGTGATCCACGATCCGTTGTTTTCGTATAACACCCAGTGCTCCATGCAGTACGTGCCCTCCTTAATACCCATCACCGGGCTAACCCATCCCCCCACCCCCTCCCCTCTAGAACCCTCAGTTTGTTTCTCAGAGTCCATAGTCTCTCATGGTTCATCTCTCCCTCCAATTTCCCCCCCTTCATTTTTCCCTTCCTTCTCTTAATGTCCTTCCATGCTATTCCTTATGTTCAACAAATAAGTGAAACCATATGATAATTGACTTTCTCTGCTTGACTTATTTCACTTAGCATAATCTCCTCCAGTCCCATCCATGTTGATGTAAAAGTTGGGTATTCATCTTTTCTGATGGCTGAGTAATATTCCATTGTATATATGGACCACATCTTCTTTATCCATTCATCTCTTGAAGGGCATCTCGGCTCTTTCCACAGTTTGGCTATTGCGGACATTCCTGCTATGAACATTGGGGTGCATATGGCCCTTCTTTTCACTACATCTGTGTCTTTGGGGTAAATACTCAGGAGTGCAATTGTTGGGTCATAGAGTAGCTCTATTTTTAAATTTTTGAGGAACCTCCACACTGTTTTCCAAAGTGGCTGTACCAACTTGCATTCCCACCAACAGTGTAAGAGGGTTCCCCTTTCTTCACAACCTCTCCAACATTTGTTGTTTCTTTCCCTGTCCATTTTTGCCATTCTAACTGGTGTAAGGTGGTATCTCAATGTGGTTTTGATTTGGATTTCCCTGATGGCTAATGATGATGAACACTTTTTCGTATGTCTATTAGCCATTTGTATGTCTTCTTCAGAGAAGTGTCTTTTCATATCTTCTGCCCACTTTTTGACTTGATTATTTGTTTTTTGGGTGTTGAGTTTGAGAAGTTCTTTATAGATCTTAGATACCAGCCCTTTATCTGTAGTGTCATTTGCAAATATCTTCTCCCATTCTGTGGGTTGCCTCTTTGTTTTGTTGACTGTTTCCTTTGCTGTGCAGAAGCTTTTTATCTTGATGAAGTCCCAAAAGTTCATTTTTGCTTTTGTTTCACTAGCTTTTGGAGATGTATCTTGAAAGAAGTTGCTGTGGGCAATGTCAAAGAGGTTACTGCCTATGTTCTCCTCTAGGATTTGGATGGATACCTGTCTCACACTGAGGTCTTCCATCCACTTTGAGTTTATCTTTGTGAATGGTGTTAGAGAATGGCCGAGTTTCATTCTTCTGCATGTGGCTGTCCAATTTTCCCAGCACCATTTATTGAAGAGACTGTCTTTTTTCCATTGCATGTTTTTTCCTGCTTTGTCAAAGATTATTTGACCATAGAGTTGAGGGTCCATATCTGGGTTCTCTATTCTGTCCCATTGGTCTATATGTCGGTTTTTGTGCCAGTACCATGTCTTGGTGATCACAGCTTTGTAATATAGCTTGAAATTGGGCAACGTGGTGCCCCCAGCCACAGAAAGTTCATTTCAACTTTAGAGGGGTGGGGTTGGGGAGGATACACCATATTTCGTGTTGCAATAGAATGAACCCTACTTGCACCAGCAGGCCAGGAGCTCCTGCATATTTTTTTGGACCCCAGGGGTGCCCAGCTGGGGGTCAGGCCACCAGGAGGAGAATGATCCTTAGCAAATGGCCTATAAACAAGTCCTTGTGATCCTTTCTCCCAGATGTGACTTGCATAACATGAACGAGGTCTACTCTTTTTTGGCTTTAAAATATACACTCCTGTGCATGCTTCTACACTATGTCCCGAGGCAGGGAGCAGAGGGGAAAAAAAGCCTCCATGGAGCAGATGAGAGACTGAGTCCTAGAGAGAAGGTGACTTTTCCAGGCCATACAGTGAGTTAGCAGGCTGGGCTGGGGTGGTGGAGCCCCTTCTCCTGACAGATGCCTGGAGCTGGTTGGCCCTCCGATCCTGCTGACCCTCTTTAGAACCAGAAAGGGGCACTGTGCACAGTTGACTGGAGTGGGAAGATTGCTTTGTGGGTTGCTCACATATCCAGGCCACTTCAGTCATTCACTAAATATTGACCAAGTGACTATCACAGCCCAGGTACTGTTCGAGTCTCGAGAATCATTTGCTAATAAAACAGACATAAGTTCTCACCCTCCTGGAGTTTACATTCTAGTCTAGGGGAGGTGGACAAAAAAAAAAGAACAACAAACAAATGTCATAAGGAAGCTCATCATATAGTGTGTCAGAAGATGATGCATGCTGTAGAAAGAAGAGAGGAGGGCAGGGTAACGGGAATTAGTAGTTTGGGGTCAGGTGAGATCTGATTTTAAAATAGGGTGCTCTGGGTAGACTTCCATCAAGAAGGTGTGAGACAAGCAAAAGCTTGAAGGATGTAAGGCAGTTAGCCAGGTAGATGTCTGGGAGAAGAGTGTTCCAGAAGCAATAGTCAGTGCAAATGCCCTGGGGCATCTAACTTATATTTGAACAGAATCTCCAGGGCAGCTGAGTGGAAAACAGACTATAAGGCAGTGAGGGTGGGATAGGGAGGTGAGTCGGGCTGTCAGAGTAGTCCAGGTGAGTGGTGAAGGTGGCTTTGGCTGTGGAGAGGTAATCAGATTCTGTATCTATTTCCAGTGTAGAAGCAATAGGGATTTGTTTGTGGGTTGGATGTCAGGTATGCAGGAAAAAAAGAAATAGATGACTACTCCACCTATAGTTTGAAAAGCTCCGTAAATGGAGAGGGGATCATTCACTGAGATGGGAACGCCAGGTGGCTCAGACTTAGGGATACCATGAGTTCAGTTTGGGACACGTTAAGTTTGAGATGCATGTTGACATCCAAGTGGAGACGTGAAGTAGGTGGTTGGATCTCCTAGCCCACAGTTCAGGGCATGTATAGAACTTGCCCATGCAAGCCAGGGAGTTAGATGAACTTGACAGGAAGTTAATCTGTAGAGAAAAGAAAAGATGCCTGAGGACTGAGCCCAACTTTCAAAGGTCAGATGAAAGAACAGCACTTATCAATAAGGCAAGATGCTGAGAAGGACAGTGAGTTAGAAAGGACACCAGGACAGGACAAGATCCTGGAAGTCAAATGAAGACAGAGGTGCAAGAAGGAAGGAGTACCCTCAACTTCACTGAATGCTGCTGAGGACTTAGAATGACCCCTCCGCTTAGCAGGTTATTGGTAATCTCATTAAGAAAGGCTTCTTTTGGGGAAAAAAGTCTGATTGCCATGGGTTTCCCTACCCCCACCCCCCAAAAATGGGAATGAAGAAGTAGAGACTGAGTATAGGCAACTTGTTCAGGAAGTTTTGCTAATTAAGGAGAAATTGGGCAATCGCCAGAGGCCTCAAATGGGTAAGACAGTAGGGCTCCAGGGCATAAGTGGGTGACCCATGGTCTTCTCTGGGGTTTGTCCACATCTTAGTGTCCTTCCCTGACCTTTCTTCCAGCAAGCAGGGAAAATCCGTGGGCTACAGACTCAGGACTTAAAATCAGGGCCAAGAAGGAATAAACAATCTGCCATAGGGATAGAGTGAAAACATGTCATACCTTTGATTGAAAGAATGTAGAAAAATGACCTTAATTTCCCCCCCAAAAAAACCCAACCAGTTGTGAGCATGACTATATAAAAGAAGCTCAGTGTCCCCTCCACAGGAAAATATGCCCCGATTCATTCAAGAAGTGAGGAAAAAAGGAGTTCACGATTTTCCTTCCATGAAGACGTTTCACTTCTCCACTAATCAGGCAAAGGCAGATCAAAACTGCAAAGTATCCTTTTTTACCTGATGGACAAGTATTTTAAAGAATAATCCCTACTATTCACAAGTGTTTGGTGAAAGAGGCATTCTCTGAAAACATGGGTGGGAGAGAAAACTGGTTCAAGATTCGGGGAAAGCAATTTGGCTTTATTAAAGGGCTTCAGAAAGTTTATATGTTTTACCCCCAGCAATTCCTCTTTTGGGAATCCAATTGAGAGAAACCCCTGGAAGTTTGGACAAAGATTGAATCACAAGATTTCTCAGAAACCTGTTTACAGTAATGGAATAAATGTAGGAAAATCAAATGTCCAGACATAGAGCACCAGCTTACAACATTCGGACACATTCATATTTAATAATATGAGAAATGCTTAGTATATGTTGGTAAGTGGGGGAAAAAGCTATAGAATTATTTCAATGAGTGATTCCATGCTATCTTAGAGATTGTGCATTCACTCTCCAACTCTGTCTAGTTTAAAAATTAACCTATTGATTCAGTTATTTTAAAATTGTAATAACCATATTATTCTCCATATTTTTTTAAAGATTTTATTTATTTATTTAACAGAGAGACACAGCGAGAGAGGGAACACAGCAGGGGGAGTGGGAGAGGGAGAAGCAGGCTTCCCACTGAGCAGGGAGCCCGATGTGGGGCTCGATCCCAGGACCCTGGGATCATGACCTGAGCCAAAGGCAGACACTTAAAGACTGAGCCACCCAGGCGCCCCCATTCTCCATATTTCTAACTGGGTTTTCTTCACACCAGCTGAAACTAGTTGCCTTTCCTTTCTGCCCATTTTTATTTCTCAATTTTTTTTTAATGGGTGTTTTTCTTTCCTTTCTCTCTTTAAAGACTCTACATATGCTTACAGAATGAATTCTCCCTATTATTGGTTTGATTGGCTATCTGCTTAGCATTCATTCTTTTTGGGTTTTTGGGCATACCAGCTTGTTGGCTCACCTTGAATGGTGTGTGTGTGTGTGTGTGTGTGTGTGTGTGTGTTCATGCTCTTTCTCTAAAAGTTTCATGGTTGTTTCCATCCAGCTTCTTGGGCCGCCCAATTCAACGCTGGTCTTGGGGGCTTGGGGCTCCCATCCATGGAGATCTGAGGACATTGTGAGTGCAGTCCCCAAACTGCAGTTGGCCTGGTCCAGCCCTGGGTGAGGAGGTTATGTCAACTCCTCTTTTTCTCCTACGTACAAAATATAAGTCAGTCCCAGGCTTTTTTCAGCCCTGTCCCATAATCAGGGCTCCCTCAGCCCAAGGCTCACATCCTTTCCCAGGAGCACAGTTCTTAGAAGCTGCACCCAGAGCTGAGCAGGACTAGAGCTTCCATTCGACAGGCACTGTGTGCTTCTGTTTCATCACTGGTCAACAGAGATGTTTATCTTATTTTTGATAGCAGCTGGTCTTTTAAATTTTTATCTTTATGTATTTACTTTTTTTCAAATTTTTATTTAAATACTAGTTAGTTAACACACAGTGCAATATTGGTTTCCGGAGAATTCAATGGCTCATCACTTACATATAACACCCATCACCCATCTAGCCCATCCCCCGCCCACCTCCCTCCATCAACCTCAGTTTGTTCTCTATTGTCTCTTATGGTTTCTTTTTCTCTCTCTCTCTTTCTCCCCCTCCCATATGTTTATCTGTTTTGTTTCTTAAATTCCACATACGAGTGAAATCATCTGGTGTTTGTCTTTCTCTGACTGACTTACTTCGCTTAGCATCATACCCTCTAGCTCCAACCACATCATTGCAAATGGCAAGATTTCATTCTTTTTTTTTTAACATTTCTTAAAAAAATTTTTTTTTTTAGATTTTATTTATTTATTCATGAGAGACAGGGGGAGAGAGAGAGAGAGAGGCAGAAGCAGGCTCCCCGCCGAGCAGGGAGCCCGATGCGGGACTCGATCCCAGGACCCCAGGATCATGACCTGAGCCGAAAGCAGATGCCCAACCATCCGAGCCACCCAGGTGCCCAAGATTTCATTCTTTTTAATGGCTGAGTAATATTCCATTGTATATATATACCACCTCTTCTTTATCTATTCATCAGTCAATGGAATTTGGGCTCTTTCCATAGTTTGACTATTTTTGATAATGCTTCTGTAAACATCAGGGTGTATGTACTCCTTCAAGTCTGTATTTTCGTATTCTTTGGGTAAATACCTAGTAGTGTAATTGCTGGATTATAAGGTAGTTCTATATGTAACTTTTTGAGGAACCTCCATACTGTTTTTCAGAGTGGCTGCACCAGTTTGCATTCCCACCAACAGTGCTTGAAGGTTCCCCTTTCTCTGCATCCTCACCAACACTGGTTGTTTCCTGTGTTGTCAATTTTAGCCATTCTGACAGATGTGAGGTGGTATCTCATCGTGGTTTTGATTTGTATTTTCCTAATGATGAGCGATGTTAAGCATCTTTTCATGTGTCTGTTAGCCATCTGGATGTCTTCTTTGGAAAAATGTGTATTCCTGTCTTCTGCCCATTTCTTAACTGGATTGTTTGTTTTTTGGGTGTTGAGTTGGATAAGTTCTTTATACATTTTGGATACCCTTTATCAGATATGTCATTTGCAAGTATCTTCTCCCATCCCATAGGCTGCCTTTTAGTTTTGTTGATTGCCTCACTGTGCAGAAGCTTTTTATCTTGATGAAGTCCCAACAGTTCATTTTGCTTTTGTTTCCCTTGCCTCCATTGATGTGTCTAGTAAGAAGTTGCTACAGCTGAGGTCAAAGAGGTTACTGCCTGTGTTCTCCTCTAGGGTCTTGATGGTTTTCTCTTTCACATTTAGGTTTTTCATCTATTTTGTATTTATCTGTGTATAGTATAAGAAAGTGGTCCAGTTTCATCTGCATGTGGCCGTCCAGTTTTCTCAATGCCATTTGTTGAAGAGACTGTCTTTTTTCCATTGGATATTCTTTCCTGCCTCATCAAAGATTATTTGACCATGTAGTTGTGGGTCCATTTCTGGGTTTTCTATTCTGTTCCACTGATCTATATGTCTGCTTTTGTGCCAATACCATACTGTCTTGATCACTACAGCTTTGTAATATAACTTGAAGTCCAGAAATGTGATGCCTCCAGCTTTGCTTTTCTTTTTCAGAATTACTTTGGCTATTAGGGGTCTTTTGTGGTTCCATACAAATTTTAGGATTATTTGTTCTAGTTCTGTGAAAAATGCTGTTGGTATTTTGATAGGGATTGCTTTAAATCTGTAGATTGCTTTGGGTAGTATAGACATTTTAACAATATTTGTTCTTCCAATCCATGAGCATGAAATGTCTTTCCGTTTCTTTGTGTCCTCTTCAATTTCGTTCATCAGTGTTTTATAGTTATCAGAGTACAGATCTTTTACCTCTTTGGTTAGGTTTATTCCTAGTATATTATGGTTTTTGGTGCAATTGTAGATGAGATCGATTCCTTGATTTCTTTTTTTGCTGCTTCGTTATTGGTGTATAGACATGCAACAGATTTCTGTACGTTTATTTTTATATCCTGGGACTTTGCTGAATTCATGTATCAGTCCTAACAATTTTTTGGTGGAGTCTTTTGGGTTTTCTATATATACTATCATGCTGTCTGCAAATAGTGAAAGTTTGATTTCTTTCTTGCTGATTTGGGTGCTTTTTATTTTTTCGTTGTCTAACTGTTGAGGCTAAGACTTCCAGTACTATGTTAAATAGTAATGGTGAGAGTGGACATCCCTGTCTTATTCCTGACCATTGGAGGAGAAGGTCTCAGTTTTTCCCCATTGAGGAAAATATTAACTTGGGTCTTTTCAGGTGCCTGGGTGGCTCAGTTGGTTAAGCATCTGCCTTTGGCTTAGGTCATGATCCCAGGTTCTGGGATGGAGTCCTGCATCAGGCTCCCTGCTCAGTGGGGAGTCTGCTTCTCCCTCTCCCTCTGCCCCTCCTCCCTGCTAGTGCTCTCTCTCTCAAATAAATAAATAAAATCTTAAAAAAAAAAACCAACTGTGGGTCTTTCGTATATGGCCTTTGCCATGTTGAGGTATGTCTATCTATACCTACTTTGTTGAGGATTTTTATCAAGAATGGATGCTGTATTTTGTCCAACACTTTTTCTGCATCTGTTGAGAGAATCATTTGGTTCTTATTCTTTATTAATGTGGTGTATCATGTTGATTGATTTGCAAATATTGAACCACCCCTGCAGCCTAGGAATAAATCCCACTTGATCATGGTAAGTCTTTTAATGTACTGTTGGATTCAATTTGCTAGTATCTGGTTGAGAATTTTTACATCATCAGGGATATTGGCCTGTAATTCTCCTTTTTAGTGGAGTCTTTGTCTGGTTTTGGAATCAAAGTAATGCTGGCCTTGTAGATGCTGTTTGGGAGCTTTCCTCCCATTTCTGTTTTTTGGAACAATTTGAGAAGACTAGGTATTAACTCTTCTTTAAATGTCTGGTAAAATCCCCCTGGGAAGCCATCTGGCCCTGGACTTTTGTTTGTTGGGAGATTTTTGATTATTGATTCTATTTCTTTGCTGGTTATCAGTCTATTCAAGTTTTCTATTTCTTCCTGTTTTGGTTTTGGTAGTTTGTATGTTTCTAGGACTTTGTCCATTTCTTCCAGATTGCCCAGATTTTAGCATATAATTTTTCGTAATATTCTCTTATAATTGTTTGTATTTCTGTGGTGTTGGTTGTGATTTCTCCTCTCTCTTTGTGATTTTATTTATTTGGGTCCTTTCTCTTTTCTTTTTGATAAGTCTGGCTAGGGGTTTATCAGTTTTATTAATCCTTTCAAAGAACCAGCTCTTAGTTTCATTGATCTGTTCTACTATTTTGTTTGTTTGTTTCTATATAATTTATTTCTGCTCTAATCTTTATTATTTCCCTTCTTCTGCTGGCTTTAGGCTTTATTTGCTGTTCCTTTCCTAGCTCCCTTAGGTGTAAGGTTAATTTGTGTATTTGAAACTTTTCTTGCTTCTTGAGGTAGGCCTGTATTGTTATATACTTCCCTCTTAGAACCACCTTTGCTGCATCCCAAAGGTTCTGGACTGTTGTGTTTTCATTTTCGTTTGTTTCCATGTACTTTTTAATTTCTTCTTTAATTTCTTGGTTAACCCAATCATTCTTTAGTAGGATGTTCTTTAACTTCCATAGATTTGCGGTCTTTCCAATTTTTTTCTTGTGGTTAATTTCAAGTTTCATAGTATTATGGTCAGAAATATGCATGGTATGATCTCAGTCTTTTTGTACTTGTTGAGGTCTGATTTGTGACCTAGTATGTGTTCTATTCTGGAGAATATTCCATGTGCACTCAAAAAGAATGTGTATTCTGCTGCTTTAGGATGAAATGTTCTGACTATATCTGTTAAGTCCATCTGGTCCAGTGTGTCATTCAAATCCATTGTTTCCTTGCTAATTTTCTGCTTAGATGATCTATCCATTGCTGTAAGTAGGGTGTTAAAGTCCCCTACTATTATTATAATATCAATGAATTTTGATATGTTTGTTATCAATTGATTCATATATTTTGGTGCTCCCAAGTTGGGGGCATAAGTATTTACAATTGTTAGATCTTCTTGATGGATAGACCCTTAATTATGATATAATGTCCTTCTTCAGGACAATGTTACAGTCTTTGGTTTAAACTCTAATTTGTCTGATGTAAGTATAGCTACCCTGGCTTTCTTTTGACATCCATTAGCATGATAGATGGTTCTCCATTTCCTCACTTTCAATCTGCAGTTGTCTTTAGGTCTAAAATTAGTCTCTTGCAGGCAGCATATAAATAGGTCTTGTTTTTTTTATCCATTCGGATACCCTATGTCTTTTGATTGGAGGATTTAGTCCATTTACATTCAGAGTGCTTATTGAAAGATAAGAATTTAGTGCCACTGTGTTATCTGTAGGGTTGGTGTTTCTGGTGGTGTTCTCTGTTCCTTTCTAGTCTTTGTTGCTTTTGGTCTTTTTACCCCAGTCAGAATCGCCTTTAGCATTTCTTGCAGGGCTGGTTTAGTGGTCATGAACTCCTTTAATTTTGTTTGTCTGGGAAACTCTTTATCTCTCCTTCTATTCTGAATGACAGCCTTGCTGAATAAAGTATTCTTGGCTGCATATTTTTCCCATTCAGCACAGTGAATATATCATGCCACTCTCTTCCAGCAGCTTGCCAAATTTCTGTGGACAGATCTGCTGTGAACCTGATCTGTCTTCCCTTATAGGTTAAGGACTTTTTTTTCCCTCACAGCTTTCAGGATTCTTTCATTGTCTGTGTATTTTGTGAATTTAGCTATGATATGTCTTGGTGATGGCTGGCTTTTGTTTAATTTAATGGGACTTCTCTGTACCTTTGCATTTTAATGCCCGTTTCCTTCCCCAGATTAGGGAAGTTTTCAGCTATAATTTGTTCAAATGAACCTTCTGCCCCTTTTTCTCTCTCTTCATCTTCTGGGCCTCCTATGATATGATTGTTAATATGCCTTAAGTAGTCGCTAAGTTCCCTAAGTCTACATTCATGATCCAATAGTTTTCTTTCCCTCTTCTTCTCAGCTTTATCATTTTCCGTAATTTTATCTTCTATATCACTAAAGTGTTCCTCTGCTTCATCCATCCTCATTGTCATGGCATCCATTTGGATTTGCATCTCAGTTATAGCATTTTAAATTTTGGCTTGACTAGATTGGATTCTCTAGTGTCTTCTTTGCTTTTCTCAAGCCCAGCTAGTATCCTTATAATTGTTGTTTTCAATTCTAATTGAGACATCTTACTTATATCTCTATTGATTAAATCCCTAGCTGTTACTTCTTCCTGTTCTTTCTTTTGGGGTGAATTCCTCCATCTTGTCATTTTGTCCAGGAGAAGGAAAGAAAGAAAGAAAGAAAGATAGATAGATAGAAAGAAAGAAAGAAAAAAGAAAAAAAGGAAGGAAGAAAGAAAGAATTTAAATCGTAGGTGGTGTTTTGGTCTGCTCGTTAAAAGAAGCTAAATCCAAAAAATAAAAAATTTTTAAAAATTAAAGAAAATAAAAAATATTTTTTTTTAAAAAAGAAAGCTAGATCATAGGTGGTGTTTTAGTCTGCTTGTTAAAGAAGCTAGATCCAAAAAATATAAAAAATAATACAGGGGCGCCTGGGTGGCTCAGTTGGTTGGGCAACTGCCTTCGGCTCAGGTCATGATCCTGAAGTCCCTGGATCGAGTCCCGCATCGGGCTCCCTGCTCGGCAGGGAACCTGCTTCTGCCTCTGACCCTCCCCCCTCTCATGTGCTCTCTCTCTCTCATTCTCTCTGTCTCAAATAAATAAATAAAATCTTTAAAAAAAAAAATAATACAAATAAAAATAAAATACAAAATAAATTAATTAATTTAAATTTAAAATAATAATAAAAATAAAAAGGAAGCTAGATCCTATTGGCTCTAGAGCTGAGGCTTTGCTGCACTCTGCGTTTGGCAGACTTGGTGTGGGCAAGGGGTTGTGCTGGTCGTCTGGGGGCGGGGTCTGTTGTGCTAAATCTCAGGTGGACTTGCACCAGTGGAGATGTGCCTGCACAGTGCAGGAGGGCGTGGCTTGGTGTAAGCGGCTCAGGCCTCCATTTTACCTTTCAAAAGGCAAACCAGCCCATGCCAGCAGGTTCATCAGAAACTACTCCCCTCCGAATCCCATGCTGGGCCACCTTCTGCATGTGACTAGAAAGGAACACTTCATTGTAGCAGAGATTTTATCTGGATGGGTAGATTGCAGTGATTTTTAAAATCTTTTTTGTGCTTTTATATATTTTCCTATAATTAATGTTTATAAGTTTTGTAATCATGCAAAAATGTTGATGGGGGGAAAAGTATACTTCCCAAGTGTTGGTTAGAAGAAAGCCATGTTCAAAAATGCATATTCACAGTGTTTGTCATCCTCCTTCTAAAAATTCGCATTTTGTCTATATACTAGGAGATAAACTGGACTTTCATCTGTCAGAACTTTGGCAAGTACTTGATCATGTTGCTCCTTTGCTTTATATGTTTTACTGGCTCCCCAGCAATCAGGGCAGGGCCCTCGCTCTTTAGCTCACCTCATACTAGACCCTCCTGCTCCTGGTTCCAGTTCTGCTTTCAAGCTTGTCCTTCCCCATGTCACTGTTTAGTTAGACCTGAACTACTCATAGCTTCCCGAACGCAGAATGCATTCCCACCTCCATGCCTTTGTGTTTGATCTTCTCGTTGCTCCCAATGTCCTTTCTGCTTTCTACCGGGCAAACTCCTATCCACACTCTAAAACCCATCTCAGATCAGTCACCTCCACTGGGAAATCCTCCTGATGCTCTCTTCTGTATCTGCCTTGATCACGCTGGATTATTTTACTCATCTCTGTATACCCTGACTGTGCATGGCACATGGTGTTTCATAAATACTTGTCAAACGGAGGCAGGTTTATTCATTCCACAAATGTGTATGGAGTGTTCCCTATGTACTGAGCACCGTGCTAGCTTTCTGGGATTCAAAATTAATGAGCCAGAGACCTTGCCTTTCGGAGCTCACAGTCCCGTGGGGGTAGACAGAGAATCATGCACAGATAACCACAATGACAAGAGGACACAGGCAGCCCTGCCTCACCTCTTCTCCTTCTTCCTTCTCTTCCTTAACTGGTCACAACTTGAAAGCATAGTTCATCTTTTCTTTGCTTATTTCTTCCAAAGAATTTTCCATTTCCTACATGTAGTTTCTGGAGTCACTTAATAGAAGTTTCTATTTCTCTCTTCCCTCTAGCATGAGGAACACTCTCCGAATAGTCAACGTAGCCCCCAAATTGCTGCTTCCCAAGCAAGTGAACACCCCATGACTTGGGGTGTGCAAGTCAAGGTTGCCGACCACCAGGTCTGGTTGGGGTAGGGTGGAGGAGGGACTTAAGCTAAAAAAAGGGTTGGTTGAACTCTATGACCTTGAAGTTCTTTCCAGTCCTGATTTTTTTTTTAAAGATTTTATTTATTTATTTGAGACAGACAGAATGAGAGACAGAGAGCATGAGAGGGAGGAGGGTCAGAGGGAGAAGCAGACTCCCTGCCGAGCAGGGAGCCCGATGTGGGACTCGATCCCGGGACTCCAGGATCATGACCTGAGCCGAAGGCAGTCGCTTAACCAACTGAGCCACCCAGGCGCCCCTCCAGTCCTGATTTTAAGGAAAACACGTCAAACCTAAACCAAGATCATGGGGCTGAATTTCTCAAATGCTGTCATCACAGCACAAACTCTGGGATAGTCACCCTTGAAAGAGAAACAGATGTTCTTTATCGCCTCTGACGCTGTCTTAAATCATCTGGACCCAGTGAATTATGTCTCTTGCCAAGTCAGAATGGAGAATTTTCAGAGATCACCAGATCACCCTGGTTCTGCAGATCTTACATTGCCTTGGGACTCGCTCAGTGAGAACTGGCTGAGCCTGTGGGCAGAGGAGTATGGGTGACTGCAAAAGGGCATCGGGTGAGCCCCTGATGACTCTGGAGTCCAGACAGAACTACAATCCAAGGAGCCCTTGAAAGTACCCCACCAGGGGCCACGTAATCGAAGAAATTTCTTCTACCAACTTGCCTGCTTTGAGACAAAACAAAACAGTTACTATTTCCCTCATTTTGGAAATTAGCAAGAGACATCTAAAATCACCCATCGGGGGTCCGAATCTGCAACAGACGTCCAGGGTTATCAGCCTCGGCTGATGTCTTGCCAGGCAGGACAAAAAGTAAAAAGCACTTTGAATTTTAGTTGCAATGCGACCTTATCTAAGCATCTGTATAATTTCTCTTAGATTTTTGGCCAGTAGGGCTCACTGACCTCCCTCCCTCCCCAGGTCCCTTGAACTGGGAAACTCTTCACAGGACCGGTCCAATATATTTTACTCAATTCGTTGGGACTGAGCTTTGCTCCCCGTGTCGTTAAACGCACAGTCTCCAAAGTCAGCCCAACATGGCTGAATGCCTGCCAAGCCATCTGGACATTTTAGTCACCTTTCAGAGCCCCTCTTTCACCTTTGGTGCAGTGATGATAATAATACCCACCAAACAGGGCTGTGTTTTGTATTTAATTGAACACTCTGTGTAAAGTCCTTAACACAGTGCATGGCTCAGAGTAAGTGCTTCAACATTTCTGTTGGTAATCAATGTTATTGGGATTGATGAAGTTTCACTTGGCTCATTAAGGGCTGAGCAGAGCCTGCTCCGACTTGACGGTGATTTTTTTTTCACAGTCGATTTCTAGATTTCCTACCTGCTGGTCTCCTTGAAGGAGGGGAAACGGAAGGGGAAGGTATCCAGCTGGACGGAAGACAGCCAACATCTTTCCAGTGAAATCCTTGCCCCACCCTTGCAGCAGGCTCCTTGTTGGCATTTCTCTGGACCGAGTCGGCCACTAGCCAGTATGTGGATGACTGAGGGGCTGTGGGTGTGAGCAGCTCTTTAGGAGAGTCAGGAAAAGGAGGAGCTGGGGTGAGGTGAACTGTGGGCTTCACAACAGACGCTGCTGTACAGACCACAGCCTCTCTGGGACCTGTGGTCTAGAAGACAGGAGAAAGGATGAGCAGGCCAAAAGACCCAGCCCAGCCAGACCCTGAAAGCTGCAGAGGGTGAGTGGCTCATTTCTCTAGCTTTCCATGCCAGCAACAAGGGAAAGGCAAGGGTTCTTTGCCTTTGGTGGGGGAGCTACAAAGGATGACTATCGGCCTGGGACGGAAGTCAGGAGACCGGAGCTCTGCTCTTGCCCGGTTACTAGCAAGCTGTGCAACCTTGGGCAAGTCACCTGACATCTCTGGGCCCGTTTTCACATCTGTAAAATCAGGAATTGGCCTAGGCAGAGTAATGACAATATCTAGCATTTGTACAGAGCTTGTCAGTTGCACTTTCCCAAATAGCATCTCATGTGATCCTCATAGCAGCCCCTGTTGGAGGGATGTTTGTTGCATGTTGCAGATGAGCAAACCAGAGTGCAGTGGGGCCAGTGATCAGTTAGGGCAAAGCAAGCCTGGACCTAAACTCCTGGTCTCCTGAGGAAAATTCTGGCCTCTGCTGAGCACATTGTTCCCCCAGAGCTCTGAAATCTGAAGATTCCTAGCTCCTCGTCGAGGAGTTCTCTCTCCTTCAGAGCTCCCTTCTTTTTCCTGTCCATCCCACCCTCCCTTCTTCCTGCCAGCTGTTCCAGCCTCTTCTCCACCAGCTTCCCAGAATTTCTTCCCCTTCTGCAGGCCTGAAACACACATTTCCCAGAAGAGGGAAGTGCACACCAGATACCCTATCTCCACCTTCCCTGGGTTAGCATTTGCACGCAGCCTATTTCCCAGAGTTCTCTCTTCTTTGTGGAATGCCTTCCTGTGGGTCCCGAGAGGTAAAGTAAGTGGGGCTGTTTAACTTCTAGGTGAGAGCCTGGACCAGCTGGCATGGGTCGCCAACATCCAGGGTGCTCGTTAAGTGTGCAGATTCCTGGGTCCCACCCCAAAGTTGGTGAGCCAGAGTGGGCATTTTAGCAAGCTCTCCCTCTCTTACAGGCAGGTATCACAGCTTGGGGGCTGCTAGTCTTCCAAGCACTGCACCATTGGACAGTGGTTGGTGGTTGACAGATTTCTTCATAGTGAACTATCCTCGTATATCTGGAAGGAGTCCTTCCTGATAAAGGTGGATTATTATTTTTTGAAGTAAATTCCAGGATTTAACTTGGTTATATTCTAGTTCGAGTGTTGCATCTCTACCAGTTACATTTGTCTAGAATTTTCCTTTTTTTGTATGCTATCTACATCGGGATTGGGTAATGCTAGCTTGGTCAAATTAAACTGGGAGTCTTACCATTATTTTTTTTACCATCGGAGATAGTTTGATACTGGGCCTAGTCTTTGAAGATTGGATAGGACTCAGCTACAAAAACAAGCTGGGGCTGACATTTCACTGCCTTTCTCATTTCTGAAATGATTTTTGGTCCGTTAAGATTGTTACGTCTTCTTGAAATCAACTCATTTCCCTGAATTCGCCAGACATTTGCACCAGACACTCATATGTCTGTAGCCCCTCCGTTTTTATTGCCTTTCTCGATATTAATGTTGTATTTTTTCCACTTGTTTTCTTTAATTGTGCTTTTCTACATACACTTTTCAAAGACCCAACTTCTTTTTTCACTGTATTGAAGCATAATTGATAAACAATAAACTGCATACTTAAAATGAACAATTTGATGAGTTTTTAACATATGGATACATCTGCGAAACCATCGCCATAATAAAAAATAAATGTATTATTTTGACCTTTTTTAGTTTTCTTGTTCCTGAATTTCAGATTTTATATTTAATGGTCTATCTTTAGGTAGACGTGTGTATTTTATTATTTTTTCCTGGTTTCTTAAGTGGAAGTTAGCTTGTTTATTCTTAATTTTTATGTATAAACACAGTTGATTCTCATTATTCATGGCAATTATGTCCTCTAAATTCATCGCAAACAACGAATTAGGGAATTCTGAGCCTTTGCTCCTCAGGAAAATACAGGGTTGGTTCCTGCCAACATCTAGTCACAAAGTGTTTTTTATCAAACAGTCAATATATAATCTTGTTTTATATGTGATTCTTTTAAAGACTCCTTTAAAAATATAAATTGTTGATTTGTTAACATAGAACTCATGGTCAACAGCACTAGGACTCATGTCTGAACAAAGCTTACCTAGTACACATATTTTTCCTGTAAGGCATATCGCAGCCTTTTTGTGCTTAGGAACGCTAGTCAGCATTTCAACACCACTCTTGGGGCCATTTTAAACAGCAAAATCACTGGTACAGCCTGGGGACTATAATCAATGATATGGTAACAGTGTTGCCTGGTAACAGATGGTAGCTACACTTGCAATGAGCACAGCATAACTAGAGATACACCTGAAACTAACATAACATTATGTGTCAACCACACTCAAAAAAAAAAATTTTTTTTTAAGAATGAAAAAAATAAAGAGCAAAACAACCAACAAAAAGCACAAAAATTCAAAACTTGCAGCACTCAGTAGATCATGCAAAGGACACTCGTTCTCAGTATGAAAGCTGAAACAAGAAGGCAGAGGGTCCCCTTATTCAACCTCAGCTGGGAACCTGTACATCAGGCAACTCAAATTGATCACTGTTTTGCTCACGTCCACAATGTCTGGGAAAATGCTGCAAGTATTGGATTGGGGGTTACTAACAAGTTTCAACAAACAGGTGAATTCGTGAATATGGAATCTACAAATAATGAGGATCAATTGTAGCTAAATCATTTAACGTTCTATTGAACTCATGGGATACAGGCAAAGTCATTCTCTCAGAGAAAAGTTTATGGTAATAGATCTTATAAATCCTCCCTCCCAGCTTCATTTTTGTTTTGTTGGGTTCTGATGCCACAGAAAGTGGCACTCATTTATCACTAACTTCTGTTCAGGTCATTGTGTAGTTCGCTCGTCTGGGAGGGCGTCAGTTTGCGGATACTCTTGGAACATCATAGAATATGCCCTGGACCCAGAGAGTCAAGACCCGAGGTCTGAGTCCTGGTGTGGCTTGTTCTAGAAGTGTTCAAGTAGAGGGTGGAGGCTCTGGGGCATGATGGAAAACACACTGGCCTTGGATTTGAACACTCTCTCTCACTGCCTGAATGAATTTCGCTAAAATATTCATCTTCTCTGAATCTATTTCCTCCCTATAAAACGTCATGACCCACCAGGTTGTGACAGAGACCAAACAAAGTAGTGGGTGGGAAGTATTTGGAAAACAGTGAAGAGCTGTTTAAATGTGAGGTGGGGAATATTGTCATCATGTTAATAGCATTCCCAGAGTGTGCCACTCTCTGACTTCAGGGCCACAATTTGGGCTCCATCTCACTGGGACCCTATCATTCCAGAACCTAAAGAGACATGAGTCCAGGCTGACTGATGCCAGATGGAAGAAAGAGACAGGGAGTCAGGGACGTAAAGAAGAAGCAGTCTTGGGGAGGCTCCTCTCCCATGGGCAAAGCTGATCCAACCCACGGAAGGCCCGAGGCCCCGGTTAGAAAAAGGCACACG
This sequence comes from Neomonachus schauinslandi, assembly GCF_002201575.2. Taxonomy (NCBI): domain Eukaryota; kingdom Metazoa; phylum Chordata; class Mammalia; order Carnivora; family Phocidae; genus Neomonachus; species Neomonachus schauinslandi. Next base: position 107,017,320 of record NC_058411.1, read on the forward strand.
TCCTGGAACCACCAGGAGCCCTTGGCCACCCCAAACCCATAACCAGGTCTCCTTTTCTTCCGGCGCCATGAGTACTGAGGAAGATGCCAAGTGGATTCAGTGGGTGACACACCAGTTTGAGACCATTGCGGGAAAAGACCGGGAGATCAACCTGCAAGAATTCAAAGCAGCCCTGAATGTGAACGAGGCAAGTGTCCACTCCGGAAGTGGGCGCTGCGTTCATAACGGAGGAGCTATCTGGCTCTCAGGGACACAGTACCTCACAAGGAGGGAAAGATCGCTCCCCGGGGGGTCCTCAGGGCTTCCGGCCCCACCTCTGAGCAGGATCCGAGCGTTTCAGTCTCTGTTCCTGATGCCCTCCCATCTCTCTGGTAGCTGTGCCTCCTGGGGTCTTCAAAACAACATGTAAAGTTGGGTATCAGGAGCTTGCCAGATCTTAAGAAATATTTTTGGCCTCATATTTTCCACCAGCCTCATGGGCAGAGTTGACGCTATGATGTCTGTAAGTCTCCTTCCAAGAAATAAGCTTCTCAATGATCTGTATCCATGAAACTCCCACCCCATTCCCAAACCCGCTCTCATTTCATAAGTTCTCTGCCCATTCCTGGAGGAGCCTGCATGCCCCACAAACAGGGGAGACATCCGCAGAGATATGGGGGTAGTGAGCCTGCAAATGTTAACTTCTCCCCACACATTTTATGGGCTGGCAGCTGGTGGTGGCCTGTGTCCTTGATAGAGGCGAGCCAATGAGCATTTGCATGTCCCTATTTGGATCAGAGGGCTCCTCACTTGGTGGTAGCAGGGAAACTGCTAAGAACTCTAAATGCCATGCCTCCTTCCATGGTAAACATGGGGAAGGAAAAAAAGACATTCTGCCTAACAATACATTACACTCTTTTTTTAAAAAAATATTTTATTTATTTATTTATTTGAGAGAGAGAGCACGAGCAGGGGGGATGGAGGGGGAGGGAGAAGCACACTTCCCGCTGAGCAGGGAGCCTGACTCGGGGCTCGATCCCAGGACTCTGGGATCATGACCTGAGCTGAAGGCAGACGCTTAACCCACCCAGGCCTCCCAATACATTACACTCTTAACAGGACGCTGTAAAATACCTTAAGATAGAGACCACTCAGGATGGTAGAGAGTGATAAAGGCATTAGCCAGGGATCCAGGGAAGAAAGAGGAGCCGAGGCAGGGGTGAGTGTCTACAGCAGACTTCGGCCCCCACTTCCTGCTTGTGAACTCCTCATGGTTTCTTTAGGTCAGACATGAAGCCCTGCGAGCCCCTCTCCCTGCCTCTAGAGGAGCCTCCGGGGCCGGCATATCTGGGGCACTGACCCCGCCTGTCTTAATTTCTGTGCTGGGGGCCTAACACCAGGCCTGGCAAGTCGGGCGGGGCTGTGCAGGACATGATTGCTGAATGAATGGATGAATGGATGAATGAATGAATGAATGAGTGAACGAGTGAATAGAGTGAGTGAATAGGAGCTTAAGAATCAGCCGGAAGTGTAAGCGCAGGGACCCTACACAATAAGTACAGGGACGATCCAGGTGCTCAAGTGCCATCTACTCTCTAAGACCTTCCTGGTTCACTTGTCCCTTGTGTTCACCCCAAGGGGAATGAGACAGGACCTGGGAGGAGCCTGCAGGGGGAGCCTGCATTTTGCATGTTGAGGGGTCTGGACTGCAAGGCTGATGGGGGTGACGGGCATGTAGGGGACAGAGAGCCTGTACAAATGACCAAGCGTGAGGGGCCAGCAGGGGGCCTGAGGCCCAGACACAAGCCCAGCCTCACTGCTGGGATCTGAACCGTTCTTCCACGGGAGTCCAAACTTGCTCTAGGCCAGCAGGAGGGGCCGGGCACACCGCCCCCTGGTGTGGCCAAACGGGCCCATCACACCCGGTGCGCAAGCACTGGGGCCCTGCGTGAGGCCCCCCACCCCACAGCGCATGCGCGCACACGCTGCAAGCCTTCAAAGCCCGGGCGCCGCGGCCACACTGTGCCCATCTCCCGCCCTTCTCTGGCCACAGTCCTTCTTTGCCGAGACATTCTTCACCCTGTTTGACCCCGATGGAGGTGGCACCATCACCCTCCAGGAGCTGCTGGAGGCGCTGACCCTGCTCATCCACGGCAACCCCATGGACAAACTCCAGTTCCTCTTCCAGGTGTACGACGTCGGTGGTAAGGGCTCGGGAGGGACGGGCGGGCGGGGGGCGGGGCGGCCTCAGTGGGCGGGGCAAAGGGATCCGCCCACCTCAGTGCGGGTTTTCTCCAGACCAGGCGGATGGCTCCGCCCCCCCTGTGTGCCCCCCACCGTCCCTCTGTCTGACCACTGCCTCCCTCTGTGGAGACGTGGGAGAAGGGGCCACTCTGGCCCAGGAGACAAATGCCCTTGATTCGATCTCCAGAAGCGTGAACTTCTTTTGAAAGTTTGAAAAAAGAAATTGCTTTATTTTTTTCCTTATTATAACTTATGTCTACTGAGAACATTTTAGACAATAGAGAATGGTTTAAAGAAGAAAGCCAAAATCACCCGTAACAGTTTTCTTTTTTTTTTTTAAAGATTTTATTTATTTATTTGAGAGAGAGAGAATGAGAGAGAGCACATGAGAGGGGGGAGGGTCAGAGGGAGAAGCAGACTCCCTGCCGAGCAGAGAGCCTGATGCGGGACTCGATCCCGGGACTCCAGGATCATGACCTGAGCCGAAGGCAGTCGCTTAACCAACTGAGCCACCCAAGCGCCCCCCATAACAGTTTTCTATACTGCCTTCTAATTGATCTCTCTGTCTCTCTCTGTACACAGCCCCACACATTTTTTTTAAATGGGATTACACTATACGTACTGCCTTTTCTTGCTAAACAATATAAACACTTGTTCGTGTTTCTAACCTCATTTTTACTGCAGCAAAATATACATAACATTAAATTTACCACTTTAACCGTTTTTTTAAGCGTCAGTGTAACAGCATTAAGTGCATTCACATTGTTGGGCAACCATCACCACCATCCACCCACAGAACTTTTTCATCTTTCCAAACTGAAACGCTATACCCACTCAACACTAGCTCCTATTCTCAATACCAGCTCCTATTCTGCCCTCCCCAGCTCCTGGCAACCACTCTCTCCTTTCTGTCTCTAAGAATTTGACTACTCTAGGTATCTCATATGAGTGGAATCATGTAATACTTGAACTTTTGTATCTGGCTTATTTCACTTAGCATAATGTCTTTAAGGTTCACCATGTTGTACCATGCGACAGGATTTAATTCTTTTTTAAGGCTGGACAATATTTCATTGTATGATACCACATTTTGTTTATCCATCCATCTGTCAGTGGACATTTGGGTTGTTTCCACCTCCTGACTACTGTGGATAATGCTGCTGTGAACACAAGTGTGGGTCTTTGGAACCCTGCTTTCCATTCTTCGGGGTAAATACCCAGATGTGGAATTGCCGGATCATATGGTAGTTCTATTTTTAATCATTCGAGGAATGCCCTATTCTTCCACAAGGTTATACCATTTTCCCTTCCCACCAGCAACGCACAGGGTTCCAGTTTCTCCACATCCTTGCCAAGACTTGTTATTTCTGTTTCTCTTTTTTAATAGTAGCCCCCTACTCAGTCGGTTAAACGTCTGCTTTCGGCTCAGGTCATAATCCCAGGGTCCTGAGATCAAGCCCCACATTGGGCTCCCTGCTCAGCAGGGAGTCTGCTTCTCGCTCTGACCCTCCCCCTCTGGTCATGCTCTTTCTCTTGCTTTCTCTCTCTCTTTCAAATAAATACGTAAAATCTTAAAAAAAAAAAAATAGTAGCCACCTTAGTGTGTATGAAGTGGTAACTCAGTGTGTTTACAGCATCACTTTCTGTGACTGTGTCCGATTCCACCCTTTGTACGTATGTGACCCTGTGTCCCGTGCAGCACAGCCTAGGAGTTCAGATCTCTGACTGGGAGGTCAGGCTGCCAAAGTTCAGCTCCACCACTTATTAATAATCACGGAGCCTCGGGCAAGTCACTTAACTTCTTTGTGCCTCAGTTTCTCTACCTCTCATATGTGAATAATGGTTATAATAACAGTCTACACTCATGAGGCTGATAGGATTAAATTAGTTAGCTTATGTAGACTCAGAACAGTGCCCAGCACATCTTTATAAGTGTTAGCTGTTATTTATTACTGGTTATTCAAACCCCATTACCAAAATGGAGAATTTCATTGTCTCCCCATTCCCACCACTTTCTTTTCTTTTCTTTTTTCTTTTCTTTTCTTTTCTGTTCTTTTCTTTTCCTTTCTTTCTTTTTTCTTTTGCATTAAAAATGACACTGCTATGAATGTCCTGCTTTTAAATCTTTGGCAACTGTGGGGCATCAAGCATCTCTGAGGCCCTGGAGTCATCAGAGGAAGGAGGACTCCAGTTGGAAAGAGGCATCCAGTGAGACTGGGATGATGGGTGAGGCCAGACTGGACAGGCCTTGGTGGCCAAGGTTTGGTCTCAGTACAATTAACCATGGGGAGCCACTGAAGAGTGTTGAGCAGAGAGGTCACTGGGCTGGATTTGCATCCTGAAAAGCTCAACCTAGCTGCAGGCCTGCTCCCGGGCAGGGCCCTCTGTCCTATGGGGTTTCTTTAGCTCCCAGTCCCACCTGACTCAATCTAGCCAGACCTCATTCCTGGAACCCACTTCCCAAATTGGCCCCCTTCCCCTAGTACACAGGTAGTTGGCCACACCTGCTTCCTGAACATCTTTCTCAGACCCCCCCCCCCCAGTCTCCATGGGACAGTCCTTACTGACTGCTTCCTGACCACCAAGCTTTGCTCACTCCTGAGAGGCTGGTTTGTGACAGGAAAAAGAGCACACTCACCTTCTCCTTGCAGGCAGTGGTGGGGAGGAAGGCAGGACAGGGCAGGTGGAAGGAGATTTGTAGTTTTATGGCAGGAACCAGAGGGCATTCCCTTCCAGTGGCTTCTGTTTTCTCTGAGAGCCAGGCGGGGAGTGGATGCACATGGAGGTGAGAAGTGGTCCTTGCAGGCAGTAGGAGAGTGATCTCACAAGAGAAGCAGGAGAAAGTTGCTGGGCAAGTTGAAGGCCTTGCTGTGGCTGGAGATCAAAGCTTCCTGCTGTCTTGACAGCTTTTCTTCAAGAATGTTCTATCAGCTGCCCTGGTGCAGGAAGGGAAAGAACAGGTGGTTAGATTCACTCAGGGATGGGATACATTTAGGTCACTGGAATAGAAGGACAGCAGGACAAGGAAGAGGAATGTGTGTATGAGAATAATAGTGAAGGGGGACCCTGGATTTGAAACTAGCCAAGGAGTGAATAAAGCTGGTTGGATGAGAGGGTGTGAAGGCAGCAGGGGAGGGACACTAGATGCAGTTAGAAACCTGTTGCATGGTGGCTCTTGACTGGGAAAGCTGAAGGACAGGAGGCGTGACTAGAGAGTGGTACATTAGACTCTGCACTGTCATGTGATTACAGACTTTGGCTTGGGCCTTTATGATGATCAAAATACCAATAAGACTTTCCATTTATATGCAGCTACCTTCTTCCAGATACTGCAGTAAGTGCTTTATAATTGTTATCCTTGAACCAGTTCTGAAAGGGAGGAATTATTCCCATTTTGTAGATGAGCAAAGGAAGGTTCGCCGCTCCAAGGAACTTACAGCCCATCATCACAGTAAGGGGCAGAAACATGAAGCTACCTCATGTGTTTCTCCCTCCATATCAGGCCAAGAGCTCATTATTAATCATGGGCCCTGCTGCTCATGCAGAGTGGAAAATATACAGAAAAAAATGGCCCAAATCTCATCTTGTTGGGGAGATTTGGCTTCCTTGACATATCACACCTTTAGTCTCTATGCTTGGGGAGGAGTTTATCTCCACTGAGCTGGGCAGTAGGGAGCCATGGAAGGTTTCTGAGCTGGGGATGATATGTACTTTGATTGCCTGGTCTATACCCCGAAAGGGACTTGGTTGGCAGAAAACTGGAGGGGGGCGAATAGGGAAAGTTCACCACTTCATGCAATCGTTGGGCATGGGGGAGTCTGTAGGTAGAGAGTGGGGTCCGGGGCAGGCCCTCCCTCGGCTTCATCCCCACTTGGGACAGGCAGCGGCTCCATCGACGTGGATGAGCTGCGCACCGTGCTGCAGTCGTGCGTGCGCGAGAGCGCCATCTCGCGGCCAGACGAGAAGCTGGACCAGCTACTGGAGCTCTTGGGAGTCCGCCCACAGGACTGCAACTGCGCCATCACCTTCGATCCGGAACGAGCTGCAGCGCTTCCCCTCGGTCATGGAGAACCTGACCATCGGATGCGGCCCTGTCTCTGGCGTGGGCACTGCCCGCGTAGAGGTTAGATTCCAGGTGTGCAGAGTGGCCGGTAAGCTCCGGGGATCCCCCAGCCCCGCCCGCTTTCTCATTGGGGACAAAGGTCCGTTCTGCGGGGAGCTATGGTCATGTCTCCGCTTTACAGTGTTTTTTCAGAATCAACTTCACAGTACTAGGCACCTACAGTGGGCTGGGCATTTTTACAAATATACCAGTGCATTTTATAGCAACGCCCAAAAGGAAATTAGTTACCTCACCCGAAGTAACTTACCTGGGATCACACAAATAATTAGCAGAGGCAGACATTTATTCAACTTGGTCGAGCAGGCACTGTTAATTTATAAGTAATTTATGCCAATAAACAAATGCATAAACTAGAGAAGTGCTAAATTGAACAGAGCTATGGAGGAAAATAAAATACCCGGGGTGTAACGACACACCCAAGTTTGTCTGACTCCAAGCTCTGAAAAGGGCCGCTTTTGTAGTTCATTCTTTTTGTGTATTAGCTTACTTATGGGTTATTTACCACAACATATCTCAGGTTTTTCCATCCTTTTCGACTGCCTTTTTCCCCCCTTCAGTTGGTAGGTAAGGGAAGTAATAGAAACAGCCGTGATTATGGCATCAGACAGATGGGAGTTCCATCTCGGCCTTGCCTAGCTGTGTGACTCTGAGCAAGTCGCTTGACCTCTCTGTTTCCTTCTAGAAAGGGAAGCCAGCCGCTTGCCGCGAGGCTCCAGAGAATTGGTGGGTTACGGTGGGCGTGAGGTCTCTAGGTTCCCACTCGGGTGCTGCCCGCCACACCCCACGCGGATTGCCCCCCCCCCCCCCCCCCCCCCCCCGGCCCCGTCCCTCTGAGCAGAGCCCCTCTCTCGCAGCGCTACGCACTGGCTGAAGCGCCCCTCCCCCCCCACCGCCCAGCCACGCTGGCGCCATGCCCGCCCTCTGACCTCCGCCTTCTCCAACCACCGCAGCCACCTGCTCTGTCTGGCCGCTGTCGCGGGCCTCCACGTGCTGCTCTTCGCGCTGGCGGCCAGCGTGCACCGGGCCCCGGGCCCCAGTGTCATGGTGGCCAAGGGCTGCGCCAGTGCCTCAACGTTGACTGTAGCTTCATCGCGGTAGGAGTCCACGGGCACAATGCTGGGAAGCGGGCCGGGAGGGGGGGCATGCTGATGCAGGTTCCTCATAGCCCAAGGGACCCACACGTGGACTCCCGGAGTGCCAGGGCAGAAGGGTACCTCAGCCGTCAGCTGCGTCAATCAATACTCGGTGGACATTGAGGCCCAGAGAGGGGCAGTGACTTGTCCATAGTCACACAGCCTGTAAAACACAGCCGGCAATTTTGTGCACTTACTATGTACAGTCACGGTGCTAAGCCCTTTCTATTTGATGTTCACAACAACCTGTGGTGGCCCCAGGGCAGGTGAGGTGGCTCCCGTGCAGGACTCCAAGCAGACAGAGAACACAGTAGGAGCCCTTGAATGCCAGGCTGATGAGTCAGAACTGATACTCCGGGCCAGGGAGTGAGGTCTCCAAACGTGTTTGATTGTGCATTGCTATAATTAAAATAAAACAGAAACAGAAAATGAAAAACCCTTCCAGTGACCCAATATGTGCTCATTTACTTATAATGATATGCATGCCCTGTTATCATTATAGTACCGTATAAGGCAAGAGTCATCGTGAACGGTCAGGGATGTACATCTTTAGTTCAGATACTCTTCTTGATAATGTCAGCTTCTTATGTGGGTTTTATTTTTATCCTCAGAACTGGCTACATACCAAGAGTCAGAGACCCATAATTCATTTGCTTGGTCACTTCCTTTATTAACACTGCTTTCAATCAGCACTTTCTCCGCAGGAAATCTTGTCTTTTCTGTGAGAGGTAGTTTAACTTGGTTAAAACCAGACAACGTCATCTGCAAGTCTACGTATCTGGGCACACATATATTGAAAGCAAATGAGCAAGGACGGAGCCCTCGTCCAAAGCCCCTTTGGAAAACCCGGTCTTCCTCCAGGACACCTTGAGAACTAGACATAACACGCACCCGTCTGACATACAGACTAAATGAGGGCACCGTGTCGACATGGATATTAAATGTTAGCAAAAGCTTCTGTGCTTCTCATGTGTTTAGGTAAAAGTAATACTAGCAGTCATTCTGTAACATTTTCTCTTCCTGCCCCATTTCCGGAGACCCTGCTTTGGACACCTCGGCTGTGGACCTAGGGGGGCAGCGAAGGCTTGGGGGCAGGGGAGATGGTGAAGGGGCCCGTTGGGGAGGCACAGCCCGCTCAGAGGGAGGCGGGGAGACAGCTGCTGGGGAAAGGAGAACAGGGCCGAGAAAGAGAGAGCCAGGTGGGGGCTCTCTGCTGCTGTGTCCAGCCAGGTGCTGATGCTCGGGCGCTGCCTGACGTGGCCGCGGGCCACCTGGCTGGCCCAGGTCCTGCTGCTGGACCAGAACATCCACTTCCACCAGCTCATGGGCTACGTGGTGGTTGTGCTCTCCCTTGTGCACACTGTGGCCCACGTTGTGAGCTTCGGTGAGTGGCCTGGGGCTGGGGTAGAGGACCTGGGTGGGCCTTTCCCCAGCCCAGGACGTGGGGCACAGCCCCTGTGTGTCCTGCAGGCCCAGTGGGTGGGGAAGGGGTGCCCTGTATCAGCCAGCGGTCTGGATGGAAGTCTCTACCCGTGTGGGTGTCTGATGGGGAGGGGTGGGGCCCCCGAAGGAACAGTGGAGAGGGAAGAGCTTGCCTTGTGCTCGTCTCCAGCGCTCCAGGCTCAGTCCGAGGCCAGTGCCTTCCGGTTCTGGGAACTGCTGCTCACCACCAGGCCTGGCATCAGCTGGGTCTATGGCTCGGCCTCCCCGACCGGTGCTTGTCTGCTCCATCTCCTGTGTCCGGAGGGGCGGCCCCTTGCCCCTTTGCTCTCCCAGGCTGGGCTTCCCTCTCATTTCCTGCAGAGCCCAGGAGGTGCCCAGGCTGATCTGCATATCATGTGCGTGTGATTTGGGGTCTGCTGTTGGGTCGTAGTATATGTCTGCCAAGTGGAAAATGTTTTGCTCTGGAAGATTCTGCCTTTTTGCTGGCCTGCCCCCTGCCCAAATTGGATTAGATTATAAAGTGGACCTGTGGTTGGCGCCTGGGTGGCTTAGTTGGTTAAGCGACTGCCTTCGGCTCAGGTCATGATCCTGGAGTCCCGGGATCGAGTCCCACATCGGGCTCCCTGTTCGGCAGGGAGTCTGTTTCTCCCTCTGACCCTCCCCCCTCTCATGTGCTCTCTCTCTCATTCTCTCTCTCAAATAAATAAATAAAATCTTTAAAAAAAAAAAAGTGGACCTGTGGTTCTCTACCTACGAAGTTATTTTAGGAATTAAATGAGATAACATATGTGAAGCTGCTACCTATTCACCTGGCACACAGATGCTCCCAACATGTTAGTTCCATTTTCACTCCCCTCTGTGTAGTGTCCTCAAGATGCAGGAGGTCCCAGATTTGGCTTGGAGCCCCCGGGGCTGATCTGGTCACATCAGATGGACGTATACAGAGCCCCAGCAGCAGTCCTTTGACGTGGGACTCCGCATCCTCATTTGACCAATGAGGAGTCTGATGCTCAGACAAGTAATTTCCCAGCCCACGCTCCTGTGGCTAGGGGCAGAGCCGGTATTCATGCTCTTTCTTCTCCACGCCCAGGAAATTACTGTCTTTCTTTTCTTCCCCCTGAGAAAGGGTCAATGTGATGGGGACACTGATGCTCATAAGCCCTTTGGGGGCACTCCACTCTGGCCAGAATATCCCTAGGCAGACGTTTCAGGTGTTTGCTGCCAGGACCAGGAACACTTATGTGATCCCTGGGCCAAGCCCCCAGAATAAAGAAACCCCAAAGCTTCCCATCCCCAGCCTCCTACCCAGCCCAGTCCCCAGGAGAGGGTGTGTATGACCAAGGCTCTGGGTGCTGCCCTGGCTTTGAGGATGGCCCTGAGCTCTGGCTCTGTTCCACCCCAGGTCTTGAGCTCTGGAAGCTTACCAGCCCCTCCCTCTCCACCCTCACAGGTGTTCTACTGGACCCATTTGACCTACCTCCCCATGTGGATTCTGCTCATTCTGCACGGGCCCATCTTCTGGAAGTGGCTGCTGGTCCCTGGCATCTTGTTCTTCCTGGAGAAGATCATCGGGCTAGCAGTGTCCTGCATGGCAGCCCTGTGCATTGTGGAAGTCAATCTCCTCCCCTCCAAGGTGCCAAGGGGAGTTGAAGGTGGAGGGCGCAGTAGCCGGATACCCTGTTAGACCCACAAGGAAATAGGGACTAGCGTAGATACAGCCCCTGCACGGTGGAGGAGACGAGCAAAGTCCAAGATCCGGTCTGGCCTTCAGGAGTGACACTGGAGGCAGGGGAATGACAGGTAGGCAGGACACCACTACAGACCAGCTCACGAAGCATATATTAAGAGCCTGCAAGTTGCCAAGCCCTGTGCTAGGTAGCAGAGACACAGAGATGGCTCAGGCACTGTCCTGCTTGGCCCCTGCATTAGAGGGCAGGGTGGTGCGGGTGAGAGTAGAATGTCAGGAGGTACAAAACTATCCTTGAGAGGTCAGAGAAGGCTCCCGAAGGAGGAAGGAGGTGCCACATCAGGGTTCTGAGAGACGAGCAGGAGTTTGTTGGATAAACAAGACAAGGAAGGGTACTGCTGGAACAGGAACAGCACCAGCAAAGGCACCGAGTTTGGGAGGGTATACTGTACCTGGGGATTGTGGGTAATTTGGCACAGCTGGAGCCAAGATGCCAGGGAGAAGGGGTGGGCGGGGCCTGGTGGGCCCGGAGGCTCCTTGCCCTGCAGGCAACGGGGAACCCCTGAGTGGGTGGGGGAAGGGGACAGTGGTATTAGGCGGGTCTGTGTTCCAGCTAGATTTCTACAGTCACTCTGGAAGATGGCTTGGTGAGGACTATTTACGAGGCTGTTGCACATGTGCAGATGAGAGCTCCTGATGGCCTTGACCTTCAACAGGGGCTGAGGGGTGGGGGTGGGGCAGCATATCCCAGACAGACTCAAGAGGTAACCTGCTGCATTTGGGGGTGGGAGAGAGGAGGGAGCCTAGGACATCTCCCAGGTGTCTGAGTGACTGGGCCATCTGTGGGGAAAGGGAAGGCAGTTCCAGGTGGGCTCACCTCTGGGCAGTTGAGTGTGAGGACATGGAGAGTGATGCGCTTTATATTGAGGCTCTGGCCTCAGACGGCCATGATGAGATTCGCATCCCATGGTTACCTCACTGGTGGCCTTGAGCAAGCTCCTTAGCCATCCTGAGCCTTAGCTTCTCATCTGTAAAGTAGAGAATGAATGGCATCCGTCTCAGAGAATATGGCTGTGAGGACAGAGATTACACTTTCCGTGCTTCACACAGCTCTGGCACCCAGTGAGTGCTCAGTGAACTGAAGCTGTGGTCCAGGGGGACGTCGTTCTCCCAGGGGAGATGCCCATGAGTGGTTGGAATCCCAGCCAAATGCTACAGAAGTTCCACACAGGGGCTAGAGCAGTCAGGGGGCTTTAGCACAGAGGGGGCCATGAAAAGCAGTGTTTACATCCTAAGACATGGGATCAAGCCATGAGCCTCACTTCAGACACATCTCAGCTCTCCCTTTCTCTGATCACCGCCCACCCCCCACCTGGCAGAGGGGTGCAGGGGGAGCCCCACTCACAGGCGCGGGAAGGTCTCACATCCGGGGCCCACCAGGGTGGTGGTGGAGGAGGATGGCCCGGCCTCTGCCCTCTTGCCCAGGGGGCCCCCCAGCAGCTTTGAGCCCGCACGGATGACCCTGACCTTCTTCTCTCCCCAGGTCACCCACCTCCTCATCGAGAGGCCCCCTCTCTTCCACTACAGAGCAGGCGACTCCTTGTACCTGAACGTCCCCAGCATCGCGCTCTACGAGTGGCAGCCCTTCACTATCAGCAGCGCTCCAGAGCAGAAAGATATGGCCACCCCTCCACACGCTTGGCACATACTTACAGGGTCCTGCCAGGTGTCGGGCACAGGCTGGGAACTGGGAACACGGGAGTAAACAAGACCAGAGACCCAAAGTCGCCCTCCAAAAGCTCCCTCCGAAACCAGGAAGCAGATGCCTGAACACTTCCTGACTGGGGAGGTCAGGGCTGGGCCAGCTGCCGTGAGGATCACATGAGGCCCGGGCATCTTCCCCCATCCCTGTGGGCAGGAGCACTGTGGAGCCTCGAGGCAGCAGAATCCCTCGAATCCTTCTTGCCCATCCCTGGACCACTCCCATTTCTCTCTGGCTCCCCAGCACCCACAGAACTGCTCAGCGGACCTCTGGCCCCCAGCCCCATGTGTGCCTGCCTTCTGGTCCTGGGCTGTTGTTGGAGCCAGCTACTGGACCTCTGCCCTCTTCCTAGGCCACTTTCCACCTTAAGTGGTACTTCTGGCAGGAATTCCTTGCATGACCTATGACAGCAAGACCCTTGCTCGACTTCATGAGGGGCAAAGGGTCCTGCTTTTTGTTTTCTCTGATTCATCCCTACTAAAAGCTTTAGTTCCACTCGGGTTGCCTCCCAGGGAACCCCAGCTCCCAGAGTTCAAGGTGCAGGCCCAAGGCAAGGGCTCCCCACGTGAGGCTGCTCACCGCCTGCCCTGGAGTCACCTGAGTGGTGGCTCGGATGTACGGCGGGGCAAAGGTGGGGGTGGTGGCAGGAGGGGCAATGTTATTTTCTTCCTATGTTTCTTCCCTGTTCTGCTTCTCAAGAAGACATATGCTCTCAGAAAATTCAGACAGTATAGAGATATGTACAGAAGAAAATTAAAATCCCTCAAATAATTCCATCCAAAGAAAGCCATTGTCAGTCTTTTGGTGATCTGTCTTAATATATTTTTTAAGATTTTATTTATGTATTTGTCAGAGAGAGAGCGTACCTGTGCACACAAGCAGGGGGAGTGGCAGGCAGAGGGAAAGGGAGAAGCAGACTCCCTGCTGAGCAGGGAGCCAGATGCGGGGCTCGATCCCAGGACCCTGAGATAACGACCTGAGCCGAAGGCAGACGCTGAACCGACCGAACCACCCAGGTGCCCCTGTATTAATATTTCTTCGTGGGGGCGCCTGGGTGGCTCAGATCGTTGGGCGTCTGCCTTCGGCTCAGCAAGGAGCCTGCTTCTCCCTCTCCCTCTGCCTCTCTCCCTGCTCATGCTCTCTCTCTCTCTGTATCTCTGTGTCTCAAATGAATAAATTAAAAAAAAAATCTTTAAAAAAAATATTTCTTCGTGGTTCTATAGGTATAGAGAGAATTTTGCATACACGGAATCGCACTGTTCATGCTGTTTTGCAGCCCATTTTTTCTCCATGCACAGTATGTCCTGAAGGCTTTTGCATGTCTGTTCTTTTAAAACAAAAACTTCCCTCTGTGGCTGCATTGTGTTCCAGTATACTGATATTAGTATGATTATAATGACTGTGTGCACTGTAGGGAGGTGTCACCGATTGGACCCCTTCTCCAAGGGGTTTCTTCAGGGTCTCAGCTTGGAATCTGCCTGTCTCCTGGGCCCCGAGTCTCCTTGCTCTAATGTTGTGGATTCTCTCTGGGACCCTTCAGCAGAGAAGCCACCCCACACCGCCTTCTACCAGTCATCCACTCTGCAGAGAAGCTGAATAAGCACCTGTTAGGTCCCAGGCACTGGGCACAATGAAAGCCATTGGTCCCACCACAGACTGAACACCTACAGTGTGCAGAGCCATGGACAAGCACCTGGTTGAATGTGGGAGGGAGTGGTCCTTGCATTGGTGGGACCCTGGCCTCATGTAGGAGGCAGGGCCTGCACCCCCAGGGAGCTCCTAGGGTGCTCAGGGTCACTCTGACCCCTGTCTTGGCAGAGGAGACTGAACCCTTACTTTGTAGGCTTAAGTTGACTCCATGGATCTCACACCGGAGAAATCAGATTTCCCAGTCCCAGGGCTGTGACTCTGGTTTGGGCCTGAGGAAGGACATTTAGTCTGGGACTTGAACAGTTAATGCCCAGCTCCAGTCCCTCAGGTGAGACAGGTCTGCTCCCCGCTGGAGGAACCCATGCTGAACCCCCGTGCTCCTGCCCTGTCTCTTGCTCAGACACCATCTGGCTGCAAGTCCGGTCCAAAGGCCAGTGGACAGACAGGCTGTATGAGTCCTTCAAGACATCATGCCCCATGGACGGTGGCTGCAAACAGCTGTCAAGAAGGTTGAGGATGAGGAAGAGCCAGAGGAAGGCCCAGGTAGGTGGCTTCGGGGGAGGAAGGGTCCACCGTGGGGACAGACCCAACAGGGACCCTGTGCTGGCGGCTGGTGAGCATCCATCGTTGAACAATGGCTGTATACGCTGGCTAGACTGCTGCACAGGGAGTGAAGCAGCTGTGAACTGTGTGATCCAAGAGCCTGACCACGCCAGGTCCTCCCCAGTCCCATGCCCTCCTTTAGAAGCTGAGGGACAATGGAAAGAGAGAGGAAATTGAGATCAGAAAAGCCCACCTCCATGTCTCTGCTCCAGCATGTTCTAACTGTACGGCCTTGCACATCCTTTAGCCTCACCGAGCTTTAGCTTATTCATCAACCACCTGGAGGTGGTTCCCATCCTTGGCCTCCCTTTCTCACACGATTCTTTTAAGGACCGACGATGGAATGAATGCAGGTAAACTACTGAGCTGACGGGTCAGCAGGGTCCCCGTGGACCCTTCATCACACCCGTCAGCAGCTTCGGTGGTGGTATTGTTATCTTCTGAGCCCTGATGAAACCCACAAAGCTGACAAGTTGCCAGTGTCTGGAATGAATACAGGCTCTGGGAGGTTTGGGAGGAATACAGCGAGATCACAGTAAGAATAGACAAAGGAGGCTGAAAGTGCCTGGACACAAAGCTGTACCATTCAGCTGGGAGACATGTTAACAATGGGAAAGCCTACCCAGGGTCAAAGGAAAAGAAGTCCTGGGCCTGGCTCCGCCCTGCCACGCCCTTGTGGAATTTAAAGTCCAGGGGAGAAAACCAGGCAGAATCCTGCCAGGCCAGACCAGAGGCAAGCATCCCTCTTCTAAGCTTTAAAGCTTTGGGAAATGAAAGGTAGGTAGAAACAAGCAGGGCGTTCTCTGCTCTTACTCAGGGGATGGAGGAAGCTGGCTCTCCAAACCAGCTGAGTCCTGCACCCCAGGAATCAGTGGGTAGATACATGAAAGGCTGTGTTTCTTTGGGACCTTAGGCACCACTGCCAAAGAATAAGTTGGCACAATCTTTCTGGCAGGCAGTCTGGCCACATGCATCAGCATCTTAAATATGTGGACCCACTGGCCCAGCATTTCCATTTTTAGGGCTTTGTCCTAAGAAGTTAATTGGATAGTTGCACAGGAAGTGCGTTAATCTCCTTGTTCATTCATTCATTTAGCAATTTATTAAGCATAGCACCTACGGTTTTCCAAGGATGGTTCTAGATGCTGGAGATCTATCAGTAAGCAAAATTGATGCAGTCTCTGCTTAACTTCTGGAGGGAGAGATAGACAATAAATAAACAAAATACATGCATAATGTGTCAAGTGAAAATAAATGCTATGAAGGAAAATAAATCAGGGTAGAGGGATAGAGACAGGAAAGGTGCTATTTTATATATGGTGGTTGTTGTTAACAATAATGAGAAAATGGGAATACTCGAAATATCCAACAATAGGGGTATAGCTAAATAAATTACGCTTATCATGGAATAGTAAGTCCCTAAAAATGATTATGTAACTGTATATGTGTTAGCATGGAAAGCTAGCCCAGATGTACTAAGTGGAAAAGGCAGGTTAAAAAGCGGTATGTTTCATTTATGTAAGTGTGTGTGTATGTGTATCTATGTGTCTGTGTGTGTAAGTAAAAGTCTGGAAGGACGTCGAAAAATGTTTAGAGAAGCTATTCCACTTTATTCAGGGTACTTTTTCACTTTATTCTTTCAAGCCCTGTAACATGGGAATCTTTACAGACTAACACGTATTGATTGCATGATTTAAATAACAAAGCAATTTCCACTTTGAAACTAAACAGAGTTTGCCGTGCCAGCCCATCCATTCGGGAACCTCCGTACAGGGAGCAGTGGCCTTCGTCAGGGACGTCACCGTGGAGCTGACCTCCTACGGGCCCAAGGGAACTCCACAGCAGGGGGACCTAAGGCCTGGTAAGCAGGGGGACCAAGGAAGGGGCTCCAGCGCGGTGGGGAGCTCTCTTATATTTTTATATTCTCTCAACCACACTTTTGGTATTTGTTGTGATATGTTTGTCTATGTCCACAGTGTTAAGTTTAACTTTATAAGGAGATGCCAAACTGGTTTTTCAATTTCTGTGTTTCCATCAGCAATGGACGAGAGTTCCAGTTGCTCTGCAGCCTTGCCAACATTTGATATTGGCCATGTCTTACGTTTTAGCCATTCTAGTGGGTATGTAGTAGTATCTCAGTGTGCTCTTAATTTGCATTTCCCTAACAACTGATGATGCTGAGCATATTTTCATGTTCCTATTTGCTGTTTGTGCATTTGTAAAGCGTCTGTTCAAA
Source organism: Neomonachus schauinslandi (assembly GCF_002201575.2). NCBI lineage: Eukaryota > Metazoa > Chordata > Mammalia > Carnivora > Phocidae > Neomonachus > Neomonachus schauinslandi. The sequence goes on from NC_058411.1 coordinate 107,034,180, forward strand.
TATTTTGTCGACTCCTTAAATCTAGTTTTTTGCCTTCTTTTTTTATTAAGTTGTAAGAGTTCCTTATGTATTCTGAAAACAGGTCCATTGTCAGCTGCACATTTGACAAATACATTCTCCCAGTCTGTGGTTTGTCTTTTCGTTTTCTTAAACTGTCTTTTGAAAGACAACATTTTGAAATTTCAGTGATGTCCCGTTTATCAGATTTTTTTCTTTCATTCTTCCTACTTTTGTGTCCTCTCTAAAATCTTTGCCTCACCCAAGGTCATGGAGTATTTTCTCCTAGAAGTTTTGCAGTTTTAGCTCTTCATTTCAATCAGTCTCATAGTGAGTTCCACAAGGTATAGGATATTAGGTCACAATCAGTTGTATTCCTATTTACTAGCAACAGATAATTAGTAATGAAAAACTTTAAATAAAAAATTTAAAAACATGAAATACTTAAGGATAAATTTAGCAAAATATGAGCAAGTCTGTATACTAAAAACTACAAAACATTTCTGAGAAATGGTTTTATGTTTCTTGTATTTGTAATTCATTGAATTTCTAGGATGTGTGGACTAGTTTTCATCAGATTTGTTTTCATAGTTTTCATCAAATTTGAGTAAATTTCAGTCATTTTTTTCTCTACATATTTTTATTCTGTCTCTCCTTCCTGTCACTTCAATTACACAGTTAGACTGATATCCCACAGGTCACTGAGACTTCCCCCTCCCCCCAATCTCTGCTTCATTTTTGAGTTTTCTACTGTGTGTTTTCACATTCACTGATCTTTTTTATTGCAGCACCTAATCTATCATTCCCTAATCAAAATCCCAGCAGGTTTTTAAAAATAGATACTGAGAGGGGCACCTAGGTGGCACAATTAAGCACCCAACTCTTGATTTCTGCTCAGGTCATGATCTCAGGGTCGTGAGATCAAATCCTGCATCAGGCTCCATGCTCAGTGGGGAGTCTGCTTGAGATTCTCTCCCTGCCCCTCCCTCCACTCATGTGCTCTCCCTCTCTCTCTCTCTCAAATAAATAAATAAATCTTTTAAAAAAATAAATAAAAATAGATAGTGAAGCTGATTCTTTTGGAAAGCCAAAAGACCTAGAATAGCTGTTAATCCTATCCGTTTTTCATTTGTGGTGTTGTGTTTTTCTTCTCTAGAAGTTCCATTTGGGTCTCTTCTATGTCTTCTGTTTCTCTCTTCATCCTATCTGCTCTCTTTTATTTTTACATTCTCTCAACCACACTTTTAGTATTTGTTGTGATATGTTTGTCTATGTCCATCATCTCTGTCATTTCTTGATTTGCTTCTAAGTGACTAATTTTCTCCTAGTTATGGAACATATTCTCCTACTTCTCTGCATGCCCGATAATTTTATTGGATGTCAGGCATTGTGAACTGCATGTTGTGTGTTCTGGATTTTGTGGTATTTCTTTACCCAGTACTGTACCTTGTTCCGGTGCACAGTTGTGTTACTTAGGGGAATTGGGATCCTTTCAAGACTTGCTTTTAACTTTTGTTAGGGTGAGTGCGAGTAGGTGTTAGTGTGGGGCGATACCTCTGCGGGCTCTGCCCACTGCCCTGAACATTGCAAGGTCTCTCCACGCTTGTTGATGGAAACACAAACTCTTCCCAGCTCTGTTCGAGCTCCCAGTACTGTTCAGCCTAGTGTTTTCTGGTAATTTTCTTTCCTATATGTATTGGTTAACACTCAGCGAAAGACTTAGCAGAAACTTTACGCAGATTTTTGGAGCTAGGGAGCTCCCTTCCTCCCTCCCTTCCTTCCTCCCCTCTTCCCTTCCTCTTTCTCTTCTTCCCCTTGCTCTTTTTCCTTGCAGTTCCCTTTCCTCAGTTTTGTGACTGACTGCCTTGTGTCTTCTCAATGCAGTGAGACCAGCATCAGGCAGTGAGCTGGGCTCACTTCATCTGTTTCCCTCCCTCAGTGACTACAGTCCTGTGCTGCTTGGTCACATGAGTCTGGAAACCATTGTTTCATGTATTTTGTCCATTTTTCTAGTTGTTTAAGGTGAGAAAGTAAATATTACTCTTTTTCCTCCAAGATAATTTTTTTAAGATTTATTTATTTTTTGGGAGGGAGAGAAAGCGTGCAAGCAGGGGAAGGGGCAGAGGGAGAGACTCTCAAGCAGACGCCCTGCTGAGCGCCGAGCCTGACGCAGGGCTTGATCTCACAACCCTGAGATCACGACATGAGCCGAAACCAAGAGTTGGACGCTCAACTGACTGAGCCACCCAGGCGCCCCTCCGACATAAATTTTTAATGTACATAATCTGCTAGTAGAGATGAACAGGTGAAGAAGCATAGGTATTGATTGGGGGGTGAATGCTCAGTATTCTTCCAGATGAGGTGGCAGTCAACAGGGGTAGAGAATGGTCTAAGGTACAGGCTAAACAGCTTAGCATGTATGAATTATTTTCCTGTTTGGTCCCTTCTTTTATTCTTTCATCAAAAATGAATGCTGTGATGTCCACAATAGCCAAACTGTGGAAAGAGCCAAGATGTCCATCGACAGATGAATGGATAAAGAAGATGTGGTATATACATACAATGGAATATTATGCAGCCATCAAAAGGAATGAGATCTTGCCATTTGCAACGACGTGGATGGAACTGGAGGGTATTATGCTGAGCGAAATAAGTCAATCAGAGAAAGACATGTATCATATGATCTCACTGATATGAGGAATTCTTAATTGCAGGAAACAAACTGAGGGTTGCTGGAGTGGGGGGTGGGGTGGGAGGGATGGGGTGACTGGGTGATAGACACTGGGGAGGGTATGTGCTCTGGTAAGCGCTGTGAATTGTGCAAGACTGCTGAATCTCAGATCTGTACCTCTGAAACAAATAATGCAATATATGTTAAGAAAAAAAAAAGAAGAAGAAGAAGGTAGCGGGAGGGGAAGAATGAAGCGGGGGAAATCGGAGGGGTAGACGAACCATGAGAGAGGATGGACTCTGAAAAACAAACAGGGTTCTAGAGGGGAGGGGGGTGGGAGGATGGGTTAGCCTGGTGGTGGGTATTGAGGAGGGCACATTCTGCATGGAGCACTGGGTGTTATGCACAAACAATGAATCATGGAACACTTCATCTAAAACTAATGATGTAATGTATGGGGATTAACATAAGAATAAAAAAAATGAATAAAAAAAAAATGAATGCTGTGAATGTCCCCCCACCCAGCCCCGCAGTCTCCCCCTGCACCCCCCAGGGGTTGCTGCCTACGTTTTGTGCTAAGCCGAGGCTTAGTCTATGCGATAGCCTGTTTCTCTGGGTTCATCAGAGTCTTCACAAGACATCTTTGTGGAATCCTGAGGTTTTTGTCCTGGGTTTTAAAGTTAATCTGTTAGAATCATTGTTTTGTTTTACTTATGGAATAATAATATGAGGAGGAATATCTTTAGATAGGTTTCTAACTTTGGAGAATTGGTGGGGAGGTTTTATACTGGTTGAGTTCAATGGAACCAGATCTTCGGCTGTTTAATTATCCTAAGGCTGCCATGAGTGAATTAAAATTCCTATGATAAATAGTTTATAAGTTCAAGTAATCAAACGCCATTTTGTTTTTTTTTAAGATTTTATTTATTTATTTGACAGAGAGAGAGAGACAGCGAGAGAGGGAACACAAGCAGGGGGAGTGGGAGAGGAAGAAGCAGGCTTCCCGCAGAGTGGGGAGCCCGAAGTGGGACTCGATCCCACTGGGGGATCGAGACTCTGGGATCAGGACCTGAGCCGAAGGCAGATGCTTAACGACTGAGCCACCCAGGTGCCCCTCAAACGCAGTTTCTTATAAGAAACATTCAAACAGATGTAGTTTATTATAACAAACGTTCAAAGCCCTAAAGCACAAGTCAACAGTGTTTGACACAGAATTGGTAAACTTTAGAATGTTGCAATAAAGCTCCTCGCCCTTTCTTATAAATAACAATTATAGCAAATATTTATAGAGCCTCAACTTTGTTCTCAATGCTTTTATGTATATTAATTTATTAGAAACGCAATTTTATGATGACAAGCTAGGGGGGAAGTTTAGATTTCATTTAAATTTCCTGGTTGCTGGTATATAAATATTTGCTATTTGCTTCTTCCTAATCTGTGTAAACAAAGGATAACAGCAAACCTGGTGCTTTGCCTTCTCAAGGCCCTTGAGTCAATGACTTCATTACCTCAAATTTCTTCCAGTGTTTTTCATTAACTGCAACAGACACCCGTGACTTCTGATTTCAACTTTAATTATTTACCAAGGTTTGAGTTCAAGAATGTGTGGCTTCCCGCTTTTAATATCTACAGCTTAAGCTTCAAACATTCTGTTTGAGTTTGAATCTTTATTCTATACCATGATAGCTATTGAAACTTGGGGACATTATTGAACTGCTTTGCTCCGATTTCCTTATGCGAAACATAGGGATGTAACTAGTACCCGCCTCATAGGGTTGTCATGAGGATTCAATGAACTCATCTGTGCAGCATCTGGAGCAGTGACTGGAGCTTAATAACTGCTCAGTAAAGTAAGCAGCAGCAGTAGTACCTGTAATAGTAGCAGTAGTAGTAGCAGTAGTAGTAGTAGCAATAGTAGTTGTAGCAGTAGCTCTAGTAGCAGTAGTACCTGTAATAATAGCAGTAGTAGTTGTAGCAGTAGCTGTAGTAGCAGTAGTAGCAGTAGTAGTTGTAGCAGTAACTCTAGTAGCAGTAGTAGTAGTTGTAGCAGTAACTCTAGTAGCAGTAGTAGTAGCAGTAGTAGCAGTAGCTGTAGTAGAAATCATAATAGTAGCAGTAGTAGCAATAGTAAGTAGCAGTAGTACCAATCATAGTAGTAGTAGCTGTAGTAGCAATCATACTAGTAGTAGCAGTAGTAGTAATAGTAGTAGTAGCAATACCTGTAGTAGCAATGGCAGTAGTAGCTAGAGTAGCAGTAGTAATAGTAGCAATCATAGTAGTAGCAGTAGTAGCAATAGTAGTAGTAACAGTAGCTATAGTAGCAATAGAAGTAGTAATGGTAGTATAGCAGTAGTAGCAATAGTAGTAGTAGCAGTAGTAGCAATAGTTGTAGTAGCAGTAGCAGTAATAGTAATAGTCATAGTAGCAATCATAGCAGTAGTAGTAATAGTGGTAGTAGCAAGACCTGTAGTAGCAGTAGTAGTAAGAGTCAGAGT
>NC_058411.1:107039352-107059399 GCF_002201575.2 Neomonachus schauinslandi
TAGTAGCAGTAGTAGTAGTGGTGGTAGTAGCAAGACCTGTAGTAGCAATACTAGTAGCAGCAGTAGTAGTTAAGAGTCATAGTAACGTAGCAGTAATAGTAATGGTGGTAGTAGCAAGACCTGTAGTAGCAATAGTAGTAGCAGCAGTAGTAGTAAGAGTCATAGTAGCAACCGTAGCAGTAGTAGTAATGGCGGTAGTAGCAAGACCTGTAGTAGCAATAGTAGTAGCGGCAGTAGTAGTAAGAGTCATAGTAGCAACCGTAGCAGTCGTAGCAATAATATGAGCAACGGTAAGAGCAGCAGTGGCAGCAGCAGTAGTATTTAATGGCTGTACAATGAATGATAGAGTTAGTGGTCTGCCATGCTCCTGCTACTGGACCTTTTACTTGTTCTGATTCTCCACTCACATATATAAAGCTGCAATTAATATGTATGTGCACACAGTTTATTTCCTTCCTCTGGATGATTTCCTTAAGAGAGTGTCCCAGAGATGGAATGGCTGTCTCAAACACAACAGTATTGCAGAGGACGGAAACCATGTCAGGTCATTCTCCAGCGCTCCTCCTTCTCCCTCCCACCACGATGTCGCTCTCCCTGTCCCCCTCTCTGGGGATAGGGACTCTGAGGGAGGGGAAGAAGGGTCAGGGCTCTCTCAAGTTAAGTGATATGCGAAATAAAATGTTTTCTCCCTCCTAGGGCCATTTGCATTTTAACAGTGACTGAGACCTTAAGCCAAAGGAAAAGGGGGCTAATGGCAGCATATGAAACAATAGAGAGCCAGCTGGGATGGCATGAATCCTTTAGTCTTGGGAGAGGAGAAGGATGAAGTGATCATCAGCTCGTGGACCCAACGTCCCAGATCAGGCCCCGTCATTTCTGGCTTAGACCAATGTGCAAGTGGAAGGTGGTACCCACCAGCCTCTTCCCTGTTGTGGCCCACATGGAAAATGGTAATATTCGTCTGCCATGTCAGGGAAAATGGAGGAAGCTGCTTGAGCACAGAGGTGCCCACCAGGGAGCTCCAGTTGCCCTGAGAGCCGAAGGGATCCAGATCTCAGCAAACCCGTCCCACTGCAGGCCCTGAGCTGTGGACACCTGCCAGTATCCAGGCCTGTGTCCAGGCAGAGCCAGGCCAGTCTCTGCCCTATCCCTCCTGTCCTCTGGCTCCCCTTCTGGGAAGCTGTTCTCATCCTGTCACCCCCTGCTCCAGCACCCACTACCTGCCCCCATTTGCCAGCTGGGCATTCAAGGCCTTTCCCATTCCGGCCTCAGTGTGTGTCCCAGTCTCATTTCCCATCTCCTGTTGCTCCCGTTCAAGGATCTTGCGTTCTAGGCGGGCAGTCACACCACACCCGACACACACCACGTCTGTTCAAGCCCCTCATCCTTGGCTCATCTGTCCCCCCTTCTTAGGATGCCCTCCTTTCCCACACCCCGCCCCAGCTTGGAATCGTGACCCTCTCCCAAGACCCGTCCCAGCCCCCACCCTCCCAGGGAGCAGCTCCATCTGCCCCAGCCCTTCTCTGTAGATTGGTAGCATTGGCCATCTGACCCCGTCATTCAACCCTTGCCCCTTTGGTCTCGGTTACCTTTTCGGCTGTGCCGGGCCTGGGTGCCCAGCCAGAATGAACACACACCACGAGGTGTGACAGGGCGTGAGCTTCAGAGCCCAGGGACTGCCATGCTGCCCTGGGATGCCTTTCCCCTTCGAGTCCTGAGGTAGCTGTGGGGTGCAGGCCAGACAGTGGGTATAGTTACCGTATACGCCTGGCGCAGAGCAGACTCCGCCCCAGCAGTGGGCCAGTTTTTCCTTTCTAAAGCACTGGTGGGCCGAAGGTGTGAGTCCTGAGCACCCGTGGTCTTGCTCCGAGCCCCGGGGACAAGGGGCTGACATCGTGCCCTGTGCCTATCGCAGGCATGAGCCCCTCCGTGCCACCTTTGCCTCCCACCACCCAGGCCCCTTCCTGGAACTGCATATGTACATGGCCTCTGCACTGGGCAAGCATGATCTGAAGGTCATTAGCCTGCAGTTGGCCCTTGACCTCCTGGCCGAGAAGGAGGACTCCATCACGGGCCTCCAGACGCGCACCCAGCCTGGGTGGCCTGACTGGAGCAGGGTAAAGGCTAGCGAGAGCCCCGCCGCCTGCAGGGACCAGTGGGGCTGAGAGCCTAAGGCCGTGGCTGGGGAGGTTAGGGCCGAGCAGCTAGGGAGCGGGCATGAGGCCAGCATCCAGGGTCCAACCGGGATCACTGGCGCCATGACTGGCTCCCCTTGTTCCAACTTTGGGCTCCGTTTCCCCATCTGTTCAGAGAAGAATTTAGCCAATTTGACCTGCTAGGCCTCCGCCCAGCCCTGACTCCCTATGAACCGGGGTCAGAAGGCCTGAGTAGACGGGGTCTTGGGGAAGCACCAGGTCCTGTCCTTCCCAGTACAAATGGAAAGACTGAGGCCCAAAGGCACAAAGGTTTGCGGTCTTTCTATTTTATTTCTCAGATTGGTTTTTAAGTTATTTTTCCCCGAGTACTTACCAGTCGGAGTGCAGTGTGTGTGAGGTGCCAGAAGGTACTGCTTTCCCATCTGCGGGCGATAATCATGCCCAGATAGTGAGGGAACAGGACACCACTTGTGCTTGGGCACCAAGGAGCGCTTTCCACAATGGCCCCCGTAAGCAGAATTTGGGGTGGGAAAGGGTCTTCCCTGGGGGAACAGTCAGACTTTAGGAAAGAGACTATCAGTGGAGGCACGTGACTGCTGGAGGACTAGCGGGGTGTCCGGACAGTTGGGGTTCAGCGTGCCCATGGGGCCCTGTCCCTGCCCCCAACACTGCAGTCCCCCTGCAGATGTGTTCCAGGAGTGGAGGGCCTGGGTCTTCTGGCCAGCCCCTTCCTGGGGTCTGGGTCAAGTTGGGGGTTGAGCAAATGGCCCCCCAAAAGAATGGCTGCGTGTTGGACCCTCTGCTCTGAAGCTAAGCACCTGTGCCTTGGAGGTCCTCATGGGGACAGAGGGGCATCACTGCCGACCCATTATGTTGTCAGTTCTAGCTGGGTGTGTCCCTGAGCGGGTCCACAGGCTCACTCCCCTCCCTCTGCTCTCTCCTACCCGGTGTGGGCTCCAGGTGCTCCAGAAAGTGGCTGCTGAGAAGAAGGGTAAGGTGCAGGTCTTCTGTGGCTCCCCAGGCCTGGCCAAGGTGCTCAAGGGCCCCTGTGAGCAGTTCGGCTTCAAATTCTTCCAAGAGAACTTTTAGCCTCGTCTCTCCCAGTTCTGCCCAACCCACACTGCCAGCCAACTCCATCACATTGCTCCCAGGCCCCACAGAGGCCAGCCTCAGAGGGCCCACCTAGTCCTGCTCCACACCCAGGGCAGATGGACTTCCTGCAGGACCCAGGGGAAAGGGCAGTGGCCTGCGTGGTGCTGCTGTGCATTCTGGGATTGCCGAGAAACTGACCAGGCCAGAGGCCGGCGGCTCCGGAAGGGGGTGCAGAGGGGGCTCCCCAGGCCACTGCCCCTCCAAAAGTCCCCTGAGGGAGCCTTTCCCGTACAGCAGTGGTCCCACACCTGCCTAATCATCACGTCACTCGGGATTTTACCCCAACATTTTATTACGAAAATTTTCAAACCTACAGACAAGCTAAAAGAATTGTATAGTGGACAGGGTTACCCACTTGCCGGATTCCTCCGTCAGCGTTTTGCTATATTTGCTTTCCTGCATTTTATCCATCTAGCCCTCTCTCCGTCCATCAACGCACCTTGTTTTTGTGATGCACTTCAGAGCACGCTTTGCCTTTCAGAGGAGCTTTCTTTACATGCAGACTCCTGGGTCCCATTCCCAGAGATTCTGATTGTGAAGTCCTGGGGAGGAGACCCGGAAGATGTATTTTATTCAAAATGAATCCTCTTCGGAATAGATAGGCAGCACATTTCCTACTTCTCTCTATGTCACTGTCCCCCTAGCTGTGTGTCCCTTTTCCTCCCCCCCCCGCCCCTCTCCCTCTGCCTCTCCCCTGCGTATGTCCCTCAGTGTCCCTTCCTGGCTCCACATGTTGGTTTCTCCCTTCTCCCCATGCACCGAGTCATCAGAGAAATAGGTGGGAGACAGTGCGTGTGTGTCCATCTGAGGGGGACACAGAAAGGCCGAGTGCCTGGAAACCACGCAGGTTGTTACTTGAAGCTCCGTTGAGCCACACTGCCGTGGTGCAGCCCTGGCCACCTCTCCGAGTCTGATTCTTCATCTGAAAAATGGCCCTGATGATATCACCCAGTCACAGTTGTGAGAATAGAATGAGACATAAGCATCAGGGCTCAGAACAGGCATCTTCAATCCCTGCATGGCTCTCTGGGTCTCAGCATCTTCTTCCTAGGCAGCCTCTGTCGCATCTGTCACCGTGTGGCCGGAGTACCTGGCAGAGAGAGCAAATGCCGAAGCTCTCCTATGAGACATGTTGTGGAGGGCAGGGGAGGGAGGGCTGGCCTCGCCCCCTCGGATCGGAGCTGGGGGTTCCCACCTGCCCCGCACTGCCAGCCCCTGTGAACCGTTCAGGTCCTGGGCATCCTCCACATTGCAGCCTGTCCGGCTAGTTCTCTCTCCTCTGTGAGAGTCTAAAACACTCCTCCCCAACCCGCCTTCCAGGGGTTCCAATCAGGCACTTACCCACGGAATTGCGGTTGTGCCTTTCTTTTGTGCGGATTGGAAGACCCAGAGGGAGAACAGGTGAAGAAGCTGGGTGACAGCCGTGATGATGACACCCCTTCTAAAGAGCTGGGCATCCAAGGGGGAAGCTGGGACACAGATGAGGGGGTGGTGTGCACAGGCTGAGTTGAGAGGACCGATGGAAGCATCCTGTGGGTGACAACAAAACAAAGTCGGTGGGGAAAGTTCTCTTCACAAAGCAGCAGTGAGAGAAGGGGAAGGTGGCCGATGGAGTGCAAGGGCGCCCTGGGGGAGAGAGCGGAGTGCTCCTTGGGGACAGAGGCAGGACAGTGGAGGCAGGAGGAGCCAGAGGAAGGGCTGGGTGCAGAGGGTGGGGAGGAGGGGAGCTGGGCCTCACTGAGCCCCTCTGCACCCGGAGCCCACACATCTGGGAGACCTGGTGTCAGGGGCCTTCTACACATGGCCAGGTTCCGTTCCCAGCGAGCCTAGGGTAGGCACACAGCTCACATGGAGGAGTCGCGTTATCAGCCTGAGGTCACACAGGCTTGGAACCCATTTCCCCCTGCCGGTTTGTTTTTCCCTCCTTCATCAGACTTGTGACGTCTTTGGGGGAAACTGTCACTCTTTGCAGTGGAGAAGTTAACTAAGAGGGTGTTCTGACTCAGGGCTGGGGTATGCAATGGGAATGTGCCAGTCATTTGGAAAGTTGGCAGAGCAGAGTCTGTTTAGCGTAGGACTTCTCTGTCTCTGTTCATCTAGAATTTTATATCACGCAGAGGGCGGGAACAGTTGGAAGAACATGAATATAAAATCTTTTTTTTTTTTATATATATAAATTCTAAAATCCGACAAGATCGGTCGCGTTCAGGGTGGTATGGCCGTAGACTGTAAGTTCTAAAATCCATTAAGGGCCCACATGTTTGACTTAAGACCCGGTGAGTCCTAAGGCTTTCTCTCCAGACATACTCCAGTTACCCACTGGGGGGCGCTGCGGAATCAGAGATCTTGGAGGTTTTGTTTGCTGGGAAGGAGACGGGTTCCTGAGTGGCAGTGAATCCAAGGCAGGCGGGAGGAGACTGCACCCCCCCACCACCACCCCCCGAAGCTCCAGGCAACACCTCCAGGCCCAGACGTGGGCAGATGTGTGAAGTCGAGAGAATTGATTTTCAAGAGCAGAGTTCCTCTAGCTGCCGGCCCCTAACACCAACACACAGATGCGCACACAGACCCTCTCCCTGCCACGCCCTCCCCCCCATACCGCTCCCTTCCTGGGACCCACTGTCCAGGTCTTGGGGCTTCCCACGTTTCCTTCTGTAAGGTCAGAAGAGGCCTGGCTGGGGGAGAGTTTGTAGGTCCAGGCTCTGACCCAGGGCTCTGCCACCGCCTATCATTGTAGGTGGTCTGTCCATCTGGATGTTGCCTGGATGTCCAGATGGGGGCCATCCTACCATCAACAAGATGGCTGACTTTCCTCCTTAGACATTTGCGGGTCTAAGAGGGCTAAGGCAGGCCCACAGAAAAAGAGGCCTTTGCCCTCTGAAGTCAGGGCAGGGGCCTCCACGTTTGCCTCTGTCGCAGTGAGCTGTGTGACCTTGGATCTGCCCTGGGACCTCTCTGAGCTGTCGCTTCCTCATCTATAAGATGAACAAATTAAGGATGAGTATTTTAAAATGCTAGTATATGCATACTCCTTTCTTAAAAGATACGCAAAAAATACATGTTTTTCACCTGTTTGGGGAGTGGGAATGGAGGGCAGGAGGGACAGGATTTTGTTTGGGGGTTGTTTTGTTGTCGTTGTTTCTTTTTCTTTTTATCTTCTACCCCTCCATAAAGTTCGAAGTTTTTATGGTAAATGTCTGTAGGTTTTATAGTTTTATTTTTTTTAAAGGATGTTAAGTAAAAGAAAAATAAACTTCACGTAACCACAAAATAAACCGTGCATGCGTATGGAGCAAGGGCTAAATCGGTAGAAACGCGTGGGAAGACAGGCGACACACCAAACGTTCGCAGTGGTCAACGGTGGAGGAGGTAAAGGAGGACTCTCATGCGTTCCTCCTTCCTCTTTTATGCATTCATGTATCACCCATGTAACGTTTCACATTATGGCATAGAAATTTTACACCCAGCTCTTCAGGAATTCTTGTGTGATTGTTTTACTTCTTAATCTATGTTCTTAGGTTAAGGCCTATATGGTTTTGTTTTGTTTGTTTTTTCCGAGAATAAACAAAATGGAGAGATTGAGGTGTCCTTATGATCCTGAATACGGATTAGCTCCCAAATGGAAGTGTCCGGGCCGCGGCTGGGCAGTGGGACCGGCCCCTCCAGCGGGGGGCGCTGCCGGGCCTCTTCTGGAAAGAGAGGTCCCTGCCTGCCGGGATTCAGTGTGCCAACCTGCGGGCCCTAGCCGGTCTCAGGACTAAAGCCGGTGCGCACAGACTGCAGGGGCCCTGGGTAGGAGGAGCTGCATGCACCGGGCTGGGCGCAGCAACAGCTCAGCCTCGCAGGCCAGATGCCGGGGGCCGGGGGGGCCGGGGAGACGCAGGGGGGGGGGGGGGGGGGGGCGGGGGGAGGTGCACCGGGGCACTGTTTCTGCTAAACAAACACTCAACATAACCAGCCTTCCGGACAGATTGATGCACCTTTTTATGATCTTTCTTTACAATATGATGACTCTCTCCTTTTAAAAATAAGATTAATTCAGACAAGACATTTATTTTATGGGGAAATCCATCCCAGGGGGAAAAATACTCAAGCTCAGTGGCGGAGATGGCTGGAAGGAGACTTGTCTCTGCCGGCAGCTTCCAGCCTCCCAACCAGAGCCCCGTGGCAATGGCCCCGAAGGGGCTCCCTGCTCCTGCCCACGGACAAATGGGGCCATCTTGAATCAGCCCAGTTGGGTGAGGGTAGCCTGCTGGAGAAAACAAAAAAAGAAAAATAGGTAGTGAATTTCTGTGGGGCAGGCGAGAAAAGGGCACATTTTTTGGTAAAGAAGTTCTGAGATGCACCCAAATGTGGTGGGCTACGAGTTTTTATATATAAATTAAGCTTGTCTTTAAATGCCCCTGAAGAGCGTTCAAGAGAAATGAATTATTTGTCTCTGTGTCTCTGGGACTGGAATAACACTACCACCTGGCAGGAGCTTGGCCATATCTCATGAATGTTTCTGCCACTGTGGTCCCTGTTTCAGCTGGTGGCACCGGGAGGTAGCATCGACTCTTCTATCTTCCCATCCTCCTTCCCCAGCCAATCACCAAGCTCTGTCAACATGACATTCTATGCGTTTCTCACATCCATTCCCTCCCCAGTTGGCCCTGCCCAGGTTCAGTCCTTCAACTGCCTTTCGCCTGGACTCTTGCAGTAGCCTCCTGGCTGGTCTCCCTGCCTCCAGCCTTTCCCAGCCAATCCCCACTCCCCAACTGTTGCAGATCTAATCACACATCTTCCTGTTGGATAACTGTCCCTTGGCTATCATCCAAGCCCTGAGATGGGCACACAGACCTCCCCCATAAGCTAAGCACTCAGTTACGATCTGCAACCAAGTTATCACTGGCCCTTCCCGACCTCTTGCATCTTGCCAATGCCCCTCTCCCTCTCCGTGCTCTAAAAATACCATGTAACAGAGCTCCTCCCAGACAGAGCACCTTCAAGCCTTGGCCTCCACGGTGCTGACATGTGGAGCACCCTTCCCCGCCTTCAGGCTGAGGTTTCAGAACATTTCATCACCAGCCCATCTGCGGAGACAGCCTTGCCTGGTCCCTCTCATCACAGAATAAACAGCCTCCTCCGTATGATGGCTCGGGACCGACTTCCGTTCAGGCATCTTCTGCAGGTACTTACCTATTTACTAGCCTGGGGACCCCTTGAGGGCAGGAACAGAGTCTACCGTGTGTCTGTCTGTCTTTCGGCCCCTGGTACGTAGCAGGTGATCAGCGAAGGCGTTGGTAAGCTGACAGGACCCCCTTGAGCCCCCATCTCTCCTTCCTTTCCCTACCTTCGTTCCTGCTCCCCATCGAGGGTGGGAAAACCCGAATATCCCTGCAGGCAGACAGGACCTTTCCTGTGAGTAGAGCAGGCGGCTGCCTTCAGAAAGGCTCCTGCCTCCCCCGCCTCCCCCACCGGCCACGCTGGCTTTTCTCCCACGGGGTGGGGGGGAGGTCAGGTGTAATAGAGACATCCGAGAGGCAGAGGCGCTCGTGTCTCCAGCCCCCCTGTGAGACTCGGCAGTGGGGCTCAAGGTCCCTTACACCTGTGACACCTCATCCTCCTCTTCCTCTCTCTTCCTATAACTTGAAAGAGATGAATGACTTAGAAAGAGCAAATGAATCAGAAATAGGGAGAGCAAAAAAAAGAGAGAGTGATTTTGCCAAGTTATTATTCAAAGGAGCCCCGTCAATCACCTGGTCGGTGGGGGGAGTGGCCGTGCTGTCTGGAGCTGGCTCTGCGTGAGTGAGCAGGTGCCTGGGGTCCTCTACCAGCCATCACAGGGGGAGGGAGGGAGGCCAGAGGGGCGCTGAAGGGGGTCAGCCAACCCAAAGGCCCAGGACAAGGTCCACCGACCTGCTTTTCTCAGCAGAGGCCAGAGCCCTGCAGGCTGCACTCCGGACCAGGCCAGCTCTGGTGGAAGCACCCGCAGGGCAGAGAGGAGAAAGATGCGGGGAGGGGGAGGCGCAAGCCTCTGGCCAGGAGCCGGCTCTCCTCAGCAGCATGACCCAGGCCTTTGCTACCCTGGACGGGGCAGTCACTGTCTCCTCCCACCAGAAGGGGGACCTAAGTCACTCTCATCCCTGCATCCCAGGGCTGAGCCTGATGAATGCTCCTTGAGGGAGTGAATGAATGAATGAGAAAATTATTACAGCACATTGTTTGCTTTTCTTTGTGATTCTTACTATTTTGCCATAATTTTTACCCATAGGTTAACCCTGCTTATTAAATTGTCATTATAATCTACTTGGGGGCAAAACCTAAATCTGATTTCTCTCTATGAGAAAGTGTTGCACATCGCTGGCCTTGGAAAATAATCGTGGGTGAAGGGAAGGTGGTGGGGATGGGCATGAGAGCCTCAGTCCGTGTCCCAGGGGAGGTTGTTGGCCACACACCCCCCCCCCCCCCCCCCCCCCATCAAAGGGCATTTTGGTGCTGTGAAGCAGACGAGTTTGTTGAATTCCTACCATTCTGGGTGCTGGAGTTCAACCGTGGACAGAAGGGTCAAGGTCTCTGCTCTCAGTTTACTCATCTGTAAAATGGGGACAAAATGATAATGGAACCTATTAGATAGGACAATGGTAGGGATTCAATGAGTTAATGTGTGCGAGGTGCTTAAAACAGTGCCATGCATGTAGTTATACTTCAATAAAAGTTGGTTATTTCTGTCTTAGTCTCTTTGGGCCGCTATGACAAAACAGCACAGACTGGGTGGCTTATGAACACAATTTATTGCTCTCAGTTCTGGAGGCTGGGGGGGGCGGTCCAAGATCAGGGTGCCAGCTTGGTTGGGTTCTGGTGAGGACCCTCTTCCAGGTTCCGCCCCTGCCATCAGGAGACAGCTGTTGTCCCTTGTCTTTAGGTCCTTCATGACCAGCCATATCTGGAGGCCTAATAAGCACCCTCCTGTCCCACGGAGGACCACCGGGCACCCAGGGGGCAGCAAACACCACCGCCCTACCCCACCTCCGGGGGAAGCCCGGGCCAGGCCGTGTGGATACTGCTGCAGTGCCCCTCCTGCATCCCATCCCAAACCCACTCATCCTGGGCGGTAGGAGGCAGGACGAGATCAAATCATGGCTCCTCCAGCTCATTAGCGCTGCATTGTGAATTCCGGGAATAATGTATGTTCTTTTCTCCCTGGATTGCTTCTGAAATCTCCTGCCTGTTTATCAAATCTAAGCCACACTTCGGAGCCCCTGCTCTTTAGCTTTGTGCTCTTCTCCAGAAGAAGAAAAACAGCAAAATTCTCTCGGGGGTTTCAATTCAGTGCTGAGGACAAGAGGGCCAGTTTCAAATAGCCTGACCCCATGTCCCCAGGCGAGCAGGGAGATGGGGTGGGCTTTAGGAGGTAGGAGGGTCTCAAAAAGAACCTGGCCGCCCACCCGGGCTGGACTGAGGCTGATCTCCCAGGAAGGAAAGCCCCCTCCTCCTGCACGAGGACAGCGAGTGTGGTGCCAATACGATGAAGGAGATGCCTGCGGAGAGCCTCATAAAGTGCTGTGATGGCCAAAGGAGGAGGGGGCCAAGGTCAGGGTGGGGTGAAATGACCCCTGGCCTTGGTCTTGAAGGGGGAGTGGGAAACAGGGGCGGAGGCAAGCGGCTCTTCGGGGTACAAGTCCGAGCATGCGCGGAGGCTTGGACGTGGGACTGTGTATCTCTGGGTGGTGGAGGGCGGGGGGGGGGGGGGGGAGGGGGGGGGGGGGGGGTAGCCGAGGTGGGGGCCAGTGCAGCGATGGAACGGGGCCTGGAAGCGGAGCCCTGAGGAGCCCCTCCAAGATTTAAAGCAAGGGCATGACAGGGTCATAAGAAAGATCAGCGTCCACATTTGTAAATGAAATGGAGGTGGGAGAGCAAATGCAGGGAGCCCAGGTTGGGGAAGAGGACCGGGACCAAGGCGGAGGGAGGCCGGGAGGATGGATTGGGCAGCAGTGAAGAGGCGATGAAGGGGTGAAGGGTGAAGGGTGAGGGCAAAGCCTGCCCACACCAAAACCATTCGAGCCGAGACACAAAAGCCACTCAAGCCAGCCCTAGCAAAAGCAAAGTTGATGGTCAGGATGGCATAGGCAAGCTCCAATCCCGGGAGGGGATGGACCCAAGCCAGCAGTGAGGGCTGCCCTTTGCTTCTCAAGGACCCGAGTGGCCTCTGTCTCTCGGCTCCCTGCTGGCTTCCTCTGCTGGCAGATCCCTGCGCCCGGCCGCTTCTGGTATGGAGACCCCTTCGCGCAGGGGGCCGTAGTCTCCGTGCCGCTGACCCCAGATGCTTGAGAGAGAGTATCTGAGTGGCTGGGCTCCTGTTCTGGCCGCCAGCCACTGTCTGCCTTTGGCTCGGGGCCCATGTCTGGTCCCATCAGCCGTGGCTGGGGTGGGGATGGGCCCGGACGTCTCCGCATTACCCCTGCAGGCGCTGTGAGCAGGCCGTGGTCGTCGGGAGGGGTGTGGGCAGGGAAGGCCGGGAGAGTGGCTCACGCGGGGATCGCTGGTGCTCGAACCTCTGTTCCCTCCGGTCTGTGCACTCAGATCCCACCAGAGCCTCCTCATTCTCTCACGGGGGAGGCTGTTCCGTGTGCCCGTGTGTGTCACCTCCAGCTGGTCTGAACGGTCCCCGAGGCTGGAGCCTTTCGTCCCCCTTCCCGTGCCCTACAGAGCCCTTGGAAAAGAGCTTAGTAAACAGCAGTAAATACATAAAGGCTTTTTGCTTGACCTCGGATCATATCTAACATCATTTTTAAATCGTTTCTCTATACTGAAGGTTGGCGATAGTACCCTTGCCCAGGGAGTGTTTACCTTAGTGGGTGTCTGCCCACCCCGTGAACAGTGAGGGAACAAGACACCTGACCCCAATGTTCTTCTCCCTTTTTCTTTGCAAACTAAACCCTGACTTTGTTCTGGGCAACCCCAGGTGATAAATCCCGACCAGATTAACGAGTCATGAAAATTCTGATGTAGGCACACACCAACACCAGGTCTCCCCAGGGATGACAGGAAGCAAGAATCTGCCGGGGCTTCCGGGAAAGCTTTTGTTCTTCTGGGAAAGGGAACAGGAAAGTCTGGTGCCACCTCCGTCTCCTGCTTCCCGTCTTGACTGAGTGAGATTCCTGGACAACCAGAGCCATCCGCTGACCACAGCGCAGAAGCCAATACCTGGAGTGATCGGAGGAGAAAGGCACGGAACCCCGGTATCCAAGGCAATGTCAAGTCCTTGCCCTCACCTAAGCTGCTTCTTCTCCAGGATAAGAAGTTCGCTTTTCTCAGGTCTCACCGCAGCTCCTAGAATAGTGCCTGGTGCGTGGTCAGCTCTCAGTAGTTTTTTGTGGATCGAGGGAATGTCTTTACCCCTTAGGGCACTGTTAGTTGGGCGATGGGTTCCTTATAACCAAACAGATTCCTAACCGATTCACTCCATACCTAAAAAAATTCATAACAGTGTAGGCCAAAATTATAAATGGAGTAAGATGGGTGGCCCCACAAATTCAGGTGGCACCCTGAAATTTGAAAAGAGATGCTGTGAGAAGCCACCTGGCCCCTGACCCTCTCGGCCTTTCTGGGCTTAGAGCAGGGACCACCCGCCCCTCTCCCTACAACTTGCACTTGCGCCCCCCTTGTTCCTCAAGGGAAGGGCAGGATGGCTCATTGTTGATGAGTTAATGTTTCTCGGTGTTGGCCATCACCTTCTGGCCCTGATTCCCAGAGCTGAGGAGGCACCCGTGACCCAGGTCTTCCCAGGTAGGAGAGGTCAAAACCCCACCAAACACGGAGGGGAGGGGACCGACTTTTCTCAGGTTCCCACTACAGGCCTAGAACCTAACTTGGCAAGACCCCTTTCAGCCTCCCCATTTTTATATCCAGCTAATACCAGACTTTATGTTTCTCAGCTCCCTCTCCCCGTGCTCCTAATTTTCTTGCCATGCTGCTATCAACGTCTTACCCCTCATTCTCTGAAACGTCACCTAATGTCATCTGCTCTTTCTTTCAAAATCCATCTCAAAACTCCTTTTCTCTAGGAAGTATTCCTGCTTTATGCTCCCAACCCCATCATCCATAGTCTGTGTCTCACGCTGCTAAGCACGCACTTGAGTGTGCATTAATAAATGTCTTGAATCTTCGTGCTTGTCTGTGTACAAGCTCCTTGCCCATACTAAGCTCCCAAGGGCAGTGCCTGCATATCTCTCATAACGAGCGTCCATGGTTTGGTACATAGCGAAGACTTGAAAATCCCGCTGTTTCAACTATCTATTGCTGTATAATACACAAAATTTAATGGCTTAAGACAACCATGTGATTATCTCTCATGAGACTGGAGGGTGATTGGGATCCGCTGGGCAGTTCTTCCATTGTACATGGTATCGCCTGGGACCGCAACCGTGTGCGGCTGGACTGGGTTGGAGCGTCCAGGATGGGTCACTCCCATGGCTGGTGCCTTACGGGTGTGGCAGGAAGGCTGGGCTCAGGGGGACACAGGGATGGTTGCACTTCTCTCTCTCTCTCTCCACATACTCTAAGAGTTTCTTCTTTTCCACGTGTTCTCTCAATATGCTCTCTCCAGCACAGAGAGACCAAATTTCTTACATATTGGCTCCACGTCCCCCAAAAGCACAAAATTGTTAGTTTCTAGGGCTTCTTAAGCCTTAGGCCCAGAACTGTCTCAGTGCCCACCACATTTTATGGGTTAAAGCAAATCAGAGACCAGCCCAGATCAGATATGGAAGGAGGTCACACAGAGTGAGACCGTAGGACCAGTTCACTGGGGGACATCTCTGATACCCACCACCCCCTGACTGAATGCCCAGGAGCGTTTTATAGAGTCAGGGGTCTGGTTTTCTAAAGTGCCAAGATTTCCACACTCAGTTCTTCCTCCCCCACATTGTTTTCATCAAGACACACACACACACACACACACACACACACATCCTGAAACACTGCCACCCCATCCTGTAAAAATAATCAAATCTCTAAGATGCTGAAGTATGTTATGTGTGTTATGAAGGAGAGATTAAACACCATCCTTTTTTAGCTGCCTATTTATAAGGTGTCTTAAATATATTATCTCGTTCGATCCTGATTTCCATCCCCATTTTAGAGATGAAAAAACAGGCTAAGCAATCTGCCCACAGTGGTGAGCTAGGTCTGTCTAACCCCCAGACTCTTCCATTATAGCAAAAGGAATCACTAGAGAATGAGGTAATGTTTCTAGTCTGAACAAGCGAGGCCCTGAAAGGCGAAATTGCCCAGGGTCCCACCACCAGGATCCCGATCCCCCCATAGAAGAGAACAGACACAAAAGAAAGCACAGGGCCTGGCACAAAACAGGTGTCAGTAAATTCGAGCCCCGCCTCTCCTCCCCAAGCCTGATTTCTTGCGCAGCTCACTGTCACTGGCCCCAAGAACGCAGCACGTGCTGCGTGATGGGCATCATTGTGGGCATGGCCCGGTCCCTGTCTGATTGGGCGGGAAGATGGAGGGCGAGCGGAAGGACTCAGTCCACTCCACCTCATCCTTCCCCGCTCACCTTACTCAGCAGTCATATGCGCTTTGAGCAATCCATTCCTGGAAAGCAGAGGAGAGCAACAGATTGATGCATTGACTACTGTGGGGCCAAGTGATTCATTTTTTTATTTTTATTTATTTATTTATTTTTGTGATTTATTTTTTAAAGTGACTAAAGAGGACACACACCTGCCTATGGAAATGTAATCACATTGAATCATCAGGGACTCAGATGGCCGTTTAGGCCAGGAAAAGACAGAGAGGGAGCAGGAGAGAGAGAAGGGGAGGAGACATTAGGGCAGGGGGCAGAGAGGATGTCGGGGGCCTGCTCCCTAAAAATTATGATTTCGACAGCATCAGCGAAGCATCTCCAAGTGGGCCAAGTGCCCCCACTTAGCTTCGCTGGTACCTGAAATTTCACAGACTTTTCATTTCCGTGGTCTAGTCAAACACAGTATGTCCCCCACCAAAGTGTCCGTGTGACAGCAGAAGGGCACAAAATGACACCAATCAATTTTCCTTCAGTGAGAAAGAATTTAGAATATCTTTTACACAAGCCTGGGTATTAAAGTCTATGGAAGTCACCAGAGAGGAAATGGGGGGGGTGGTTCTGGAAACTTTCTTTTATGGCTTTTTTTAGTTATCCCAGCTGTCCGACCTGAGGCTCTGCAGCGTCCGGGTGCTGTGGGCACAATCCAATACACGGGTAACTTCATCCAGTCTTGGCAGTGGCCCTGGGAGTTGTCCCCACTCTCCAGGTGAGGGCTGTAGCCCAGCCTGGCCTGTTGTCCCTCTTAGCCCCCCAAAGGTGAGCTCCGGACACAGCAGGTTCTCACGGGATTGCCAACAGCTCAGGATGGATATGTCAACAGAGTCAAGTGGCAGAGATGGGACACGAATGCAGGTAGTCTAACTCCGTTTCTCTCTCATACGGAAGTCTAAGCTGGTAGGAAGTCCTGGGAAGAAGGGTGGCTCCCTGAGGGGGCCCAGGGACGGGGTCTTTCCGTGTATCACCCCACTCTCTCCACAGGGAAGGAGGTAGGCCAACAGCCTCCTCTAAGGGCATGACCCAGTTTCACACGATACCTGTCATTGTCCAGCACTTAGTGATATGGCTCCACGTAGCTGCAAGGGATGCTGGGAAATACGTTCCCGAGCCGAGCCAGCTCAAACCCAGGAGGTCTGGTGAAGCAGGAAAAGACAGACAATGGATAGCAGGGGACGATGAGCAGTTTCTGGCACAAACAGGAATGATCAAAATTAAAAGTGCATATACCACTTGATCCTGTAATTCCAGTTCTAGAAATCTAGTCTAAGGATACATTCACATAAATGCACAAAGATTATGTATCAGGGCAGTACTGATGGTTTTAAGATATGTTCACAAATCCTTTGCACTCCTCCCTCCAGAAGTGCTGGACTTAGTGACCTGTTTCTGAGGAACAGAACATGGCCCAAGTGACAACGTGTGACTTGTGAGCTTAGGTTGTAAGAGGCATTGCTGCTTCTGCTTGGTTCCCTCCTGAACCAACTCCCGCTGGGGGAAACCAGCCACCGTGTGGTGAGGACACCCAGTCAGCCTTGTGGAGAGGCCCACACGGGGGAGAAACTGAGGCTCGCCACCAACAGCCAACACCCACTTGCCAGCCCTGTGAGTGAGTGTTCCCTTCCGCCCCAGTCAACTCCCAGTCACTGCAGCCTCGTGAAAAATGCTGAGCCAGAAGCCACCTAGCCAAGCAGCTCCCAGCTTCCTGACTGGCAAAAACTGGGAGTGATAATAAATATTTAATATGGTTTTAAGCCACCGAGTTTTGGGGTAATGTGCCAGGCAGCAATAGTTAACTAATATAATAGTCATCACGTCCTGGTTTGTAATAGCAAAATAAAAGTTAGAAACACCAGGGATGTCAATAATGAGAGGTTAAAAAACCAAGAGAAATCTGCAGATTGGAACGGGCAGCTGTTGGAATGAGATAGGGCTCCATGTAGACCGGTGTGTTCCGTGATTGACAGCTCCCCCCATTACACATTACACATTACATGAGAACAGCGATTTGCAGAACACTTATGGTATGACCCCAATTATATTAAAAAAAACAGAACCTGGGGCGCCTGGGTGGCTCAGTCGGTTAAGCGTCTGCCTTTGGCTCAGGTCATGGTCCCAGGGTCCTGGCATCGAGTTCCGCATCGGGCTCCCTGCTTGGTGGGGAGTCTGCTTCTCCCTCTCCCCCCTCCCCCTGCTCGTGCTCTCTCTCACTCACTCTCTTTCTTTCTCAAATAAATAAATCTTAAAAAAAATGTGTGAATGCAGGAACTTCCCCGAGGAACACGGACGAGATGGTGTAGCCCAGACTCTGGCTGTGATTCCACCTGGGAGGAGGCAAGGGAAATTGGGGGGGTGGTGCGGGGCAAGGATGGAGGTACACTCTGATATTGACATTTTGCTTTGTGATCTCAAGCATTTATTTTTCCAACGTCTTCCATGAAAATGAGCTTGTGTATTCCCTGTGTGATGGAACAAGGAAAATCATGAAAAGAGAAAGGGAGGCAGGCAGACAGGACTTGGAAGGAAGCAGACAGACGAGAGGGAGAGGCATTTCACAGCTCACTGGGTCTGCCCTACAGGACCTGGCTCAAAAAAGCAGGGAAGCATCTCCATGGCCTTGCACTTGCTGGGTGAGGCTGCCAGCCCTAGTGCTCAGGGCGGTCTGCTGAGGAGCAAGAGAATGGGAACTGCCTGATTTGATCCCTCCTTTCCCCTGGACCCTTGCGCTCCCCTTGTGGGGTTTGAGCTACGGAGGGGGAGAGGGGTGGGGAGGGTGTCTACACCCAAAGGGGCAGGGCACAGACCAGGCGGAGTGGCCAAGGGACATCAGGGGAGAAGGGGGAAGGGGGGTGTGCTGGTGAGCCTGGAGCAGGGAGGGGCGTGGGGCACTCTCGTTCCCCTGGGTGCTCTGTTCCGTGCCCTGCAGGGACAGCGGCTGCCCCGGAGTCCCCAGGCTTGGGAAGTCCACGAAGGTTCTGCATAAAGGCCTAGGGGAGAATCAGTCGGGGCCTTGGGCACAAACCAGAGACAGGAGGAAGGGGCACAGAGAGGCCCGAGACGGTTTGCTCCCTTACAAGGTCGTGGCTGCAGCCAGCGAGGAAACCGAGGAAGCCGGCTTCAGCCCTGGGATCTGGCCTCTTGGTCACCGCCCTTGTCCACCCGCCCCCCCGCAACCTGCCTAGGCCTCTGCAGGAGAAGGGGACTGGGACACCTGGGATCGTCAGACAAACCCCGTATTCCTCCTCCATCTCCCTCCCTGCAGGCTGGGCCCCCCATCCCAGCAGCCTCACTGAACCCACTTCCCTGCACCCCTGAGATAAAACAAAGAGAAAGCTGGCCTCTTTTTTACTACCCCCTCCCCTGTGTAAACGCTTCCATAGCTCCTGTTGGCCTTCAGGAGCTCACCGTCAGAGCCCCATGGAGACTGTAGAGGCCCGAAACGTGACAAAGCCCACGGAAGGAGGCCACCACCTCCATCTCTGAAACTGAAAGGGAAAAGCAATTCATAAATAACACTTTACAAAGAGCTGATTCTTTTCCCCATCAGATTATTTCCAGGGCAACGACACGTTTTGCCCCTGGCCTTGCAGCACCCTAGCTTGGGCACTGGACAACGCTGTGAGTGGCACAAGACCCGTTGGGGTCTCCATCACCTCTCCCCACCTTGCCTCTTCCCAGTTCCCTGCACCAGCTACAACTCCCCCCCGCCAGCCAGTTTCCAGTTCCTCTGAGGCTCACCCCTGTCTCCAGGCTTTTCCGGGGAAGTTCCCAGTGCCTGGCAGGCCCGCCCGCCCTCTCTGCCTAGCTAACCTGGACACCACCTTCCCAGCCAGCCCACATTTCCACTCCTCTAGCAGCCTCACCCCATCTGCCCCTGCCCCAGCTTCCTTGCCAGTCTGTGTCAGGGGTCTCCAGGGTTTCTCACTCGCAGGACTTACTGCCCTGGAGGCTCACACTGTGGTCTGCATGTGTGCGTGCCCTCCCCTGGCCCCTCACCAATTCATATGTTGAAGCCCTAACCGTGTGGCTCTATTTGGAATAAGGAGTGATAAGGTAAAATGAGGCCATAGGGTGGGGCCCTGATCCAATAGGACTAGTGTCCTTCTAAGAAGAGACTCCGAGGGCAGAGTGTTCTCTCTCCAACATGCCCCAAGGGAAGGCCAAACGAGAACAGAGTGGGAAGGTGGCTATTTTGTGCTCCAACAAACACATCAATATTGGAAATCGGCCATTTGTGCATAACAAAATAAATAGTACCCGATACAAATGCACAGTTCATTCCGGCCTATGCAATTAATTAATCATTCCTTCACATTATTCAGCTTGTCAACATGTATTGAGTTCCTCCTATGTGCCAGACAGGTAACGCTCAATACGAGTTAGCTTCCTTCATGCGAAAAAGAATGTGGTGTCCACCTAACTCGGCTGCAACCCTAAAGGAAACCAATTATCCTGCCCTTTCCCTGGGTGTCTGATTGAACTCGGCGTGCCCATCATAGCCATAGGAATATCACTAACAGGCAATGCCAGCAGGATTAGATCTGCAAAGTGTTTAAAGTTTAGCAAGAAAGCTTTCTGCAAATGTCAACACTCCGACTTGTTCCCTGCAAACCAGCCTTCTAATCAGCGGGGCTGCCATTTCCAGCTCATTGAGCAATGACATAAAAAAGTCCTGACACAATCAGTTCTCTAGAAGAAAAACACCAGAAGGCAGAGGGAGGGAGGAACAGTCATAACTGCCTACTACGTGCAGGGGGCAGTACCCGCTGCCTCCGTTACGGGCACCCCTGATTCTTACAGCAACACCCACAGATGGAGTCCCTGAGGCTCCCGGATGTCACGCAGCTCCAACCAAGGCCAAGGCCAGGTGGGGTCTGCCCTTCCATCTCGTGTCAGAGCAGGACTAACTGCAGAGGCTAGTCGTAGGAAAAGAGAATAGCCAGGCACTTCTCGCCGGACATCCCCGATCTTCTCCTCTCCCTCTTCAATTCCCATCAGAGGCCAGGTGTAGGGATGTAATGATTTTGGAAATTGTGAGCTAAAAAAGGAAATCATTTTCTTTCTTTCTTTCTTTCGTTCTTTCTTCCTTCCTTTCTTCTTTCTTCCTTCCTTCCTTCCTTCCTTCCTTCCTTCCTTCCTTCCTTCCTTCCTTCCTTCCTTCCTT
>NC_058411.1:107059409-107125789 GCF_002201575.2 Neomonachus schauinslandi
CTTCCTTCCTTCCTTCCTTCCTTCCTTCCTTCCTTCCTTCCTTCCTTTCTTTCTTTCTTTCTTTCTTTCTTTCTTTTTTTCTTCTTTCTTTCTTTCTTTTTTAGGAGAGAGCTGTGAAGGTGTTTGCATGTTGGTTTCCAAGCATAGCACCTGGTAGACTTGATGGGATTTCAAAATGAAGTTACTAATGGAAATGATACACTGGGGACTTTCCAACGAAATCGCTAATGGGGAGCAGTCTGTGCGCAGTGAGCAGAAGTGGCCTCCAGGTAGTCACAGCTGGGCACGGAAGGTCTTGGGGCCAGACATGGCTGAAATGTTACAGTAGGGGTCACCTCTCGGACTTGGCTGTACAGGAAGCAGAGCCAAGGAGGAGCCAAAGCAAAAGGATAAAAGCCGATGCAAAAGGCCCAGGACTTCAGTTGGCCATCAGTCTGCCTCTGGGTATAGATCTGAAGACATTTAGCCTTGGACACAGGCGGGCAGCTGGGTGGAGGAGCCTGATGTTTCCCTCCTGGGCAGCATGGGCAGCGGATAGCCCGAGCACTGGCGAGTTCCTGGTTCTGATCTCCAACCATCCCCGAGACCCTGTGGCCCTGGGTTCTCAACCTTGCAGCTCACTAGCATCCCCAGGTGAGCTTTTAAATAAATACACAAGTCAGAACTCACCCAGAGAGATTAAATCACAATCTTTAGGGGAGGGACCTGGGTGTCATATACTTTAAAGCTCTCCATGTGATTTTATCTTGTAGCCAAAGTTCAAAACCTCCGATACAGCCTAGGCATTCAGTAATCACAAGAAGCAACCGGAGCATTCCTTCAAATAATTTTGCCAGGTCTCTCCCCTGGGGATCTCAAATCAGTGGGCCTGGCTATGGGCCCGTGACTCTGTTTTTAATGAGCTTCCTGGTGCTCGTTATGATCAGATAAGCTTGGGGACCCCCAAATGTAGCAAAATGCTGTATGCTCACATTATTGTCATTATAACCACCACTTCTGACATGTTATATTTTTATTTGTGTGTATGTTACTGTTTCACATCCATCACTAGATTGTAAGCTCTGGCGGGGAGGGGACTTTGTCTTATTTGCTGTGGTGTTTTCAGTTGGGAACAAAGTGCAGGCAAATCATCATGGGGACTCCATGGATGTTTGTTGAATGAATGAGTATGTTCTTCTGCACTTTGTCACTTCTACCTTGTGAACCAAGGCAAGGATAAGGTGGAAACTCTGAAAGAAAATAGAAATATATACATATTTTCACTTTTATTTCACTTTCCTGTTTAGATCCCTAAATCTAAAGTCCTGCTGTTAGAAACATAAAGATGTGTTTTATATGGAACTTGATTTTCTTCATTCCATCACCAAGTTTGGGTATTTGGAGATCTGAAGACCCCAAGAAAACCAGAAATGTTCAGGGGGGGGGGATAAATTTCCAAAAGTTTTCAAGAGAAAATCCCCTATCCCTACCCAATTTTTTTTTTTTTCTGAAAATTTCTGGCTCATTGCTGAATTTATTTACTGTGTCACTACTGTTTCCCAGTAAGTGCAACTGGGGATTCAATGAAAAATCACCCATGGGACTACGCTCAAAGATGTCCCAGTTAGTGGGAAGCTAGCCATGGAACTAGTCAGTTGCAGTCCACAGTGATAACATGTGACATCAAATCTAAGACGCCTTCTGTTGTAAGATGTGCCATTAGTTTACGGTGAACTGGCCATCAGTCTGCCGATGAAACTGGGAGAAACGCTGCCGATGAAACTGGGACGGCCTGGATGGTAAGACCTATGGTAATTTCAGATAAGTAGAGGGGGAAATGCGCATTTTTAGAAGTGGTAAAATGTGTAAGTGTTGAGAGGTACATTCAGACCCAAAGGGCGTTGGGCAGAATAAGATGGGGCGGGGGGTGTGCGTGGGAAGGAGAGAGAATGGGGGGGAGGGGGGAAGGAGGGACAATACAGGGCAGCCTGTGTGGGGAGGTCTGGAGTGTGGCTGGGCTTAGGGCTCCCCCCTCCTGCCCGGGGCTTGGGGGTGCTGAGGGGTGAGGTGGGAGAGGGCAGCAAGGGTCAGGTCATGACCGCCACATAGGTAGGTGACCTTGGCCTCGGGCTACACATGTAGCACTCCCTGTCAACCTCAAAACTGCCCTGTGGGGCAATAAATTCTATGATCACCCCACTACTAAGCCATCTGGAGATGTGCATTCTTTATCCTACCGGCAAAGGAGAGCCATTCAAGGGTTTGGAGGGAGAAGAGTAAATACCATAATCAGATTGGTGAATGTGCCCGCCTGCTGAGGGCTTGTGGGGATTGCCTGATTAAAATGCTTTGAAGAGGGGTGCCTGGGTGGCTCAGTCGTTAAGCGTCTGCCTTCGGCTCAGGTCGTGATCCCAGGATCCTGGGATCGAGCCCTGCATCGGGCTCCCTGCTCCGCCGGAAGCCTGCTTCTCCCTCTGCCACTCCCCCTGCTTGTGTTCACTCTCTCGCTGTGTCTCTCTCTTCAAATAAATAAATAAAATCTTTTAAAAAAAAAAAATGCTTTGAAGAGCTAATATGTTCATGCAAGTCAACATTTTAAAAGAGAGCAAAGGGAAAACTCTCCCTTCCAGCTCGGCCCTCCTCCCACCCACCCATCTCCTCCCTCAGGGCAAAGCACATGATCAGTTTCCTGGGCGCCCTTCAGAAGGATCGATTGTGCCTACAAACAGATTGTCTTCGTCCTTCACGTCTAGTTTCCTCGCTGACCCTTTCTTCTTTTTAATAAAATCTTTTTTTTTTTTTTAAGATTTTTATTTATTTATTTGACAGAGACAGAGAGAGACACAGCGAGAGAGGGAACACAAGCAGGGGCAGTGGGAGAGGGAGAAGCAGGCCTCCCGCTGAGCAGGGAGCCCGACGCGGGGCTCGATCCCAGGACCCTGGGATCATGTGACCTGAGCCGAAGGCAGACGCTTAACGACTGAGCCACCCAGGCGCCCCTGACCCTTTCTTTATTTCTGTGTAATTTGCAGACCTTTCTTCCTCTTCCTGTCTCTCGCTGAGTTTTCAGCAGAATTTATCGTCACTTTTACTCCTTCCGATTTTAGACTTTAAGAATGAAGTTTGGGGGCGCCTGGGTGGCTCAGTTGGTTAAGCGACTGCCTTCGGCTCAGGTCATGATCCTGGAGTCCCGGGATCGAGTCCCGCATCGGGCTCCCTGCTCAGCAGGGAGTCTGCCTCTCTCTCTGACCCTCCCCCCCTCATGTGTGCTCTCTCTCTGTCTCAAATAAATAAATAAAATCTTTAAAAAAAAAGAATGAAGTTTGGATGGTTGTCTTTTTTTTTCTGCGCAATCTGGCTCGGGATGCATTTCTTCCTACTGTTTCATGACCTCTTTTGTGATCTCTAATGTCGGTACTTTCTTCATGGAGACAACTGCTTTGCTATGTTCTCTTAATTTTCTGGTTAGATTGTTCATCCGCTCCATGGCAACATTGCTTGGTGTGTCTTCTTTGCCTGCTGTGTGTTTCTTCTTTTTTTTCCCCCCTGCCTTTATTTCTTGTCATTGCTTTGTATAGATTACTCATCACTGAGGTCGGTGATTTTTTTTTTTTTTCCTTCCCTTGGGCCTCCTGCAGAGCAGCCAAGGTTGTCTTCCAGGTGGGCTCAATTTTCCTGGTGACTGAGGTCAATATAAGGGCTCTTAGCTTTGAATTCTCTTCACCAACGGTGAGGCTCTTCCTGGGACCAAGTCTCTCCTCCCCTCTTGCCACAGAGACAGTTTACTTCTTACAAATACGGTTAGCCCCAGTCCAGGGGAACCGACACCACCAACGTGTGCACCTGCTTCTGCTGTTGCAAATGAAGGCTTTCTCCGTTGCTCCCCCAGGTGTGCCCCCGACCTTCTAGATGAATGTTTTGCAAGCTGTCCTTGAGACTCTATAGCCCGATGCCCCCACACCACTTCCTCCTACGAGCACCTCTGTGGAAGAGCCGTTGTTCTGGGTCAACTCTTCCACCCATTTTGTGTCTTAGGTTCTACTTCTACAAAAATGGAGTTTGTGCTTTTATTTCTCAACTTCTTTTTGGATTTAGATGGTTGCCAGTAAATGAAAGGGGCATTGCCAACTTGACACCATCTTGGAAACTGAAGTTCTCAGATGACGAAGATCACGTTGGCTGTGGCCTGTGGAATAGACTGGAAGACAGAAAGATCGGAGGTCGGTAGACCAGGGAGGAGATGGTTCCCGCATCGTGGAGCTGGTGTTGGGGAGGAAGAGAATTGGATCCAAGACAGCTTTAGGAGGTAGTGTGGATGGTTCCTACCAGCTGATGGGGCATCTGACTGCGGGCAGGGGACATGGCTTAGGCGGAGAGGGACCATTTCAGGGCTAGCTGCTGGAAGCTGCTTGTGATAGAACACAGCTTCCTCTTCCACAGCTTTCCACCCAGTTCTGGGCCACATCTGCTGGGACTGGGCCCTCGCAGAAGGCCATAGAGAAGTCCTAATGGGCGGTGAGCAGCCCACCACTTTCCTGGAAGGTCCCCTGCAGATATCTGGACGAAACTCAGGACTGCTGGAAATGTCTGAGAGGACCGAGGCGGTCAGAAGCCAAGTTCCTTGTCATCCCCCAATTCCGCTCCTACTAACCACGTCTCCCTCACGATGAGATCTGAAAATAGGGTTTGCAAAATTAAAACACCTGGGCACAAAACGCTCTGTAAAATTGTTGCTGTCCCAGGATTTCCTGCCAAGTCTTGGTGGAGGTAGATGCGCCACCTACTGGAGGTCATGGAGTCCTCCGCCCGCCTTCAGAAAGGCGTTCTAGAGTATCTCAAGTGTGCAAACTGAACAGAGAGCTTTCCCTCGGGTTCCACAGACAAAAATAAAATAAAATAAAATCTGATGTTCTTTTTCTTTAATCAGAATGAGCTAAGTCTTGGACATTTCCTTTGTGTTTTCCCTTAATTTCCTTTGTGTTTTCCCTTAATGTTCAACCAGGGTTGGGAACTGAGAGCTACGGGGTCCCCGGTCAGAGCTCAAAATTAGGAATTTGCTGGCCGGCTGTTCTGTTCATTCCCATCCAGGAATACAGCTGTCTGCCTGTGTCCAAGACGAAATGTCATTGCTTCTACTCCCTGGGGACCGATTGATGGCTACTGACACAATTACCCAGGTAGGGTGCCTTTTGTATCTGGTTTGGTTTTTTGTCTTTTGTCTTTTATCTTTTTTTTTTTTTTTTAATACTTTACCTTGGCTCCTCCTAGGATGTTTTTTGACCCAGCTCACACGGTTCCAGCAGGTCTGGCCTCAGTGCTTTCTGCACACAGCTTTGATATCCTAAAACAACATTTGCAATGTAACATAAGCTGATCCCTATTAGTGATTTCTTTCGAAAGTCTCCAGCAATTCCCCAGCTAGTTATTAGGGCTCTTAAAGATTTACTTTAGCAAGAGTTGACTTTCTAACCCTAAAAATCCCAGGCTGTGTTCTACGATGGGATGTTACACAATCATTTAATATGGTGTTTATATAAGACAGGGTTTTTAGGGAATTTTTTTAAAACTTAGGAGAATGTTTATCATATCGTGAAAAAAGCAGGATAGAAAATTGTATAAATCCAACTATGTTAAAAATATGTGTGTGATAGGCTGAAAAGTGACTTTTCACCCCCGCCCTCCCCACCACCCTATACCTACCCCCAATTTCCTTTCCAAGCAATTAAAACAATATGCTTTTTTTGTCAAGTTAATGAAGGATATCTTGTCATCTAACCTTGACAGAGAAGAGGTAAATGTTCTCTTGGGCTAATAAGGTCAGCGTGTTTGCTCACAGGAAATAGAGTTACAAGTAGAGTAATAGGAAGAATATTAATTTCTTATGTGTGTCAAATATTATTTATATGGTTGTGGGACTTTTTTCCTGGAAGAAATTAGTCTTGAGGTAGTAAGATACGTTGTATTGTAAATGTGTCATTGGGTGAAGCAGCTACAGTTTGGGAGAAAGACCCCTCCACCCCCTACCCTCCATCCCTGCGCTCCGGAGAACAGGGTTCCTCCCTCATCCCCTGCACCCGTCCTGCAGAGACCTACTTGTCTTCTAGAGGCAATAGAGAACAAGCCACGGTCATTCAGAACCCGAGGATGGAATGTGGGAGGCACAGGAGTGGATTCAAGAGTTCCTCGTTTTAGGAAGAGAGGCCATTCCCAGAAGGGGGTGAGCAGGAAGAGGTGAGCAGTCAGCGGGGCAACAGGAAGAGAGGAGAGGGAGAAAGACATCAAGCAGGACCGGGCATGAACAGCATCCCCCGACTGGGGACACCTGGAGGGAGTAAGTTAATCTCCAGGCACCCTGTCCCCTGAAGACTCTAGAAAGAAGCCTCTCACAGGAATTGCAAATATATGCGCAGAGTAAGAAGATTGGAAGGAAAGAGCTAAAATGTTAACCATGGTTCCTTCCGGATATCTGGATTACGGGTATCGGACTTTGCAGCTGCTTTGTTTTTCTGAAATTGTCAATTTTTTTTTTTTTAATAATAAGAGGTATGTGTTATTTTTAAAATCAGGAGGGAAAAAAATTCCATGGCCATTTGTCCAGGGAAGTCTCAAGTCTGGAGGTTTCAGAGAGGAGGCCCAGGCAGGTTTGCAGGGGTGGGGATGCAGCGGTTATGGATATGTCAGCACGTATCCACTGGTGGTGACCCCAAGAGGCCATCCAGTCCATCCCCCTGGCTCTGAGAGGAAGTACCTGAACAAGACACAATATCTGAACTCCTTCCCTATGCCAGAAACCACCCCTTGCCCTCCTCACCCTTTCACACCCAGGAGAACCCCGAAAGAGGTTCGACTTCATACCAGGTGTCCCTGTTGCCCTTGCGGTGGCCGCAGTGTTCTGCTGGAGAGAAAACAGGGCAATGATAGCTAGAAGGAAACTAGGGCACGGTCCTCCTGCAGAGTGTTTGCTCCCAGGTGGCTCTTAGAAAACTCCAGGCCCCCACGGGGGAGAGAGAAGTCAAGCTGAGCCCCAGGTGAGCAGAGGCCCTCAGGGAAGAGAGAGGGAGTCTTTGTGCAGGACTGTGCAGGAGGCCTGCTGGGCTGAGAGAAGCAGCTCCCTCCCTCTCTTCCAGTTTTTCTTCCTTCCTTTTCTCTCTGATGGCAGGTGGTGCCAGGCCAGGCATTTTGGGTACAAAACAAGAGCTGAAGACTTGGCCCTTGGCTTCCAGGTGCATACAGCCTGGCAAGGAATTAAGAGTTAATTTCTTAGCACAAGAGCTTGATTTCCAGAAGCTGTCCCTATTCCCCATTGGGGGCGGGGGTGCAGAGACAGGAGTGAGTAAGAAACAAACATGGTCATGTGACAGCCCTTGAAGAACAAGGAAGTCACCTTTTTTAAAAAATTTTTTTGTTGTTGTTTGTTTGTTTGTTTGATTTATTCATGAGAGTCAGAGAGAGATAGAGAGAGGCAGTGGCAGAGGGAGAAGCAGGCTCCCCGCCTAGCAGGGAGCCCGATGCGGGACTCGATCCCAGGACTCTGGGATCGTGACCTGAGCCGAAGGCAGACACTTAACCATCTGAGCCACCCAGGCGTCCCAAGGAAGTCACCTTTTAGGTGGGGTTGGAAGAAGACATCTGCAGAGAGGCTCGGGTCACAGTGCATGTAGAAAGTTCCAGAATGCCAGAGATGGAGGAGGGGTGGCTATGCTTTGGGACAATACTACCAACCTCTTCCGCCCACCCCTCCTCCCTTTCTTCCCTCAATAACGGCCTGCCAAAAGATGTCCATGTCCTGATCCCTAGAATTTGGGACTATGTCACCTTACATGGCAAAGGGGTCTTTGCCAATGTGATCACAGATTTTGAGATGGGGAGATTATCTTGGATTGTCTGGATGGGTCCAATGTAAGCACAGTGTCCTTATAAAAGGAAGCAGGAGGCTCAAATAGAAAAGATGGAAGGATGGAAACAGAACCAGAGAGGAGAGAAGATTCTATGCTGCTGGTTTTGAGGATGGAGGAAGCAGCTGCAAATTAAGGTGGGCCCCAGAAGCTAGAAGAGGCAAGGAGATGGGTTCTCCCCCAGAGCCTCCAGGAGCCCCGCTGACCCACTTTAGACTGCCAACCGCAGACAGTAAATTCAACTGGTTTTAAGCCAATACATTTGGGGTAATGTCTTATGGCAGCCATAGAAAACAAATACAGCCCCTCCTGCCCTCCCCATGGTCCTTGTGAAGCAATCGTTTGAGCTACCTCTAGAAACAAATGCTAGCATTTATTTGAGATTATACAGTGAAAAATGGGAAAATGTATTTGTAACACATAAAATTGACCAAAAACTGATTTCTATAAGTTCTAAGTGTTTGATAAGAAAAAGACCCCAAACCACGTTTTCAAATGAACAAAGAAAATGAACACCATGTGTTCCGGAAAAGAAGGTGGATGGCCTGGTACTAAAGAGGGGGGAAGATTCTCTCAGATGTGTTACTGAGTGAAAAAGAACAAGGTGCAGAACATCCAGGGGTATCTTGTAACCCCACTCATGTCCCACACAAAATGGAGTCTTATTTGTTCATGTTCCTTTTTCCTGAAGGAATCACAAGAAAATGTTAGCAAAAATGGACTTTGGGACAGGGAGAGAAGGGGATGGTACTTAATTTTGCAAGTTTTCCTGCTGTTTGAATTTTTAAAATTTATACTTCGATTTCCCCCCCCCCGTTTTATTGAGATATAATGGTCAGATACTATATACATTTTAAGTGTACAACATGAAGATCTGATACATACATTTGTGAAGTGATTACCACAGTAAGTTTAGTTAATAGGTTTTTTTGTTATTGTTGTTGTTGTTTTTGAAAGAGAGAGAGAGAGATGGGGACAGTGGTGGGCAGAGGGAGAGAGAGAGAGAAAATCTTAAGCAGGCTCCACGCCCAGCACAGAGTCTGACACAGGGCTCAATCTCACAACCTTGAGATCATGACCTGAGCCAAAACCAAGAGTCAGACGCTCAACCAACTGAGCCACCCAGGCGCCCCAATAGATTTTTCTTTAGTGTCAACAAAGGCTAATCTGACCAGGAAGCTTAAAGACTGACTTTTGGTTATCTTCTTGGAACCTCTCCATATTAAAAGAAAGAAAGGAAGAAAAGAAGAAAGAAAGGAAAAAAGAAGGAAAGGAAGGAAGGAAAGAAGGGAGGGAGGAAGGAAAGAGAGAAAGAAAGGGACAGAGAAAGAGAGAGAGAAAGAAAGAGATAAAGAGAAAGAGAGAGAGAGAAAGAGAGAGAGAAAGAAAGAGAAAAAGATAGAAAGAAAGAGAAAGAGAAAGAAAAGAAAGGGAGGAAGAAAAGGAGGAAGAAAGGAAGTTAGTTTTAAGCAGCGTAATGAAAGGTGAGCCCCACATGGCAAAATCAGGCAGAGAGTCTCTCATGGTGCATGTGTATTATTGTCTTGCAAACATGCAACACTAGGGCGCTGCGTAAGTTTTACTACTCAGGCTTCTCCTCAGAGCCAGAGCCAGAGGAAGTATGAACACCCACAGTACCCTGTGCGGCTGACATCTGTGATGCAGGTTACAGAGACCCTACGATCTAAACACGGTCGTGGAGTCAGCCTGGCGACTAGGTCTGCGGGAAGAACAACTCTGCGTGTGGGTCTCAGTTTTGCCACTCACCCCCCCATTCAGCCTCTGACAAGTCAGGGGACCTCTCTGGGCCTTTGCCTTCTCGTCTGGAAACATGAGGAAGGTGAGGATGTTTGTTTTCAGGGTTCCTGCGAATGCAGGATAAGATAATGCTTGCGAGGTGTCCAGCACGGCGACTGGCCCAGGCAGGAGCACCACAAAACCAAGGGTTCTCCTTCCTTACCTTTCTTTCCAAGCCTATCAGGGGCTGAAGGAGGGCCCTGTCCAGCAGGAGCGGGGGCAGAGCGAGCCTTTGTCTACAAAAGGACAGAGACCTCAGGGAGAAAACCAAAGTCACGAAGCCACAGGTCTGTCTCCACATCTGTGCGTCTGCCACGAGCGGGCTGTCTCTGCCAAGGCACAGAAGGTCCTTCAAGTGTGCAAGCTTTTTACAGGCACGTGGGTCCATGTAGCCTTCTCCCCGCTGCACATTTTATCGTCACTGCAGTCGCTGAACTCCTAGGTGTCGTCAACCCACATGCCTAGCCCCCGTGACCGGGGCGAGGGGCAAACAAGCATGTTTTACTCCCAGAGCCCCTGCCTCGATGGGCTAGTTTTCTGAGGGTTTCAAACAAGGAATGGAGCGATTCAACTTTTAGCTGCTCTGGGTGGTGAGAGGGGCTAACCGTCCGGAGCCTAGGGGACTCCCAGGATCTGGAGATCCACGGCATCTTCAGAATTCTCCACTCCACTGGCTGCCTCACGCAGAAGGTTCTCTACAGTCCCGCGCCGGGCGCTGGGCAGCCCCCCGCCTGACAGCCGCGGCAAGGCCCACACAGGGGCCCCAGCACCCCTGCTTTCCCAGGCCTTCAGAGGTGCTGCCTCTTCCCCCCAGGAAGCGTCCCCCTTCTCTTTTCTCTCTCATCCGTTCGTTCATCCGTTCAGTGCACACCGTTCTGGGGAGATCTTTAAGCACCAGGCACCGTCCCGGGCTCTGGTCAGGCAGAGTGACGACGAGACAGACCCTGCCCTCACCGCAAGGCCACTCTGGTGGCCACGGGAGCAGAGAGGAGGTTGTGAAGAACACAGCGTGGGGCCTTGGCTAAAATAGAAACCGTCAGTCACCCCTTACTTCCTGAGCGCCTACCATGAACGGGCAGATGAAAGTGTAGAAGAAAGAGGTAGATGGATTCCAGGGCCATTTATAGTCAGGGCTTGGTTACATCTGGGGGACAGAGCCTGGGGAGGGTCAAGGCTGACCAGGTTTCCAGCTCAGTGGTGGTGGTGGGAACACGGAGGGAAGCAGTTTTTGGAGTGTGTGGTTCGGAGGGTGGGGGTGCGAATGAGTTAGGTGTTAGATATGTGGGGTTTCAGGCCCCAGCGGCACCTCTGAGGGTGAGGGGCTGGTAGGCAGTCGGACCTGTGGCGTCATGGTGCAGGAGCAACCCCTGGACGGGCAGTGTGGACGCAGGAGGCAACACATGGGTGGGCGGGGGAGGGGCAGAGGGTGACAGCTCAGGAGAGAGAAGAACAAAGATAGCCCTGTGAGGACCCTATGCATTAAGGATGGGAAAAGAGGAGGAGCCCCAAAGTCTAGGAGGAGTGGTCCCAGAGGGCAAGGGCACACGGAGAAACAATGTCATGGTGGCCCATGTCCATACCCCACTTTTTAAAGATTTTATTTATTTACTTGAGAGAGAAAGCACGCACGTGAGCAGGGGGAGAAGCAGAGGGAGAGGGACAATCAGACTCTGTGCTGAGCGCAGAGCTGGACTCGGGGCTCGATCCCAGGATTCTGAGATCATGGCCTGAGCTGAAGTCAGATGCTTAACCGGCTGGGCCACTCAGGTGCCCCCAGCCTTCCTCTTGTGTCATTCTTTCCTGGGGTTTGAGTGAGCAGGGCCAGTCCTTAGGCAGTGTGTCTCCCAGCCCCCACCGGGCTTGGTTTAGGGAGGGCCATATAAGCTCTCAAGGCCAATGGGAAGCAAGGAGACATGGATGTCAGTGAGGAGAGGAAAGGGCAGCTATTCTTAGAAAGAGGAATTCTTCTACCAGAAGAGAGAACCCCCCCGCATTCCCACCCTTTGGAAAGAGTAGTTAGGATGTGAAGTCAGGGACCAGCGTAGCCATTCATAATTGTGAGGGGAAAGCTTGGGGTGGCTGGAGATTGTCTAGATAGCAGGACAGAGAGCCATCAGTTCTTAGACGACATTGTTTGAGCCACTAGATCAAGCTTCACCTGAAGCCAGGCCCCCTCTAGGCTTTTCAGTTATGCAAGTCACTAACTTCTCTTTACTGTTTAAACCCCTCTGACCAAAGGCTTTGTTTGTTTTGCTGCTTGCAATACAGAGTCCTGATTAATGCACAAGCTGAAGAGGAGGTCTCAGGTCAATGGGTGGAACATGGGATGGGAGGGAAGGTGTCAGGATTTCAGAAACTTTGACGCTTCTGTGTCCCTGAATCATTGTCACCTACAAAGTCACACTTGCAATCTTTTTAGCGGTTTCTGTTGTTTTGTTTTCTCTCCTGCTGTATCACTTCCTTGACTACAATTAACATTCTAAAGTTGCTTACTCACGAAAAACGAGATGCTGCTGGAAAATAGGTTAGACTCCCTTTCTCCTTATGTTGCCACTCAGATGCCGAGGTGCCATCCTCATAAGCCAGGGTCAATGGCATGTAACAATGGCAGCTCCTTGAGTCTCTCCCCACTCAGATCCACCTTCCACACTGTGGCCCAGTGGGCTCTTGAAAATACACATTCCTGCTTATAAAACACCAGTACTTCCCATGGCGTGCAGGAAGAAATCGCAAACCCCTTGGCATGGTGCCTGTGATCACATACATGTTCTAGATTGCAGGTCACTTTCCTATATCTGATACTGTCCCACGAGCCCGGTACCGCACCAATGGTTTGTCATTGAATGATCTGAATGTGCCACGCTCCTCCATGCCTCTGAGCCTGTGTCCCACTTTCTGCTCTGTTTGGAGAGGTCATTAATAACAACAGCTAATGTTCATCGGGCACTTTCCTTGTACCAGGCACTGTACGAAAGGCTGTATGTGGATTTTCTCATTTAATTCTTACAAATTCCCCATGAAGAATATCATTCCCCCCTCCTCCCACAGTGTCGCCCCCGGTCTGGGCCCCAGGTTTGAGGAAAGATGCTAGAAAAGCAGATATGGATTCTGGCTTGAGGTCAACACTGGAGTCAGACAAAAATATGAAAGTTCGGAGGCCAGGAGTTTGAACATGAACTGGGGAGATCCAGGTGAGGAATGGGGGTCGGGTGGTCGTGAGGGTGGGAAACCCCACCTCATCTGACACTGAGGCTCTTCCCCACTCAAGCAAGGGTCTCAGGGGCCTTATGGAATACGGGCCCTTCAGGCTAGCTGCTCCAGTCTCCAGTATGCTCTGGACGCCCCAGCTAAGGCAGTGCCCGATTTCCTAGACCCCGAAGATTGGAAGCTCCATGATGTCCCTGTCAAGCATTTGTGGGATGAGGGATTATTTACATCTCTGCCAGAGCTGGGAACTTGTGGGACAGGTAGGCTGACCACTCCCCTCTAAGGTCCCCCAGAGCACCCTCCCCACCCCCAAGCCGGACGCTTTTCTGAAGATTGGGAAAAACACCCAATTCTCTACTCCAGCTGCTTCCACCTCACCCCCTCCAAGCCCTCCCCTCTCAGACAATGCAGCATAATTGCCCGGAAAACGTGTTTTCACAAAACAAAAGCCAGGAAGGGGAGGGATGTCTTCTGGCTGCTTGGCAACAGCAAACTAGGGCTGGCTCACCCAGCAACACAGAGGCCTCTGGGAACAGAACTCACAGACACTGGGCTCCCTCCCCTGCTGGGAGAACATCTGCAGCAGGAGGAGCAAAACACATGTGAACCCCACCACCCCCACCTCCGTCTGTGATGACACAGTCATCTGATGAATGACTGTCTCCAGTCTTCACCCCTGGAGCGTAAGCTGCACAAAGGCAAGGTCTTATGCCTGCTTTCTTCACTTTGGCCCTCGCACAGGGCCTAGCGTACAGTAGGGCTCAGTAAGTGTTTGTGGAAGGGAGGGAGAGAGAGAAGGGAGGGAGGAGGGAGGTAGGAAGGAGGAGGGGGAGAGGGAAGGAGGGAGGAAGAGGGGAGGGAGGGAGAGAGGGAGGAAGGGGGAGGGAGGGAGGGAGAGAGGGAGGAAGGGGGAGGGAGGGAGAGAGGGAAGTGGGGGGAAGGAGGTAGGCAGGCCTAAGAGAGATCCTGGGCCCGCTGAGAGTCTGGGCCCGCTGAGAGTAGAGGCTGTGATTTCCCCGTTATCCCCGCCCCTTTTCCCAGAGCCCCGCCCACCAGCCTCTGGGTTCTCTGTCCTGCATGGTGAACAGGTGGGAACTGGGAACACCTTGGTAAACTGCCCTCTCGGCTCACCTAGTAAGAAGCTGCGTGGCTTAGGCGGAAGCACAGAGACTTCAGAGTCTGGCAGGCCTGGGTAGGAATTCCAGCCTAGTGACCTTGGGCAAGTTACTTATCCCCAGCGGCAGACTGGAGGTGCTCATTGTACCACGTGAGCTGCTAGTAAGTAAACGTGCCTGGCAAATGGGAGATGCTCAAGAAATGGTGCTGTTATGGGCGCCTGGGTGGCTCAGTTGGTTAAGCGACTGCCTTCAGCCCAGGTCATGATCCTGGAGTCCTGGGATCGAGTCCCGCATCGGGCTCCCTGCTCAGCGGGGGGTCTGCTTCTCCCTCTGACTGTCCCCCTCTCATGCTCTCTCTCAAATAAATAAATAAATCTTTAAAAAAAAAAAAAGAAATGGTGCTGTTACTGTTTACGTCGCATCGTGAACTTCATTCATTCAACACACACGAATGAACATCCCCAGGCCCTCCCCTCCCAGAGCTTCTTCTCAGAAAGTTCCACAGTCCCTTATTTTCTCCTGAGCCAACACACAGCACCTCCTGTGCTCAGGACCAGGCATCTGGGGACGAAGAAGATAGAATCCTGTACAGTGAGGGTGACACATCTCTCCCCAAGACCTTCTGGCCCCCTGGTTTTTCCTTCTCATCTCCTTCTCTAATCCCCTTGGGCTCCAATGCCTCCTGGGCTCAGGGCTGATCTCTCTGGAAGGGGGCTCCTCCCAGGCTGCCTGAGCCTGGGAGCTCCTGCTGTCCTTCCCATCTCCTCCGGACGGTAGACGCTCACCACTTGTGCAGACCCAAAAGGAGGGGAGAGGTCTAACTCTTCCCCTGGACCCTCTCCCCTACGGTGGAAATTCCAGCTCTTTGCTGCTGGCTCTTCCATGACTCCTCTTTTGTATTTCAGCTTCTCCCAGCTGAAACAAGACTGGTAGGAGGAAGGGAAAGGCAGCCTCACTGAGGAGGCCTCCTTTCTGGAAGGGCTTTCCAGGCCCAGAGAGGGGAGAAAGAAATTTGGTACCACTCAGGTGTTGCTGATGCTGGGCCTCGCCCCTCCTTCCCCGCACCCCATCCCCCGACCCCTCTCTTGGGAATATTTGAATCTCAAAAAAGGGACATGGGGAGGGACACCCAAGTGACTCAGTCAGTTAAGTGTCTGCCTTCGGCTCAGGTCATGATCCCAGGGTCCTGGGATCGAATCCCGCATCGGGCTCCCTAGTCCGCGGGGAGCCTGCTTCTCCCTCTGCCTGCCGCTCCCCCTGCTGTGCTCTCTCTCTCTCTCTCTCTGACAAATAAATAAACAGAATCTTAAAAAAAAAAAAAGGGACATGGGGATCTGACAGAAGACTTATGTACAGACTATATAAAGAGCTCCTATGAATCAATAAGGCAAAAACAAAACAAAACAACAACGAAAAAAACCCAAACC
This sequence comes from Neomonachus schauinslandi, assembly GCF_002201575.2. NCBI lineage: Eukaryota > Metazoa > Chordata > Mammalia > Carnivora > Phocidae > Neomonachus > Neomonachus schauinslandi. The sequence continues at coordinate 107,074,833 of NC_058411.1, forward strand.
AGTAACTATATAAGCAAAAGACTTAGAACAGCCGTTTCACAAAGGAGGGTGTCCAAATGGCCAATAAGCATGAAAAGATTCTCGACCTCATTAGCCATCAAGGAAACTGAAATGACGACTATACGCCACAGTGGAAATTAAAAGACAGGCAATATCAAGTTTTGGTGAGGGTGTGGAGTAACGGGAGCCCTCCTACCCTGCTGGGGCAAGAGTAAGATGGTACAGCCCTTTTGGAAAACAGTTCGGGAGTGTCACTAAAGAGGAACATACTCATACCTACCCCCGAAATCCTGAGCCTGGGTGTATACCTCCAGAAATTTGTTCATAAAACACGAAAGTCATGGACGCTCATGTCCACCGTAGAGTTACTTGTAATAGTCACAAACTGGAAACTACCCAAACTACTCCGGGCAGTGAATGAGTAAATGAAGTATGGTAATGTAGACACGGGGAATGTGAGCAGCAGGGAGAATGAACCAATGACTGGCACCTGCAGCACCACGAATCTCACACACGTAACAGTGCGTGCAAGAAGCCAGCCTGGTAAGAGCACATGTGATCCCGTGTGATTCCATTAATTTCAAGTTGAAGAACAAGCAAACCTGAAATCTATCTCCGGTGTTGGAAGCTGGGACAGTGGTGGCCTTTGGGAAGGAGAGAGGCACAAAGGGACGCTGGCGGGGCGGGACAACAGATTACAGGCTGCGTTCACTTCGCAAGGATTTGAGTTGTACATCATGTCACATTCTGCACCTTTCTGTATGCATGTGTTCCTTCAACAGAAGAGAAGGTTACCGGACAAAGAGGCAGGTGGAGAAAAGAAGGATGCAGAGACAACATTCGGGCCAAAGGCAAGGCAGCAGACTCAGATGGAGGCGAGCATTGTTAGCAGCAGATCATGGGTTAGGGAGGCCCCTGGAATCCACAGCAATGGGGCGGGGAGCAGAGGGAGAGGTCACCGTGCAGCTGAAGGGCAGGCTCACGGCAGCCTCAGCTGACCTCTCAGGGAAGTCCTGGAGCTAGGGCAGCCCCTCAGAGTTGTCCTGACTGGGGCTGCAACGGCCTGACCCTTACACGCCGGTGGCCTTGGGCTGCGGGGGAAGGGGTGGGAGCTGGGGAGCCGCTCCCCTCTCCTGCCAAGGCAGCCCTGCAGCAGCTGACCGCTGAAGGCCACCTGCCACAGCCCTCCCAGCAGGTCTGGGAAGGGGCATGGGGGCGGCCACCACAGGCTGCCTGCCACCTGAGTGAAAACAGTGTTATGGCCTAGAAAGGTTTTCCTGAGTCCCCTCAGCTCAGCACTCCTGGTGAAATTCTCCCAGAGGCACTCATCACTCACAGACCTGCCTGCATTTCAGCCTGCAGCCAGCCTCCCACACAGACCGAGAGACCAGGAGGTGCCCTCCACACCTCAGCAAAATCCCCTCCTCAGCCTGGACGCCCTCCCCTCAGCCTCACTGGGTGAAATCCAGCTAGCCTTTATGACTCAGGAGCCACCTCTTCCAGGAAGCTCTCCCCAATCCTGTACTTTTCCTAGGAAGAGTGGCCCTTACTCTTCTGAGCCCCCTTCAAGCACCGTAGCACCCCGCCTTTTATAAATCTCTCATTGCACTATTTGTTTATCTGCCCGTGTCTGCTACTGGTAGGAGCCATTTTGATGGGGAGATGCCTTATTGATCCACTGTACAAATGGATGGCTACCATTTTTTGCATTCCTCTGGGGAGCCTGGCACCGTGCTGTTCATTTGTGCCTACATTTACATAATTCTAACAACCCTGTGAGGTGAGAGTGGCTACCTTTTAAAACGGGGGGAGCCCTTGCCCACCATCACACCATCACTAAATACCAGAAAAAGTACCCAGATGGGAGTCAGTGTGAAGCCTTGGAGTCTTCTGGAAATGGTGTTTAGGGAGGGAAGGGAAGTGAAGGGAAGGGGAGGGGAGGGGAGGGAAGGGGACAGGAAAGAGGAGGACAGGAAGGTAGGAGGGAGGGCTCCTCTGTTCAGTCCCCATTGGCAGCCTCTTCCACACAGGCAAAGGGACCTGCTGGGTGGGAGGGGCAGCTCTCTCCCTCCACCAGCTCTGCCCATCACTCTGTTCCCAGAAGCCCCTCATCCCGGCCTGGGGAAAAGGCAGTTGTGCAATCAAAGCTTGTCTATAGGGGAAGGGCCCCGGGCCAGGGCTGGAGAAGAAGCAGGGCGAGCTCACAGTTTTAACCCTGATGTTTGCCTTCTTCATTCCACCCCCAGTGCTCCCTTTGAAGAACTGCCTCTGGGTTCATGTTGCAGCATCAAATGGGGATGGAAGATGCAGCTCAGGTTAGCAGCGGGAGCCTGTAGAACTTGAGTCCCTGGGGACGCCTGGCATACAGAATCCTGCACTGAGCCCGGGGCACAGCCGACTGCACACGTAGTCATGGCGATGTGCCGGAGAGCACAGACAAGCTCACTCCCGCAGTCCCTTGCGTGCATGGCCCCAGCGCGCATCCGGAGAGCAGGCTCACGTGCACCTGTTGGCAGGCAAGTGGACAGACACACACAAACAGGAACACCCCAGAGACACACCCAGAGGGTTCTGGCAAAGAACATAATTTAGTCCTCAGCTTCTTGCCACGGGGAGTCTATTGGTTCCATCTCTGAATGTTGCACCCGACTGTCCCTCTTCCCCACCTACTAACCACAGCCCTAGTTCCCTTGAGCCCCTGCCTGGGCCACTGGACAGCAGCAGCGGTGTCCCGGCTGGATCCCCACGCCCTTCTATTCTGGCCCACTCTGGTTCATTCGACACATAAGAGCAGGGGGTGTCTGGGCATCGGGCGGATCTGATCACATCACTGCGTTAAAACCCATCCGAGGCCTCCCCTTTCCCGCCAGACGTAGTTCAAATCATCTGGCATCCCACATAAGGCCCTTTGCGATCCGCCTTCCGCCCCTGGCATGAGCTGGCGCCCCAGCTGAGGGACTCCCGCGCCCCGCGCTCCGCGCACAAAGCCCTCCTCCCCGCTCCCCTCCGTTCCCTTGCTGAACCACCACTCGGCCACCCTCCCAGGCCCAGGTCAGCCACATCTGTCCACCTCACCCTGACATTCAAGGCACCGCCACCGTCCTGCCCCACTGCTTTCACAGGCCTTCTCCTTGGCCTCACCAGCGTCACTGTCATCTGTGTGCGCCTGGGCTTCTCCCGCACAACTCCAAGCGTGGCCGGTCCCTGCCCCAAATGTACTGGGTGCTCAGAGAGTTTCTGGGTGTGAGCGAGTGAGTGAATTGGCCTGTGAGTGGGTCCGATCACCCTAGCTGGGTCATCACCCTGGCTAGGTGATCTCGGGCATGCGCGGTGACTTCTCTGAGCTCCGCCCCCAGGCCGGTGAAAAGAGTGTACTGAGGTCTCCTGGCCGTGGACTGTGCGGCTCTCGGGCTGTAGGGAGAGAAGCAGGCTGAGTGGCTAACGCGGGGTGGGCGCTCCATAAATAATAGACGAGCTTGCTGTGGGCAGTTTCTATTTTTATTTCCACCGAGGCCTTCCCACTACTGTTTTCTAATCCTCGTCCCCCTCACTGCCCCCTCAGTTGAATGCTGGCCTCCCAGAACTGACTCCCTTGATGGTTCGCCGCGGGATGGATCGTCGACGTGGCTTCTTAAGGCTTGTGTGCAGTCTGAGACTTCGGAGCCCAGTGCGGCTCCTCCTCCCGGCCAGCCTCCCCTGAGACTGGAAGCCGAGAGCTGCCCGGAGTCCCCATCCTCCTCCCGTCTCCCCAAGCTGAACAGCTGCTCTGTTCCGAGTCCTGTGAACTGAGCCGTGCTGGGACCCAGGGGGACGGGAACAGCTGGGCCTTTTTGCTCCAAAAGGCTCAAAAGCTGCGGCGCCCCCCAGGACGCTGCACATGTGGCTGGGGTTCCCATAGCAACCTGCGTGGGGACCCGTTGTGGCCACTTCACTCCATCTCCTCCCGGACTTGCGCGAGACGTCAGGGAGAGCGCCGGAGGGATGGGGCTGCCCGGCACTTTCACAGGCACACACACACCCCGTCTGGTGGGGACCGGGCTATTACTGTCCTCATTTTACTGGCGAGGAAATCGAGGCCCAAAGGCATGGGCTTCCAGCCCCAGGCTCCCCAGCTGCAACCAAGAGCACTGGGCTGCAGCCATATGGGCTTGTACTTGGGCAGCCAGCCGCGGTCAGCCCCAGGCCGGATCTCCGGCTGCAAGCAACCCAAACCAAGCCCCAGGGTGGTAAACAAAAAGGGATGTACAGAAGGATGGTGGAGCAGCACCAGGAAGAAAGGACAAGTGAGACACATGACTGGAAAGGATAGGGACAGGGCGGCTTTGAGGGCCTGGGAGCAGGAAGGAATGGACAATCATTTCATCAGAATGAACAGACTTCGGTTTTGAAACCTTCCTGTCACTCCATTTGGGACTCAGGTTCAGGAGGGCCTGGGGCCAGAGGCATCTGTTGGCTGGGGGAGGGCAGAGCTGTGAGTGACGGTTTTACCAAGCCCGCAGCTAATGGGGGAGGGAGTGGTCTCCAAATAAAACTTGGGATGTTGTTTTTGGAAGAAAGGGGAATGAATGCTAGGCAGGCCAAACCCAAGCTCCCCTGAGCACCATGCTGCGATGGGCACCCAGGGTGGGAGATGTTCTATGGGGAATGAGGAGGGAAATGTAGATGCATAGAGGGGGGTGCTTCCTAGCAAAGCGAGAGCCAGCAGTGGTGGGGAGATGGACACCTAGAAGAAGGAAGGGGTAAGGTGGTCTCATGTCCATTTTCATAGGAACAAAATGCACCCATGTCCACACTGTTAACTGACCTTCCTTCTGCACCCCAATACACACACCCACACACACACACACAGACACACCCACACACATTCCTTTTCTCTTTAGCTTTTTACCCAATACTTAATTCCCAGGATCACGGAGAATTATTTAGCATTAGCCTTGGTTGGTAGAAAGAGCCCTGGTCACCTTCTAACATTCTCTATGATTTCCTTATTACGTTCACTGTTTATTGCCTGCCTCTCCTGTCCCTTCTAGAATGTAAGATCCAGGAGGGCAGCGATTCTCCTGTTTGTTCACTGCTGTATGCCTCATGCCTAAGAGAGTGCCTGGCACATAGTAGGTGCTCAGTAAACATTTGCTGAATGAGTGAGGAAGTACCAAGCACTCCGATAGGCATTTGGGATACAATAGTGAACTAAAAGAAGGATCCTGATCTCATGGAGCTATAGTCTAGTGAGATACAAACCACCACAAAAATACATAGCAGAAGAACAAAATGAAAATAATGTAAATTATATATAATTCAAAGGAAACAAGTGTTTTTTAAAAAAGAACTAAGATGATGGGAAATTACTTAAGATATGGCAGCCACAGGACAGAAATCCTCTCTTAAGCAACAGAGATTTAAACAGAGATCTACAAGGTAGGAAGGGGCTGACCATGAAAAGTGTGAAGGCAAATTCTTCTAAGAAGAGGAAAGAGCATGTGCAAAGGCCCTGAGGCTGGAAAGAGCTCAGTATGTTGGGGGAACTGGAATGACAAGACCAGTGTGGCTAGAGCTCAGTAGCCAAGGGCCAGAGGATACAGGTTGAGAAAGGAGAGTGTGCCAGGCCCTACCCCACCCCCACCGGCCTGCCAGGTCTTGTAAGCCATGGGGTGGAGCCTGGGTTGCATTCTGGGCAAAGTAGGAAGCTGTTAAAGGGTTTTAAACATTAATGCTTGACCCCGTTTATGATTCAAGCTGATCACTCTGCTCTGGCTGCCGGGTAGAGAACGCACTAAATCAGGGCGCAGTGGACCCGTCAGTAGGCAATTGTGGCCGTCCAGACGGAGCATGGGTGGCCAAAGTCAGGAGACAAGGGGACACCTTCAGGCCACCTCTCAGTTAAATCAGGTGCTACAGTCAGGTTGGATGATATCACCTTCTGGGGGCCATAAAGGTACCCCCCCACACCCTAGTCTACTCCCAGTCCGTGGGTGATGGATGGACCTACTGATGATCTGGCTGGGCCCTGTGCCTAAGTGACGGGTGACAGATGGGGTTGGAATAGAATGCTCTGAGCCATGTGGCCAATGCACTGCTCTGAGGAGGACTTTGGAGCCAGGAGTTAATTTAAAGAAAGGAGTGGGGGAGCTCAATATCGCTCCTCCACTGCTCAATTAGTGGAGAGGGCTGTAGGGAGCTGGAGTTTTAAAGATCCCCTTAATCATCTTCTGTCGGCCTGGCAGTGTGCAGGAGTGTGACAGGGATAATTGTACCTACCCATTAACAAATGCAATTAAGGCTCTGGGGCCTCCAGCACCCACTTCTCCAATTAAACAGCAGAGATGAGGGGCCCATGGGGGTGCCCTTTGAGATGAATCACTTGAAGCTGAAAACTTGGAGGCCCGAAGTCTGGACAGAGAGGCGGTTAGAGTCGATAAAATCATGATGGGAAAAGAGAGACTCTTATCCACTCCCAGCCTGCTCCAGCTTGAGGTCCTCCGGGCAGTGGGAGAGCTATTCTTCAGGACAAATTAGAAATTCTGCTTTACACATGGGAGAGCCAATATTTGGGATCCACCGACCAGTGCCTCCAGCCAGCCGCTTCCTCTCACAGAGTGCCTCGATGCAGGTGAACTCCTAGGTAATTCGTGTGGCAAGAAACAAGGCTGTCTGGTGTGCAGGCAGGGAGGGTATGGGGAGGGCGTGCTCCCATCCTGTGAATGGGAGGAGTGGCAGGGAGGGAACTTCCTTCCTTGGGCAGCTCCAGTAGGCCAGGCCTATGCTCGCTCCTTCCCTACGGACCATATCCTTTCTTTTAATCCAAATCCCAACAGCTTCAGAGGAGGGACACAATCTCTGTTATAGAAGAAGGAATAGAAGCTTGGGGAATTTAAATGCTTTGTGGAGGGTCCCAGGACTGGTGGTGGTAGAGCCAGGATTTGATCCCTGGCCTATCCGATGCCCAGGTCTTCCCTCACTCCGCTAGGCAGAGTGGCCTCTTCGAAATCATCACTGCCAAGATCTTGCCCTGTGCCCCATGGGTAGGGGGTGGTGAGCTCAGGGGAACATTTCAAATGTTATTCCCAACTCTCTCCCCTCCCTCCTCCCCCCTGCCCCTGGCTGCATCTCAAAACTTCAGAAAGGAGCCTCTGTGGTTTCCGACATGGCCAGAGGTAGGAATTGACAGGCTGGTGATTCCTGAGGCGCCGAGCACCATGCTCATCTCCGGCTGAGAACAGAAATCCCTCCTCTCTTCCCTGCCTCTCCCTGGTCTCTTTATGTGTCTCACCCATTACAAATGCTAGGAGTCATTATGCACGTGCTGATTAGCACTTTCACTTAGCATCCCCACCGAAGCTCCGGGTGCCGAAGTGCATAACTGGGGAGCTGTACAATTTGTTTGCGAAGAGAAGACCCGGCTCCACCCGCTCATCCCAGAGCGCACAGGTTCCGGTGCAGAGGCCTGACAGGGACCAGGCGACCCAGCCACAGCCTGCGGCCGGCCCAGGGACACAGCCACCCCAGGCGAGAGCTGAAACGAACTCTGCTTCCCCCCAAGGGAGCCCAGGGGCTGCGTAATGTTTCCCCAAGTCCCCCATCTTATTGCCCTGTGAACTCTGCTTTAGGTTTACGGTTTGGTTCTGTTTTTTTTTTTCCCTCTGTGGCTTCACTGAGGAGTGGGCTCTAGAGAGCAACAAACGTTGGGGGTTAAAATTGTATTAACAAGGGAACCCCCTGCCAGTCACTGCTTCCTTTGAGGCCCTCCTAAACGAACACCAGAATACCTGCTGTTTCCTGTGGCCTAGATTCTTCTCTCCCACGTCTGCCTTATCCACTCCCAACTCCATAAAAGGCCCGGTGAGATGGGGAGACGAGGGAGCAAGCGGTGACCGGCGGTCGCATGGCCCGATGAGAAACCCGACGCCTGCCCTCACCAGCACCCAGGGCCTACTTTGCCGCCGGACTCATGCGCCCTCAAGCCCCAGGACATTGCTGGGAGTTTAGAATGGCAGTCGAGTTCTCTCTCCTTGCCTCCCCGAACATTTACCAGACGTCTGCTGTGAGTCTGGCCCAGGTCCAGGGGCTGGGGACCAAGTGATAAATAAGCCCGGTCCCTGTCTGTAGGAGAGACACTCAGGTAAGGAGCACATAATAACAAACACGACATGAGGAGTTTCTCAGGAGAAGCAGGGGCGAAGTCTTCCCTCTGGGAGCACGGAGGAGGGGATAATTGATTCTGCTTGGGCAAGCAGGAATTTGCCTTCAGGGGCATGGCTGGCTGGGCCAGGGGAGTTGCAAGGCAAGAAAGGCTCAAGAAACACGGCAGGGCTGGTGCCGCCTGGCCCCTGCTACCTCCACAGCCCCTGAACCATCAGAGACCCACAGAGCCAGCCCCAAAGTGGAGGAAAGGCACAGGCCTCCCAGACGGCAGCCCCAGAGCTGGGTGGGAGCACCAAAGGGCTCAGGGGCACGCCCCCTCTTCCTGCTCTAGATCAGTCGGAGTGGAGGCAAGGGAGGCTGCAGACACCGGCTCAGGGGCCAGACTCCAGATTCAGGGAGAGCCCTCGGCCCACATACCTGGTGTGTTCCCCTGCCTAGGAAATAGTCTGGCCAAGATTTCTCTACGCCGGAATGAACATACACAGGCACATTCGCCCCTCTGCCCCCCACCCCCAGGGCTGCGGGCCTGGCTCCCCGGATCCCCTTACCGCGTCCTGCCTCCACTTCCGTGAGCAGGTTCCCCTTCACACCAAGCTGAGCATCACCAGTCGCCCGATGCCAAACAGATGGTGGGAAGAGCGCTCGCTCTGAGGGGGATGGGCCTCAAGGTCACCGCTGACATGTGAGGGCTGGCCTGCAAGGCAGTGGAAAATTAGTGAATGGCTTCCCCTTCATCCCGGTGCTCAGTCGGGGCCCTTTCCTGCCCAGCCGCTCATGCTCAGCTGCTGCGAGGTTCAGTTTGGGGCTGGGCAGCGGGATCCACCAGGTTACTCTCCCCACACCCACCTGCACCTTTTCCTTCTCTGCCTGGCTTTTTACTTCCTGAACTGGACACCTTCTTCCCTCTTCCTTCCCCTCTGCTGGGTCTTCTCTTCCCTTTGCCCCCCGCGGGGGTGGGGGGAGGAGAGGATGGGAGGCGCATGGAGGGTGTGGGTGCGGCGAGACACCACAGTGGCGCCCCGACATTCAGAAGCTGGCCTGACCTGCAGAGCCAAGCCAGGTTAAGCTCCTATTAGATAAAAATGATTCCACAGAATGTCAACCTCAGACAAGTTTACTCTGAGACCAAGATGTAATGGGACAAAGCAAGGCCACCTCATAATTTTGTTAAAGCTCGGACAAAACAAGATCACTCCGCCACCCACCAAGTCCCAGACACCCCCTCTCTTGGCCAGGATGTATGACTGCTACCTCTTTACCCATTTCAACTGTGTCTTTATTCTAGTCTCCCCTCCTGCTAGAGGATATGTATCGAGCTACTCCTAGCATTGCCCCCACTTTCTGAAGTCATCCAATCTAGAGCAACCCCCACTTCCCGAGACCCCACTCCCAAGTCACCCCGCAAAGCCCAGGTGCGTTTGCTTGTTTAACTACAGATGTGTTCCTGGTGCTCTTTGGCTGGAGACAGTTGACAGAATTGGAGGTTCCACTAAGACTGGGCTGATACCCTCACCATCCTTGGACCAGGACCCTCGCTCAACTCGGTAACTGTGCACACATCTTTTAGGGGGTGGGCACTAAGTCCTGGTATTTTTTTTTTTTTTTTAAGCTCCCTAGGTGATTAGAATGTGCATCCTGGGTTTTGAGGGACGGGGTGACAAGTCACTCCAGGAGGTCACAGAGGGGTCCGAAGGGCAATGCCTGTAAAACACTGAGCTCTGTCCCTGCCCATGGTACTCAGTTACTGTGAACTGTCATTTCTTTGCTGTAGAGCTTCTTCATTTTTCTGTCCCTCTCAGTAAATGTCTGTTGGATGAGCATCAGTGCTGCTGACGGGAGGATGTGAATCACATCAGATTTAATACATCTCAAATCATGATGCCATCTTTCTCCCCAAACCATCTTTCCCTTTGCCTTAGTGCTCTCCCAGTCACTAAGGGTGGAGTCCGGAGTTCGAGGCTCAGACTCATCCCAATGCCTTGTCCCCTCTCTCCACACAGGATCTCTTGGCACCCCTTCCTTTCCGATCTCACTGACACCCCCACTTCAGACCCCGAAGACCCCACGGTGGCTTGGGCTCTCAGGCTTCCCTCTGGTCTTCTTTTCTATGCAGTTCATAATGTCCAAGGCAGCTCTTTCTGGAGCTTGGCTTGACCGTGACACCCTCAGCTCAGACAGCCTCCGTGGATCCTCATTCTCTCCTAACGAAATTATCTCTACATTCAAGGCCTTCCATAAGCCAGCCCGCCCTCACACATGGATCACACTCAAGTGTTCTCATTAGCCCCACGGACATTCTTCGTGCCTTCAGGTCACTGTACTTTGCTTATGCTGATCATACTGCCTAGAACACCCTTCCCACCATTACAGCTATATAAATCCTACTTATTCAAATTCCAGCTCAAATGCTACTTCCTCCCGTCCCTGCTCACCCCAGCCAAAAGGGACTCCTACCCCTTTATAATCTCTTAAAACCATCTTCTTTTTTTGATGCACTTGTGACCCTTTATCAAACACTGATCTGAATTGTGATTATTTTTATTCACCCTCTGTCTATTTGTCATGGGAGGCACTTCAGGCCAGAGGGTAAGAACCCAGACTCTGCCATCCGGAAACCCTGGAATTACCATTCTACTTCCTCCTACTGCTAGTTCAGTGACCTTGGACAAGTTTCCTAACTCCTGTGAGCCCCAGTTTCCTCACATGCATAATGGGTGGAACCTCATAGGGTTATGGTAGGGATTAAATGAGATAGTCACACACTTGGAATGCCTCACACGGAACCTGGCAGAAACCATCATTATTATAATTATAATAACCATGTTAGAATTACTAGGACGAAATCCAGAGCAGGGTGTCTCATCTCCCATAGGCACACATGTTACCCAGGGATCTTGTTAAAATCCAACTCTGATTCAGGAGGTCTGGGTGGGACCTGAGCTTCTGCATTTCTAACAAGCTCTCAGGTGGTGCTGATGCTGCTGGTCCAAGGAGCACCCCTGAGGTAGCAAAGTCCTAGAGGGCGAGGCTTGCACCTTGTAGAGCAGCGTCTCTGTCACAGAATCTAGCATGGTTTTCTGCACAGACCAGGGGCATCATCATTTTTTAAAAATGAATGCATCCTCATGGCGGTGTAGGAATGATATTGCACAAAGCCTTCCTTACTCAGAAGATCACGTACACACCCACCCCACACCAGCTAATCTAACCTTGGGTAGGACAGATTTCCCAGGGGTCCACCTGCTGTGTTTCAGAAATCAGTGCTCTGAGACAGAACCGGCTGTGCCCTAACCTGATAGCCCTGATTAATTCCCTCCCTTTGTTTGCTTCATTATTGTGATTAGGTTCTGCCAGTAGCATAGCAACAGCTAATGTAGGCTGGTTGCAGAGTGCATAATTCCTGCTATTAAAATTTTATCGAGGCTTAATTGTGCTCCTTTTTGCAGCAGCAAAGCTTCAAAGTTTCAGAAAAGAGGGGATGTGGTTAGTGGGAGCTGATGATTTTTTAATCTTCGCAAGCTCTGTAAAGCCCTGCTCGGCAATATCAGTGACCTTGAGGTGGTTTCCCGTGGCCAGAAAGAAGCCCATCATTTATTTATTAACCCTCCAGAAGGTCTGCAAACAATCCCCTGTGGCCAGGCAGAAAGCACACTATGGGTCAAATGCCATTACAAAAAGCCCCAAAGGGCAGGCCTCCCAGACGGTGTGGCAGCATGGGCATTTGGGCAGGAGAGCTGCAGTCTGCACACGGGAGTGGTGAGGCATGCAGACGGGTGCTTCACTCGGCAGATGCCCCGTGCCACTCAGTGCCCCTTCAAAACCGGTGGACTTTGAAAGTGGTTTTCTAGGAACTGGAGTGCCAGTTGCCCTAACCTGTGCTTAGTGGTGGGTAGAAAGAGATGAACCCATCAGCAGGTACTTTCTGCAAATGGTTTCCAAACATAAGCGATCACTAACATCACCTAAGGAACCTGTTAGACCTGCACACTTCCAGGCTCCAGCCCAGACCTACTGATTCGGAGTGGGGGTGGGGAGAGCTGGGAACCAGTCCTCAGGTGGTACTGATGCTGAGCTACTTTGCGAATCACTAACCTGCTGCCATGAGGGACTCTGGAAAATATATAAAAGGTATCAGAACAAACCTCCCTTTGCGGGGGAGGGGTTCACTTACTCTGCTTGGCTCAAGTTGGAACCACTAAGGCCAACTGGCGTGGGATGGCTCTAAGTCAGTGGTTCCCCAACTGCAGCGTGCATCAGAATGACCTGGAAGGCTTGTTAAAACACAGATTGCTGGGCCCTGCCCCCCGGAGTGCCTGACCCATTATGTCAGGTGTGAGGCTGGAGACTGCATTTTAAAAAGCTGTGAAAAGGTAAGGCTGGTGATGTTGTTCTAAGGACCACACTCTGAGAACCCTTGCCTTCAATGATTCTCCAAATTTGGACCAAATACGTCTCTTTGAAAGGGACTTAGTTGTGTTTCTTGGTCCTCACGTTATAGGATATTGCTTTATATGGAGACTCTGTCCTCGTGTTGTGGGCATCTATCTGTAATCCAGAAACAGTAATTTTAGTAATCAAGCTTTGACCTGAGACATTATGAAGGAGTTGAAGCCAGGGGTCCTGAATCTAAACACAGTTGAATCCAGATTAATCCACTACCACTATTAAGTCAAGCAAGGCTTTTAAAAGGAGGTGGGATTTTTGGCAATGCTTAAACAAAAGGCAAGGCATTGTTTGATGAGCTGTCCTCAGGCTGGGAAAGACTTCAGATAAAGCACAACGATGGAATTACGGTGAGTGAGTGGAAGCTAACAGTGAGCACATTTTATAAAGAGGAGTTAAATTGGTGGGAGGAAGGATGGTGAAAGAGAAAATTCAGAATTAGTTTTAAGCAGGGGTTGCAAATCAAAAACCTTCAGAAGCCAGACAGATGAAAGCAATGAGTGAGGCAGAGAAGGCAAGTTAGAGTCTGTGGTTCCACTGTGAACGAGACCACTATGGAGTGGTAGGGGACTCTGGTGCACAGCAAGAGCCTTGGACCTTCTAAAAGGGAAGCATCAACAGCTCTTGCCTCTTGTTGCCATGGAAGCATGTGAGCCCAGAAATTCCTTGCTCTTTCAAATTTTCAAGGGAAGCTGGGAATCTGAATTCTAATATGATTTTTTTTTAAATTGAAGTATAGTTGACATAATGTTAGTTTCAGGTTTACGACATAGCGATCCAACACTTTTATATACATCACAAAATGCTCACCACGATAAGTTTGTAGTTACCATCTGTCACCATATGATATTATTACAATATTATTGTCTGTGTTCCCTAGGATGTACTTTTCATCCCTGTGACTAATTTATTTTATAACTGGAAGTTTGTACCTCTTAATCCCCTTTACCTAGGTTGCCCATTCCCCATCCCCTCCCCTCTGGCAACCACCAGTTTTTTTCCTCAGTATTTATGAGTCTATTTTTACTTTTTTGTGTGTTTGAAATTCCCTACTTTTATTTATTTTTTTAAGATTTATATATTTATTTTAGGTGGGGGGCAGAGGGAGAGAGAGAATCTCCAGCAGACTCCCAGCTGAGCACAGAGCCCAACTTAGGGCTTGATCCCATGACCCTGAGATCATGACTTGAGCAGAAATCAAGTCGGATGCTTAACCAACTGAGCCACCCAGGCACCCCTGAAATTTCTCTACTTTTAAAAACTGAGCTCCAATCAAAACATATCTGTAGGCTATCAGTTTATAACCCTAACCTAAAGGTCCTAATCCTTAGATTCTAAGTCACTGGGATGCTTATGTAGGAACTTGGCATATTTTTTTGCTTTTTTGGGGGTGAGGGTTGGTTGTCAGGAGAGGAAAAGGAAAAGAAGTGGGAAGGAAATTTAGGGTAGAATCATGGAAAACACTGTAAAAAGGAATCTACTATTTAGAGGGGACCTGGCAGTTAATATAGTCCCATCCTCTACATAAAGAATATATTCCTTCTACAACATTCCTGGTGTGGTAGACTATTAATTTGGTGGTGCTGTGACTCTGGGCTTGACCAGTGGGTCATTAGTAAGCATGATGCAAGCAAAGGCTTGATAAGTCCTTGTACACTGAAATGCTCTCCTTGGGATCCAGCTGCCATGTGGAAAGACCAGTGGGAGAGAAAGGAGCCCCTGGCTTTCACCTCTGCTTGCCAAGGTGCCAGGCATGTGAGTGAAGCCATCTTGGGCTTCCTGACTGCAACTACCTGAGACCCCAAGAGAAACCAGCAGAATTGTCTAGCTGAGCCTCATTATTCTGTGTGAAATAACAAAATGGTGGTTGTTTTAAGCCACTAAGTTTTGGAGTACTTTGTTATACAGTGAAAATTAATGGAAACACCTAGTAAGTAGTGGGCCTATGAATCAGATAGGATTCTGTGGTATAACAAAAAAATGTTTGGTCTTTGTCCCTGGCTCCTGGCACAAAGCTCCTAAAACCCTTGGAATCTCTTGAATGATAACATCTTCTGTAGGCTAATGAGATGACTGGTGGCTAGATGGCCCCCCACCCAGCTAGCTTCAGGCTGGTCCCAGAAAGACCAAGGCATGATTAGAGGGTTGGAATTTTGAGCCCCATCCCACCTCCAGGTAGGGGAGGGGGCTGGAGATTGAGTTCAAGCATGAATGGCCAGTGATTTCAATCATGCCTAGGATTGAAATCTCCATTAAAAGTCTCTAAACAGCAGGTTCAGGTGCTTCTGGGTTGAACTCATGGATGTGCTGACAGGGTAGTACCTGGAGAGGGCCTGGAAGCTCCAGATGCACCCCCAGACTTTGCCCTATGCCTCTCTTCCATTTGGCTGTTCCTGAGTTAGATTTTTTTTTTTAAGATTTTATTTATTTGACAGAGCACAAACAAGGGGAGCGGGAGTGGAAGAAGCAGGCTCCCCACTGGGCAGGGATCCCGACGTGGGGCTCAATCCCAGGAGACCCTGGGATCATGACCTGAGCCAAAGGCAGATGCTCAACTGACTGAGCCACCCAGGTGCCCCCTGAGTTCTATTTTTTATAATAAACCAGGAAATACAAGTAAAGTGCTTTCTTGAGTTCTGTGAGAAGTTCTAGCAAATTGTCAAACCTGAGGACGGGGTAGGGGAACCCCCCATATATAGCTGGTTGATGAGAAGTGCGGATGGCCCAGGACTCATGGCTGGCATCTGAAGTAGGGGCAGTCTGGTGCGACGGAGCCTCGAACCTGTGGTGTCTGATGTTAATTCTGGGTAGAGAGTGTCAGAATGGAATTGAATTGTTGGATACTCAGTTGAGGATTTGAGGACTGTAGAGACCGTGGTTGGCTGGAAGGAATAGAGCATCTGATAAACAGTTACTTAAGAGGTTGATCATTCTCATGTAACAAGAAGTCAACCTCTGTTTTTTTCTTTTTAAGATTTTATTTTTACGAGAAAGAGAGAGAGTGAGCAAGCACAAGTACGGGGAGCAGCAGAGGGAGAGGCAGAAGCAGGCTCCCCGCTAAGCAGGGAGCCCAATGCAGGACTTCTTCCCAGGACCCTGGGATCATGACCTGAGCTGAAGGCAGACGCTTAACTGAGCCACCCAGGCGCCCATCAACCTCTGTTTCAATGATAAGGACAAGCTGCCCCGGGGGCACTAAGGAATTGTGACTAACTAGGCACATTCACATCCTGAACAAAACTGGGGTTTTAACCAGGAAGGAGGAAGGAGGAATGGGTATATATTTTGCAGTGTCTGCCACAGCCAGCTTCTGCTAGAAAAAGAAACTTGCGCTGTTCTCACAATTTTTTCCCTCTCTACCAACTTTAGCCATAAAACCGCAGGCCCAGCAGAGCCCATAAGACAGCCAGCCCACATTTGCCCCATGCTCAAAGGAAAAAGCCTCTGTCTCAATTTAATGGCTCAGCATTTCGTATTTGTCTGTCTGCTTCTTCCAGGCTCATGTCCTAAGAAGCTGATTGATCTTGAACTTGATTCAGCCCATTGATATCATCACTACTGATAAAAGGCCTCAGGGCAATCAGTGCGAAATCTGAAGCAATAGAGATGAGCAAACATTTTCAAATGAGCATACCTTCTGTGAACCACAGCAGACTTCCAGGGTATTTGGCTCAAAGGAAGAGGCCATCCTAGAAGGAGCTAAAAATAAAGTCTGTAGTTCAGAGTTAGCTTGTGGCCATTTCATGAGTTAGAAGTGCCTTGGTGGGAGTGGGAGAGAAGCAATAAAAGAAGAGGAGATTGAAATTCACTCATTTTCTTTCTTTTTAGCAACTTCTTGGAGGGGAGGGAATGGAGATGGATGGGACATAGCATCACGGAGCTAGGACTTGGCAGTGTGCTTAGAAATAAATTATCCAACCTTTCACCCAATTGCAAATAATAATAGCAACATTTATTGGGTGTTTACTACACGCCAAACATTATGCAAAATAATTTACTCGCACTCTTTAATTTTACCCTCACCGTATCTCTAAAAGGCAGCATGATTTTAATGTCTGTTTTACAGGCCTGGAGTTAACAAACTCGTTGAAGGCCACAGTGACTAAGGGTGGGACCAGAATTCCTGGCTAGGCACCACCTCCTCCTGAGCTCTTTCTATCCCATCCCCTGACAACTTCTGCCTCCTCTCTTCCAGCTCTGCACTCCCTGACACAACTCCTTCCTATTTGGAAGGCTTGGTTGCTCAAAAAGTCACCCACATGTGAAGGTGAAGTCTGCTTTTCTAGAACTCTCGTCATCTGGTCTGCCCACCAAAATAACACGCAGGCCAATCCTCCCGCCCTGTGACAGTCCTTCCAATGTCTGCCCTCCTGCATCCTCTGAGCCTGATCTTCTCCATGCTAAATATCCCCAGCCAGAGCCCTCTTGGCCATCAGACCTTCCAAGATGCGGCCCTTCTTCCTCTGTGTGTACTATTCGCAGACTGTGAATTCAAGCTTCGGCAGACACTAGGCTAGTTATGAAAACAAAAAGAGCAGGCTGATGACAGTAAGATCTCGTGGTCTTCTCACTCTGCACGGAGACATGGATACAAAGAAGTCCCCCCCGACCCCCCCGCACATTCCGTAATAGAAGGCAACCAACCCTCAGCCGTGCCGTTGGCCACCACAGGGAGTGGTGGGCGCTGTGGCAGACTGGCGAGCAAATGCTTGGTCTGAAGGAAGCAGATGCCACTCCGATCCAGCCAGGTGTTGTCACAAAGGGATGGTGCCAGATCGTGGAAGCTTTCAAAAGCTGCTGGAAATCTGGGTTTCTGTTTGAAAATTTTTGTATTTTTATCAGACGAGTTTGTGTGCTTTTTGTTGCTGCTACTGTTCCCCAGCTAGACCCCAAGCCCCAGCGAAGTCTGGCTGGTCCCGAGGACGTGGGACCCTCACGCCATGGACCTAAACGCCATGCTTCTAGGAATGCAGATTAAATTTGCACTAGCTTACCTAGCAGCTGTGTCATATTATACTTTAAGTTCATACAGAATTTATAGCCAAGTGAGTAATTGCAAGCCTTCATGTAAAGTCTTGTCCAGCCTGAGCTCTCCAGCCACCTTGTGCAATGATATTTTGAACCTCATTGCATGACTTTACATCCATCCTTGTTGGCCCCCATTCGGTCTTGGAGAGTTTGTCTACTTCTTTCTAACCAACTTTTGTGCACAGCTTTGAACAATGCAGCTTCTGTGAAGTCACCCACTGGACCCAATACCCTGACGAACTCTGGACCAGTCCTGTGGGCATTAATGTTGGCTAGAAATATGGAGCTCCAAGGCACCCCCAAATATCACCAATGCACTAATAACACTCCTTGGCTTCAGGCTGAAAGGAATGAAGCCTGCATTCAGCTATGAGCTCAAGCTTGCCACCGTGCTCATCCCCACGTCCCACCCACCGCAGAGACCCCGTCTGCAGCTCTGCCCAGGGACCAAGGCTTCACTCCACATCACTAAATCTGAATTCTCAGCTCTGCATTGGAATTCCGAGATTGATTCTGGATTGAACAGTATATTCGGCTCCGGATCTCCGTTTCACCTCTGGATATACACCCACACCCAATTGCTCAAGGATTAGTGTGGCCCCAGACTAGTGCCCATCCCAGGCACCCGGCCCCTTGCCTGTGGTCTGAGGCTGAACAACTGCTTGTCCGGGATGATGCACACTGTGCCCGGCACCATCATTGGCAACACAGCACCCGGGTGGATTCAATGGTGAATCCGCTTAACTTCCGCTGCCTTTTGGCCCACATTTTCCAATTGATTCTATTTGATTACCAAGGGATTTGTATTACCCCTGCTTTTCCTGCCACGTTGTGAACAACTGAGAGCAGGGCACTTAGCTGTTCAGCAGCATGCACAAAGCCAGTAGTATGTGGCTCATCAGGTTCTTTCTCTTTTGGGGAGCTCTTCATGCCTCACTCTTCTCATCTGCAAAATGGGGTTGTTGCAAGGGATCTGTTAACAGATGTTAAGTGTTTATAAGCAGAGCCAGGCATGCAGTGGGCACTTGCGAATGTTAGCTCAAAGGAGTAGCAGTTGGAGAACTCCTTGTGGGCATCTCCTGGGCTAGTTCCCAGCAGCCAAAAAGGGGACACCCGTTCTCTAAGGAAATGTCACTAATCCCCGACCATCAACAAGCTCAGCAGCAGGCTCTCCAAGTCATTTTTCTGGCAAAGGGGAAGATTTAATTCAAGCCATCCACATAGCCCAGTGGATGGCCTCTGGAAGACCTGGGCCTGACTCCCACCTCTGCCCGTTACTTGCTGTATAACTTTGGGCCAATCGCCTGCCCTCTCTGGGCCCAGGTTCCCCATCTTGGGTACTAATATGTAGCTTATGCCACTATGGTGGGGGTCAAGTGAGATTTTTAAAAGAGATTTTATTTGAGGGAGTGGGAGTGGGAGCACATAAGCAGGGGGAAGGGCAGAGGGAGACGGAGAGGGAGAATCTCAAGCAGGCTCCCCACTGGGCACAGAGCGCCACACAAGGCTCAATCCCAGGACCCTGAGATCATGACTTGAGCCGAAGGTAGACACTTAACCTACTGAGCCACCCCGGCACCCCAAATGATTTATAGTAAGACACTTGGCACATGGTAGGCCAATACGGTGACAGTGATGGAAATATGGAGCGGTGCAGTGTCCTTGGACCCTCCCAGGGAGGAAGAGCAGCCTTCCTTTTCTCCTGCCAGATTTGCAAAATTTAAACTATGACTGTATTGCTCGGTGGTTGTAAAAAAAAAAAAAAAAATTCAAACAATACAGGCATTTATAAAATAGAAAGTTGGACTTCTCTGCACTCCCATCCTACTCCCCAGAGAGAGCCACTGTTAACTGGTGTGTGCCCTTGCTAATGTTTTTCTACACCACACACACACGCACACGTTATTTTTAAAGCAACATCAGAATCCTACCATACAGCCTCTTCTGCAACTTGCTTCTTTAAGCAGAATTTCATGGCTACTTTTCCAAGTCAGAGTATATGGAGCTAGCCCAGTGGTATAGTCTGAATTGTGTCCCCCAAAATGCATATTTTGAACCCTAACCCCCAGTACCTCAGAATGTAACTGTATTGGGAGATGAGGCCTTTAAAAAAGGTAATTAAGTTAAAATGGGTCACTAGGATGTGCCCTCATCTAATAGGCGTGGTGTCCTTTTAAGCAGAGATGAGGACACAGAGACATCAGACGCGGGTGCACAGAGGAATGAATGCGGGAACACACAGCGAGGGAGAGGGGCAGCTGCAAGCCAAGGAGAGATGCTTCAGAAGAAATCTTGGGCTTGACACCTCGATCTTGGACTTCTAGTCTCCAGAACTTGGAGAAAATCCCTTTCTGTTGTTTCAGCGCCCCACCCCCTGCAGTCTGTGATATTTGTTACTGCAGCCCGAGCAAACTAATACATCCAGGCTTTCGTAAGATACATAGCATTCCATTTTATAGACACTACAAAAAATGTGTTTGTGGATGGACTTTTGGGTTGTTTACAGTTTTATGCTATTACTTAGAGTGCTGCAGGGAATGTCTTTGTAATTTTCTTTGTGTACATACGTGAGGATATTTGTAGGCTCTGTTCCCATCGGAGAGATGACCGGCTTGGAGGATATGCACACATTAAACAATGTATGAATTAGTTGTACGAGCTGAAACTCCAGCCGTGCAGGGAAAACCCTGCTTCCCTTTACCTCAAAAGCATAATTTCAAGGACTTAAAATTTGGGGCCATAAAACATAACTATGCTGACAGTCAACAAAAAGATGAGACTCTTGACCTTGGCTTTGTTCATCCTGCCCACTCCTATCTATTCCAAGACCTGGGTGCCATCAAGCACCTGCAGAAACACAAGTTTCCTGAGTGGAGAAAGCTCTCCGCAGATGGTAGAGTCTCTTCACAGTGAAGGTAAACTCGGCCGTGCTGCAAACAGAAGCATTGATTTTAATTTTTTAAGAGTATAAATAGATTTGAATCACATGCAGTATATTGGATTTCGGGAGAAAATATTTCCTGACTACCTGCCAATATATTTGTTTTCTCGTCTTTCAACCAACGGGAAGAGCAGCTGAAAGCTGCAGAAATGGACTGAGGTTGGCAGTGCCACTCAGATGGGTAGCGCTATTTTGATCTGAGCTGATGGCGTCTGACTGGCCTTTGGTTTGGAAGGAAAAGTCTTCTGTGGTGAAGATGAACTCCTATGGGGACAGGTCCACGTCCTTCCCGGTAAGTGCAAGGGAATTTCCCCCAAACCACATGGGGCTTTTCCTTCCCTCTTCTTGCTCTTACTCTTTTATATGTATGGATGTCCAGAAGAACGGATCATTAAAGGAAGTCGATGAAAACAGAAGCCATGACCTATCGGCCACTTGGAGGATGTGTGCAGGAAGAGTGGTCATGCCCCATGGTGGCTTGGGTGCCGGTTGGGGGCCCCTGCCTGTGGGCTGTGTAGGAGCAGGAACGTCATGTTCTCATCTGGCCGCAGCCAAGCACTGGTCCTGGGCACAGATCCTCTTCTCTCTTCCTGCTGTCTCACCGCTGAGACAATGTCATCCAGCTTTATGATTTTATTTTTTTTTTAATTTTTTAAAAAAAGATTTATTTATTTATTTATTTGAGAGAGAGAGAATGAGAGAGCACATGAGAGGGGGGAGGGTCAGAGGGAGAAGCAGACTCCCCGCCGAGCAGGGAGCCCGATGCGGGACTCGATCCCGGGACTCCAGGATCATGACCTGAGCCGAAGGCAGTCGCTTAACCAACTGAGCCACCCAGGTGCCCCGCAGCTTTATGATTTTAAACACCATCTGCATGCTGACGAGTCACAGATATACATCCCGAGCCTAGAACTTTCTCCTTCACCCTGGCATTTATATCCATCTGCCTACCTGACAACTCCGCTCGGGCGCCAAATACTCATCTCCAGCTTGCGATGTTCAAGAGCGAACCTCTGATCTAACGCTCCCCCCCGAGTCTGACCCAGCTGCAACCTTTCCAATCTCAATGGCAGCAACTCCGTGTTTCCAGTTGCTCAGTCAAAACCCGTGCAGTCACCTTGACTCCTCATCCTCTCACTCCTCAAGTCCTGTGGGCCCTAGCTTCAAAGTATATCAAGAATCTTTTTAATACTTTCACTGCGATCAGTGTGGCCCTAAGCCACTCTAGTGAGTTGAATTATGCTCCCCTGGGAATGTGGCCTCATTTGGAAAAGGGTCTCTGTAGACGTAATTAAGAATCTTGAGTTGAGGGGTGCCTGGGTGGCTCAGTCATTAAGCGTCTGCCTTTGGCTCAGGTCATGGTCCCAGGGTCCTGGGATTGAGCCCCGCATCCGGCTCCTTGCTCGGTGGGAAGCCTGCTTCTCCCTCTCCCACTCCCCCTGCTTGTGTTCCCTCTCTCGCTGTGTCTCTCTCTGTCAAATAAATAAAATATTTAAAAATAAAAATAAATAAATCATAAGTCAGATTTCCCCACTCTACTCAAAACTTCCAGTGGCTCCAATTTAACTCAAAATAGAAGCTAAATTTTTTACAGTGGCCCGAAAGACCTTATCTGCTCTGGCCCCTTCCCACCCATCCACTCCCGGACGAGCATCTCCATCTCCTCTCCATCTCACCCACCCCAGTCCTGCCACCACCTCTTCTCTATCCCAAGCCCAGCACTCACCCCCTTCAAGCCCCTCCTGGCTGCTCCCCCCTGCTGGAAGGCTCTTCCCTAGTATCTGCTGCTCTCCCCTTGGTCTCCCTCCAGTCTGTTCCAACTTCACCATCTCAGAGAGGCCCGCCCTGACTACCCCGTTAAGTGTGGACTCCCAGCATTCCGCACTCTGCTTACCCTGCTTTATTTGCCCCTAGCCTCCATCATCTCTAGCGTGCTAGCTTCTTCATTCTTTTATTACGTTTATGGTTTCTCTCCCACAGGAATAGAAGCCCAAAGGGCAGGGATTCCTGCCTGTCTTGTTCATTGTGGAGTCCTCAACTCCTTGAAGAGGGCCTGGCAGGTAGCTGGGTCACACAAATGCTTGCTTTGTGAGGGACTAAATAAAGAGCTGGTAGTATACTTTGTCCATTTCTAATGATCATTTGTTTTCTGAATATGTCATACATTCACATCTTTTTATTTATTTATTTTTTTAATTTTTTTTAAAGATTTTATTTATTTATTTGAGAGAGAGAATGAGAGACAGCACAAGAGGGAAGAGGGTCAGAGGGAGAAGCAGACCCCCTGCTGAGCAGGGAGCCCGATGAGGGACTCAATCCCGGGACTCCAGGATCATGACCTGAGCCGAAGGCAGTCGCTTAACCAACTGAGCCACCCAGGCGCCCGCATCTTTTTTTTTTATTAAGATATTTATTTGAGAGTAAGTGAGAGAGAAAGAACAAATGTGGGAAGGGGCCAAGGGAGAGGGAGAAGCAGACTCCCTGCCGAGCGGGGCGCCCAATGCAGGGCTCGATCCCAAGACCCTGGGATCATGACCTGAGCCCAAGGCAGATGCTTAACGGACTGAGCCACCCAGACCCACCCATTCACATCTTTCAAAATTCAAAAAGCACAAGAAGATTCGCAGCAAGGTCTTCCTCCAACCCATGTACATCCAGCTCTGCTTCACTTCCTTACAGTAGGACTGACGATGTTTCTCTTCTATCCTTCTAGACTTTATACTCTCTGTCTCTCTACCTATCCCCTCTCTCTGATTTTTAATTAAGCCTGAAACTCAAAGGTATTCCACACCAGCACGTAAGAACTTATTCCTTGTTACAGTGGTATAGCATTTCATGGTATGTAGAAACCTTAAATGATTTAACTAGCACTCAATTAATAGGCATTCAGTTTGTTTGGAAGCGCCTGGGTGGCTCAGTCAGTTAAGCGTCCGCCTTCGGCTCAAGTCATGATCTCAGGGTCCTGGGATCCCATCCCTCTCCTTGCTCCACAGGCAGTCTGCTTCTCCCTCTCCCTCTGCCCCTGCTCCTGCTCTCTCTCTCTCTCATTCACTGTCTCTCAAATAAATAAATAAAATCTTTTAAAAAATAGATATTTAGTTTGCAGTTTCTTGATATTCCAGACAATGACAGAACATTGTCTATAGATTCTTTCCACACTTGTAAATAGATCATTGTAAAAATAATACATTTTTGAAATAACCAAAGTTTGACAATGAAATTTTTAACACATGGACGTTGGGCCAGATCGTGTTTATAAGGTTGGAGTGCTCCCCATGCCCAGAGCCGGGCTGGCCACGCTAGCTGCTTCCCACAGTCTCATTGCGGGTGGGCCTGGAGGTCAGAGCCAGCTAAGTCATCGCTGCAGTTCACTGCATGATTTCTGGGCACTTGGCATTTTGCAAAGTACTTGACTGAATCCCACTTTAATGCTCTGTCAGGGAGGGATTAGAATCCCTATTTACTGAGGCTCAGAGCAGCTGAATCATTCGCTCACTCAGGGTTCCAGAGTTAGTGAGAACCAAAAGCAAGCTTCCTTTCCAGGCCTATTTCCAAAAGTTGAACTTGTAATCACTGCATACTTAACCTCTCTGGGCCTCTCTTTCCTCAGTTGTAACACAGAAATGACAGTAGTGGTTATTCCATAAAGTTGTGTTGAGGGTAGGAGAGGGTGTTTTGTGGGTAGTTTTTTGTTTGTTTGTTTGTTTGTTTTTAAGATTTTATTTATTTGACAGAGAGAGACAGAGAGGGAACACAAGCGGGGGGAGCGGGAGAGGGAGAAGCAGGCTTCCCGCGGAGCGGGGAGCCCAATGCGGGGCTCGATCCCAGGACCCCGGGATCATGACCTGGGCCGAAGGCAGACGCTTAATGACTGAGCCACCCAGGCGCCCCTGTTTGTTTGTTTTTAAACGATAATTTTCAGTTTGCTAGATGAGACATTTGCAACATAGTCTGCATGAAGGCAAAATAAGCCATCTCTAGCAAGTGATAGGGAAACTGGGCAGAAAGGAAAAAAGCATACATGGTGGGGGGGATGATTCTCTCAAAAAAAAAAAAAAACCATTATTATAAAGGACTTTATTATAAAAGAGGCAGCAAGGACTAGAGTGGATCAGAAACCACTGGGAAATGCGTTCGAGGCAGGTCCCAGTGAATGTTTAGGGATGAACAGTGGTTCTCAAAGTGTCATCAAGGACAACCCACATCAACATCACTTTGGGCGCTGATTTTCAGCATGCAGATTCCAAGGTCTCCTCCTAGATGTCCTTAGGAGTGGAGACTGCGTGCAGCTCTCTCCAGACAGCACACTCTGGCTCTCGCACGAACATCTCTTCACCTTTCCTCCTCACACCCCACACACAAATCACATTTTTCTCATCACCGGCATAGCCAGGGATCTATCCAAAAGAGATCCCTAGATTGCAAACCCAGAAACCCGTGTGTTTCTGATTTCTTTTTGCTGGAAAAAAGATAGTGACCGATGACCATGAGTACGTCAAGCTGGGCCTGGTGTCTTACTTACACAGGTGCAGGGATCCATCCAGTCCAGCAGTGAAGGTCACCCCAATGCCCATGGACCCCCATGGTCCCTCTAATCTCGGATCCCCTGAATCTTGGGGCTGGTTCTGTTAACCCAGTACCTTTTACAAACTAAGTAGGTGGCGAAAATTTAAGTAAACAGTATTCATGAATGTTACAATCATGTGTGGTATTTTCTACCACTAAATGATCCTGGTACACAGACATTATTCACTTAAATAATCAATTACTGTCAACAAATTACAGGATGCAGAGAATGAAATTAACAAAATGAGCTATGGATATAAAATTCATTTGAAATGCAATTTAGTGACAACATTAGCTTTCAATTAGTCTGCCCAACTGTTTGAACATCTTCCTTTTGCACAAATTTTTTAAAAAATAAATGTAATTAACCTTTTTACTGTTCAATTGCTGTTGGGTGCCACAACATCATTATTACATGGCTCCTGTTATCTGGGAGTGAAATAATTAAATGATGACTTGGGATGAGGGCATCAGGGCAGTACTGGGGCTGTTTCTGGAGCTTCTATTCATGACTGAGGGGCACAGGGGGTGGGTGGAGGGGTCCAGCAGCGGGGGTGGGAGTGCATCTGCTCTGGGGCTTCCCCAGAGCACCTGATACTGTTGGCATTGCCTCTGGATTCTCAGAGAAACCTTCTCAGGACCTGTCTTACTCCAGATTCCTCGTTCCCAGTTCCACACACAGAGGTTTGCATTCTGGTTTCCTGCCAGATTCCCTTGAAAACTCAGCTCCTTCCCCCACACCTTATTTCCTTCCGTGGTTCTAGGACAGCTTTTATCCAATCTCTCCAGCTGGAGAGCTGGAGTCCCCTCGGACTCCAGCCTCCCCTTGGCTCCCTCGGGCAGAGTGAGTCACATCACCCTGTCCAGTCTTTTTCCAATGGTACCTGCCTCTCTCTCTCTCTCTCCGTCTTGCTGTCTGTGCCTGTGGCCACAACAAGCTGGATGGGTCCTCATCTCCACTCCCTTCTTGTACCCCTGCATTGCTATGTCCTTGCCTCTACCCCACGATCCACCTGTTACACTTTGGCCAAGTTTTAACAGACCACTCCCAGACTCAAGACCCTGCCCCGGCTCCCCTCTGCCCACACGGCCCAGTCCAAGCCTCCGGGCGCCTGTCCTAGACATCTTTCACTGCCTGCCCTGGCCTGGTGGGCACATCCTCTCCCACTACCCACCCCCCCCCACCTCTGCTCCCTGCCTGGACCCAGGCTGCCCTTTAAAAATTGACCTCCTGGGGGCGCCTGGGTGGCTCAGTCAGTTAAGCATTCGACTCTTGATCTCAGTTCAGGTCTTGATCTCAGGGTGGAGAGTTCACGCCCCATAAATAAATAAATAGATGGATGGATAGATAGATGATAGATAGATAGATAGATAGATAGATAGATAGATAGATAGATGATAGATAGATAGACAGATGATAGATAGATAAATGATAGATATTGGCCGTCGGCTTGCCTCCAAACATGCCCTATAGTTTCCTGCCCTCACACCTTTGCTCACGCCAGGAGCTCCATCTGGGAGAAAAAAAAAAAAAGAACAACTAAAAGCCCTTTCCATCTGTCTCCTAGTAAAATCCTTCCTGCCAAGGCCAGCCCAAACCCCACACTTGCTGTTCAGCCTTCCCTGCCGCACCCCAGACTCCGGAGATCTGTCTCCATCAAACGGCTCACATGCCTATTGCCTGGAACATTCCTTCTGATCCTTAATAAGATGCTTCGTGATTTTGCTCCATGCTCTTGGCTGAATAGTGCATTCTTTGAAAGCAGGGACATGCCTTGTGGTCCCCACTTTTTGCAGACCATCTTGCTTAGTGGCAGGCGAGAATTCTACTACTGAACCATCAGTGCCCTACCATCTTGCTTAATGGGTGAAGCTGTTTCTAAGCCTCTCGTCTTCCCTTCACAAGGGGCTGCAGGGAAAAAAGTCACATCCAGATATTAGGAAACCTCTGTTTTTTAGCATCCTGGGAGCAGAATTCTCTAGGAATCTGTGGAGAAGCTCCATGGATTCCTGGGATCCTCCAAGAATCCTGAAGGGCTGGCAAGATGTTGACCTCGTCCCTTCTCAGGTCTGAGGGTAGCTCAGCTCTGAGCTATAGCTCTGGTCCCTTCACTTCCGAAAGCCAAACCATTTCTCTCTTAGCTGGCTATCGTACGCTGAGCTGCCATTTTTGTGCCAGGAGCTGTCTCAGGGGCTCTACATATTCGATCTCATTTAATTCCCACAACAACCCTATGAAGAAAGGTTGTTCCCATTTTACAGAAGGGAAGTCTGAGGCTGGGAGAAGTTAGCCGTCACAGCTGGTAAGCTGAGCCAGGTCAGAAAGCAACGGAGTCCAAAACCCCCTTCCAACCACCACCCTGACCCAGCAGTTCTGAAACCCCATCTCCCTGAGAAGCTCCCCCACCAAGCTGCACAGATCATGAGATTGCCCCAGCTACCCCTCACTTTTTCTTTACATCCTGTTTAAAATGATGGCCTCTGGTGCTCCTCCTGACGTAGGCGGCTATGAAATGCCTTGATCTGGTGATCATCATGCCACGTTCCCCGTGAGCTGACCCAGGATCTGGGCTGGAACCAGGTTGTCTACCTCCAAGGGCACGAAATGACAGTCTGGGTGGGTTTTCTGCCACTGAAACTACCTTTTCCTCCCACCCACTTACTCTCTGGAATATTCTTTGAGATAACGTCAGCAAGGCAGGCTCCCCCCAAGCCCTTTTTTGGACTGAAGTTTTGACTTAACATGTGCTGGGTGTCTCAGTAAAGGACTTTATTTTCCCTGTGCCTGTTTCCCCCTCCATAAAATGAGGACGACATTCCCTACTTCACTACTCGGGGTGTAAATGAAATAAAGTATGTTAAACATCTAGCATGGTGTCTCACATAGTGAGGGCTTCCTACAAAGTATGACTTCTTTCAGATCCCAAATACATAACCCAGGGCACAACTGTTGGAGAGTCGAGTCTGAATAATGACCGTATGTCAGGCAGTGCTGGCCGGACCTCTAGTGAGCAGGACCCAGGCCCCTACCTCAGCTTTTAGCCTGGGCTCCCTATGTTCCCACCCTTGTCTGGCCCTCTGCAGCCCTGCGTCTGCCCCAGGCTCGCCAGAGCCCCTCCTGGGGAGGCAGAGAGAGAAATGGGGGAAGGAAGACAAGAATAGGCTCTCCACAGCAGCTCCAAGGACACAGAGCCCTCCCAACCCAGGGAATGCCCCTGCGCCATTCCCCAGCTCAGCCCTCACACGTATCTATCTTCTTACTCGAATACAAACAACTTTGCTCTGTGCAGGGACATGGAGCAGTGATCAGAGGGGTGGTGGGGCCAAGGAGCTTTTTAAAAGACAGAGGTGTGATTTTACACATGTACTGATGGAAATGATCAAATAGAAGGAGCCTTCCACTGAGTCTGGTTTTGCAGTTTTATCTGACCTCCTTCATTCCCCGTAAATTTTAGGTCCAAGTTCCCTTTCTCATGTCAGTGACTCCTTTATACTCAATAGATGGCATGGCATTTGGATTCAAATCCTGCTTCTTCCACTTATTGGCTGGGTGGTCTCCCTAGAACATTCCTCATTTCTAAAATGGGAATAATCATAATACTTCCTTCTTGAATTTGGTGTGAGGGTTAAAGGAACACGGTTTGGCCTGTAGCAGCATTTAGTAAGAGCTCAGAAATGGCCATTGCGGTTGTTAACATCCTTTTACCTAAAAGCTTCTCCCAAGTCTTCCTGAGATGCACCAAGTGTCCTGCTCGGAGGCAAGCATTTCTTCCACATCAGCCACGGTCCACAAGAACAGACCCAGGGATCTGATGCCGTAATAGTGCGAGCGTGGAAAGAGAGCTAACGCCAAAGACTGATCTGGAGCCAGGGAAGCATAACCAGTGCTTCTCAGCCTTTCTTTGCAACAGCTCTGCTTGAAACTCCAGAATCAGCAGGGGCCCACTCTAGTTTTCCTTGAACCCTGGCTCATTACACAGAGTGTGTAAGAGCTTGCTTGAGCTCTCTCTGGGAGTGCGCATGAACTGTCTAGAACAGTGTCATCGACCTCTGCCTTACGTTGGCATCAGCTGGGAAGTCTCCAGCCCAGAATTCTGATTGACCGGCAGGGCAGAGGGAATTTTGGAATGGTCTCCAGGCGATTCCAAAGTGCCACAAAAGTGAAAACCCCCAGAATAGGAGGCTCCCAAGCCTCCTAAGTGGGACTACCTGTCCTAACCCATGTCACATCAAACTAAGCCAGCCTAACCTATGTCACATCAAACTAAGCCAGTCAGGAGACTGGTTCATCCAGTCACTTATTCAAGCATTACTAGTTCTATTGATGCTGCCAGGGCCCTCTGCCTGCCCTTCTGGGTAAGGCTCCCTCCTCTAACAGCCACGGGCCCTGTACTTAACCCTTCAGGGCATGTTTCACTCTGTGCATTGCTTTTCTTCTCCACACCTGGGAACTCCTTGAGGGTAAAGACTGGGTCTTCCTTTCTTACCCCCCTGTGTCTGATGTGTTGAAGTGGGGGGCTATATGAATGCACGTGTGACTGAACAGGGAGTCAGCGGGCATCCAAGCTCAGAAAGGGAGCAGCAGAACAGAGAGCATAGGGTCTGGAGAGGGAAGGTTTCTGCTCAGATCCCAGCTCTGCTGCTTTAGGCAAGGAACTCAGGCTCCCTGACATCCACTTTCCTCCTATGAGAAATGAGGATAGTAAAGTCATGATCCTGTTATTGTAAGAAGTAAATGATATAAGCCATCTAATGCACTTTGCCCAGGGCCTGGAACTAGTAAATGCCCAATAAATGTTAAGCTGTTATTAGAACGGGCCGGGGGTGAAGGCACCTGGGTGGCTCAGTTGGTTAAGCGTCTGCCTTCGGCTCAGGTCATGATCCTAGGGTCTTGGGATTGAGCCCCACATCGGGCTCCCTGTTTAGCGGGGAGTCTGTTTCTCCCTCTTCTTCCTGCTTGTGCTCGCTCTCACGATCTCTGTGTCTCTCAAATAAATAAAAAAAAAAAAGAAAGAAAGAATGGGCGGGGGCCAGTATTGGAGCCTTCATGGGCCTTCAGACGCTGTCCTCATTCCCTAAGGCCTCTTGAACCTGAGTTTGCTGCCCTCGTAAGGAGACGGTTCCTGGGACAGCGGTGTGAGCAGGAAGCTCCCTGTGCCTGCCTTCCATGTGTCAGGCAGGGCAGCAGCTCCCCCCGGCCCTGGCCCTTGGTGGGGTGCCCGGAGGTGAGCAGTTGCTTTGCCTTTGAACCCCCCCTCCCCCCTCCCCCACAGCTTTGTGTTGGTTGCTGGGCAGGTGGGGGCAGCTGCTGAGGCCTGTCAGCGCCCTGTCAGATTCACCCCCAGGACAAACAGGGCTCCTGCTCATGAAAAGCTCCCTCCGCAGCTGCCATCCGGGTTTTTCCTCCTGTGTCCCCGTGTGCTTGGCCAGAGCCGGGGACCAGGCACGGACATTCCTTCCCCGAAGGCCAGATGGAGTCACAGAGCACATTCTCTGGCTCCTCCTTGAAGAACATCAAAGACTGGAGCTAAAGCAGCCTGCCTGGGGATGAGGAGGCAGCTGCCTACTTGGTACGATTCCAGGGTCGCTGGAAAAATCCCTCAAGCCTCAAATATTTTCCTGCTATAAGGCTGAAACTCCACCCTTAGATACCCAAGCTTAGGATTCAGAGCAGCGGTTCTCAAAGTGTGTTCTGCGCCGCCCCCACCCTCCCCCCAGCCGCTGTAGAAG
Organism: Neomonachus schauinslandi; assembly: GCF_002201575.2. NCBI lineage: Eukaryota > Metazoa > Chordata > Mammalia > Carnivora > Phocidae > Neomonachus > Neomonachus schauinslandi. The sequence continues at coordinate 107,105,683 of NC_058411.1, forward strand.
CAACACCTGGGAGCTCTTTAGAAATGCAAATTCTCAGGCCCCTCCCCAGACCTCCTGAATCCAGATCTGGGTTTAACAGGCACTGCTGGTGATTCTGAGGCCCTGGTAACCACACGGAAGGGAGGGTGTTACCCAGAAGGATAAAACACATGCGTGTGATAGTTCTGATGTACGGCTCAGCTCGATGGGCTGGGAGGAGGTTGGGACAGAGACAGGGAGTGGGGAGGGAAGGTCCTGGCTGGCTAGTGCAGCCGGACAAACCTGGGACAGACTCCAAGGTCGGCCTTCTAGTGGTGTGGCCCTGGGCAAATAACTTAATCTTGTCAACTTTTGTTTGTACCGCTGTAAACTTTGGATTGTACAACCAGTTCAAAGGGCTGAAGATGAAACAAGATCTATAAAGTACTGGGGCACCTGGGTGGCTCAGTCGTTAAGCGTCTGCCTTTGGCTTGGGTCATGGTCCCGGGGTCCTGGGATCGAGCCCCGCATCGGGCTCCCTGCTCAGCGGGAAGCCTGCTTCGCCCTCTCCCACTCCCCTGCTTGTGTTCCCTCTCTCGCTATATCTCTCTCTGTCAAATAAATAAATAAAAATCTTAAAAAGAAAAAAAAAGATCTATAAAGTACTTGGCCACAAGAAGAGCAGAGTGGCGCAGCGGAAGCGTGCTGGGCCTACGTAAAGTACTTGGCCGTAATCGGTGCTTAATGGATGCTAAGATCCTCTCCCCAACCCACCCCCACCTTACAGAGAAGAAGTCTGGGTCCAGTACCCTGGCAGGGAAGAGGGCTTAGGATTTGTGAGTCCCACAGGCACGGACCAGGAAAGGAAGACACTGGAAGAGGTTGGGAGGCCAAGACAGAGGAGAGGAGCCGGATGGAGAAGAAGGAGCAACCCTCAAACTCCACCCTTCTGTTTGCCCCTGCTTGGAGGCGGTCCCGCCTTCCCGCCATTCTTCCCAGATGCAGGGCGGGGCTGACTCTGCTTAACCTCCCCCTGAGTCATTTGAACCTCTTTCCTGCGCAGGATTTACAGGCCCAAAGGCTTCCTCTGGGGAGATGACTGGTGGAAATACAGAAGTGGAGAGCTTTCCTGTAACGCTGGGTCCCTGGAGTTAAGAAGAGAGCCAACAGTTGATGCAGAGGCTGCCCAGACATGGCCAGAGTCTGCCCAGGAGCCAAAGACACATGGCTGAGAGCCTCCCAGGAGAGGCAGAGGTGGCCCTGGAGAAGCAGATACATGGCCCCACAGCAGCCCGCTTCCCTTTCTTGTAAGGTTTTTGATGAGAGAGCCCATGAAGATCTCAGTCTCACTAGGCAGGCTCACATAATGTGGTTCTGGAGTAATGATACCCCAATTTTCTTAGCTCCCCACTGCCAGGAATCCCAGAGTCAATGTCTCATCATTAATGTAAGGATTTATCCCTATGAGAATTCACATCTCCATTAAGCTGTGTTCTGGGCTTGGGCTACTTGGTCTGAATTCAAACCCCAGCTCTGCCATTGGTTAGTTGTTACGTTCTGGGTTAAATATTCAACCTCTTCAAGCCTCCCTTTCTGCCTTTGTGAAATAGGGACAGTGATTATTTATACATACAGTGATAATATATATGTTATATGTATATATATATTATACATATACCTATTATTTCGAGGGTTAAAAATATGCAGTGCTGTTTGGATTCTTTATGAACACATTTCTTTGAGGCTCCAGAAAGAATGGAGGACAAGGACTAAACGGAACGGCTGAGATCAGAGATGGCTAGCAGGTGTCCAGCAGGACGCAAACTTGGGTGGGCCGCCAGGTGCCACTGGAACCCCGCACTGTCAGGCTTGGGAAGGATTCCAGGGGCAACTCCAGCCTCGATGGAGCGCGTGACCGAGTGGAAATGTCTGCTCCGACCTGGGCAGGGGGCCCGGGAGCAGGCAAACCCACATTTGCCATCTCTGCTCTAGTTGCCTCTCCCCTGAAGGCCAAAGACAAGCTGTGGCTCTGGTAATTACCTGAAGTAGAATTATAGAGGCCATTACCTGAGAACTTCAAAGGCTCGCATGGAAACAGTGACTTAGCCTCTTAATTGAACACTGTCTCCCAGGGTCACTTTGGAATGTTGTCCCTGTCCCCAGTTACAAGGCACCTCCTGCTGATCTTCATGATAAGCATCCTTGGTGTGAACCCTCAGGGAGAGAAAGAGAGGAGTCTGTCTCAGCAGTGGCCCTAGATAAGTGTTTGGGGCACCGCGCAGATCCTGAAGCCGGTTTCATCGTGGTGGCAGTGGGGCAGGAAGGGTGTTATACTAGGAGATTGGGGAGGAACCAAGCACCCCAGGGGAAGCTGGACTCCAGCGCCTTGGCTACTTAGGGATCAACTCTGGCTTCTCTGCCTGTTTTCCACCCAGAGGCCAGTGAGGTGCATGGGTATTTACATTATTAATCAGCTCGATCCTTTCTTCTTCCTAATAATCTCTTTCTCCACATCATGGAAACACTTCAAAAAGCAGGCAACGGCATCTCTGTGCAGAGTGTTCAATGCGAGGCAGCAGGGTTAACTAGAATTTAAATACAAACTTGAAATAAAACAAAAATAAAATAAAATAATTTTTAAAGGCAAAATAAATAAATATAACATATTAATACTCATTAAAAAAAATGTGAGGCAGCAGGACTGGCCCACTGGTCCCTTAGGACAGCAGGGACCGTGCCTGGGGCCCACGGGACTTTCAGGGGCCGTGAAAAGGTTTTTAGTTTGTTACAAAATTAGGAGGAAAAAAAACCGAACATTATCATAATGAATATAGAATAATGAATCCAGCTGGAATTTTGTCTTCATACCAGTGCAATCGTAAAATATCATTTTTAAAGATTTTATTTATTTATTTGACAGAGACAGACACAGTGAGAGAGGGAACACAAGCAGGGGGAGTGGGAGAGGGAGAAGCAGGCTTCCCGCCGAGCAGGGAGCCCGTTGTGGGACTCAATCCCAGGACCCTGAGATCATGACCTAAGCCGAAGGCAGACGCTTAACGACTGAGCCGCCCAGGCGCTCCCGTAAAATATCATTTTTAATATTATTTTATGGCAGAAAGGATCCATGAAAGCAAAAATGCCTAGGGTCCAGGGAAATCATGATGCAGCCCCTGAGCATGGGGTATGGAAGAGACCTGAATGAGAACTGGAGCCATGATCCCTTCTCAGACCCTGTTGACCCTGTGACCCTGAGCAAGTCCTACATTTTCTGGTCCAGTGTCCAGCAAGTGCAGGAGACAATCCAAGGCTTCTCTTCCTCCCTGCCTCTCGGCCCATCTCTAAGGAGCTGTGAGCCATGTGGAAATGTGTAAATACGCACTAGGTGTGTAACAGGTCAGAGTGCTCATGCTCCAGGAATGGGCGGCTCCAGAGGACAGGTGAATTTTTCCAGGACACCCTAACATCCACCAGGCAGTGGCCATCTGTCCCTTTCCTGGGCAAAAAAAAAAGTTAGGAAGAGGCTGGATGCGTTACCTGGGGCTTTGATGTGTTGTAGGGGCTTGAGGGAATCAGAAGCCTTTCGAGAACCACATAAATCCAGCCAGAGTGCTGAGCTGCCTTCTAGAATAACCCAGGGGAGCTGGGAGATGGAGCCCGGAAGAGGGAAGGCCTCCAGGTGTGAGAGGTGTGGCCAGTCTGCAGTGGTGCCGCGGCCCGATTGCTCCGCTCCTCCTCGTGGGGTTCCAGGCAGAGATGAAGATCTGAAGCCCCCACAAATTGAATGGACTTCAAAAATAGGCTATGGGAGAGTTAGGGGAGAGGAAAAGGGGAGCGTTTGGGGTGTGATACAACCCGCTCCTTCCCTGCAAGGAATGCCCATAAAATCAGCGTTTCTCACCCCAGCTCTGGAGTTGAGTTGAATAGTTTGGCGATGCCACTAAGTGCCAAACAAATCCAGTGTGTGTGCCGATAACCCATCTGCCTTGCTGCCTTCTTGTTCTTTACTCTTTCCTCCTTCCCTCCTGGGTCCCCTCTATTTCCCTTTTCCTTTCTTCTCCCCTCCCCACTTCCCCTTTTTCCCCTCCCCATTGGCCTGCCCCTCCTCCCTTTTCCTCCGCTTCCCCTCCCTTCCCCACTCCGGAAAGAGGGAAGCATGTCCATCACACATGTCACCGTGTGGAGTCCAAGCAGGAGATCTGGAAGTCTCCCTGAGAGCCGCAGCACCTGCCTTCCTCCTGATGAGTGGAGCTCTAAATGCCTCAGTCTGACGAGGAAGCTAACCCAAGTTTAGTCAGTGCCAATACTAATTTAAATGCCATTTCTTTCCTTTTCCTCAAGCACCTTGGACAAAATGGACTGGGGGTGGGGAAATGGAAGCAGGGCTTTCTGAGGTCAGACAGCCAGACCCTACCTGCCAGTCAGCTGTGTCAGGTCTGCAGCCTGGGAGGCCCAGCAGAGGCTGAGCTTTCACCTGCAGGGGCAAACCAAGACCCCAGCCTGGTCTGCAGAAGGAAACCCCTTCCTACTACTCTGCCCACCCTCTGGGGAGAAAAAAAGGGGGAGCTTAGAGACACAAGAAGTGCAGGCTCTCCCAAGGGCTGTTTGGGGGTGGGGGTGGGGAGAGGCTGGGCACAGAAGTGTGCTGACAGGGGCCCCACCTCTGAGTCCTCCCCACACTGGGCTTTTCTCTCACAGTTTCAAAGCCTATGTAATTAAGGATCAAAGAAATGTTCATTCACATTATCAAAGGCCATTTCAAAAACTTATCAGATGGGCAAAATAGTAAAAGTTTTTGAAGACTTTGCCTACTAAACAGGCATTCTCAGACCCTATCTGAAAGAATTGCAGAAGCTTTCTGGAGATGCAATTTGAAAATATGTAACCCAAAATATATTCTTTAACCCCGAGATGCCACTTCTAAGAATTTATCCTAGGAAAACCATGGATGTCATAAAGAATTACTCACAAAAGTGTCCACTGCAATTTTTATTATAGTAGTGAACACTCTGAGACTTAGACGCACAAGTAGCTAAATTGTGGTACATTTATTCCATGAAATTCTGAACAGCCATCAGAAAATGATTATAGACATGGATTTACTCTCATGGAAATGTTCATGATATACTGTTTAAATGAAAAAGTTGTTTTCTGAACAGCATGTATATTATGATCCTACCTTTTAAAGAAAAAAAATATGTTTATAAGTGTATCAGTAATCTATTGCCGCATAACAAATTACCCCCAAAACTTTGTGCCTTTAAACAGCAAACGTTTATTACCTCACAGTTTGTGTACGCGGGGAGTTCAGAAGTGGCTTCTGGCTCATGGCCTCTCATGAGGTTATAGTCAAAATGTCAGCGGTGGCGATGGTCACCTGTGGTCTCGATGAGGCTCCAAGATGACTCCTTCATGGGGCCATTAGCAGGAGGCCTCCCCTTCTCCCCACATGCACCTCTCTGTAGGACAGCTTGAGTGTCCTCATGACATGGCGGTTGGCTTCCCCCAGAGCAAGTGATCCTGGAGAATAGGACAAAGATCGCAATGTCTTTCATGACCTGAGGTCACAATTTGTCACCTCTGCAATATTCCTTTGATTCTGCACATCTGCCCTATTCCTTGTGGGAGGGGACTACACTGGCAGCATGAGTCCTAGGAGGCAGGGATCATTGAGGGTCATCTTGGAGGCTGTCAACCATGAGGTACCACACTGAGGGTACCCACATAAAAAGAGACAAGGTGTGTGCTATCTTGGAGATCACATTCTAGGGGAGGAGGAGGGGAGAGACCCTAAAGAGCGACCAGCGAGTGAAGGGACGCATGGGGGAGTTGGCGTCAGAGAAGTAGGCAGGGCAGACCAAGAAGACCCTTGTAGGCCACGTAAGGGGTTTAGGTCTTATTCCAAGAGTGATACAAAGCTACTGGAGGGTTTTCAGCAGAGCAATGACATGAGCTGACTCATATTTTTATGAATTTTTATGAATGAACCCAGGGACAAGCGTGGGAACAGAGATACCAGGTTGGCATTTGGAAGGGTAGTGTTGTGGTTGTGATGGCTCGGATGATGACACGAGTGACCCCATGGTGCGGAGGGACAAGGGTATCGAGGAGGGTTGGGGAGTGGGACTGGGAGGGGCAGGGGTGGGGGCAGGGAGGTGGAACCCGCTTTGGATGTGTCACCCAGGGAGGGAACTAGAGATGAGCAGGGGCAGGAGGGAAGTGGTGGTGGTTGTGAGTTGAATTATGACCCCCAGAGGTTGTGTCAAGTCCTAACCCCTGGTACCTGTGCCTGTGACCTTATTTGGAAATAGGGTTTTTGCAGATGTAATTAAGATGTAAATTAAGATGAAGTGATACTGGAGTAAGGTGGGCTCTTAATCCAAAAAAATTGAGTGTCCTTAGAAGAGAGAAGAGACCGAGACACACAGGGGAAAATGCCACATGAGGACAGCAGGAGAAATTGAAGAGATGCAGCTGCAAGCTGAGAAACAGGAAGGATTGCCAGCCACCCCCAAAAACTAGGAGGAGGCAAAAAAGGATTCTCACCCACAGGCTTCAGAGGGAACATGGCCAACACCTTGATTTGGGGTTTCTAGGCTCCAGAACTGTGAGACAATACATTTCCATTGTTTTAAGCCACCCGGTGTGTGGTGCTTTGTTACAATAGCCCCAAGAAACTAGTATGGCAGTCAAAGAGAGGATATTTATTTACTTATTTTTTAAAGATTTTATTTTTAAGGGGCACCTGGGTGGCTCAGTCGTTAAACGTCTGCCTTCTGCTCAGGTCATGATCCCAGGGTCCCACATCAGGACCCTGCTCAGCGGGAAGCCTGCTTCTCCCTCTCCCACTCCCCCTGCTCGTGTTTCCTCTCTCACTGTCTCTCTCTCTCTGTCAAATAAATAAATAAAATCTTAAAAAAAAAAAAGGACTTTATTTTTAAGCAATCTCTACACCTAACGTGGGGCTCGAACCTACAACCCCCAAGATTAAGAGTGGCACACTCTACTGACTGAGCCAGCCAGGTAGGTGCCCCAAGGGAGGGGATTTTTTTTTTTTTTTAAGATTTATTTATTTATTTTAGAGGTGGGGGAGGCGCAGAGGGAGAGGGAGAAAGAATCCTCAGGCAGACTCCCCACTGAGCATGAAGCCCAATGCGATGTGGGCCTCCATCCCACGACCCTGAGATCATGACCTGAGCTGAAATCAAGAGTCGGACCCCCAACTGACTGAGCCCTCCCAGGCCCCTCCCCCCAAGGAGAGGATTTTTAAACAGAGGAGATAATTAGAGCAAGTTTGTGTGCCACTGGGAATGATCCAGGGCATGAGACCCTGAGGATCCAAAGGAGCTGGGAGAAGGGTGATGGGGTCACTGGAAGGGGAGAAGGGACGGCATCCAGTGCCAGTGGTTTTGACACAACAAGTCCTCTTCCATCGCGATACGTGGAAAGACTAGCCCATGTACAGATGGAGGTAAGTGCAAAGCCTGGTGGCCAGAAAATAAGGGGGCTTCTATTCTCTCAAAGAAACGTGAGGCGAGACGTGTGGGGAATAGAAAAAAGTTTGGAGGAATGTATCTCAGCATCTCAATAGTGGGTATGATTAAAATGACATTTGGGGTGACTTTTCTTCTTCTTTTTCTAATGCATAATGCCTGATTTTCTGCCCATGAGCCTAGATTAAATATCCAATAAAAATCATTTTTCAATTTGAAAAAAGCAATGTATGCCCTGGTCCTGAGCCTATGGCTCAGCCAGCTGTTAATGGTGCACCCTGGAGATGGGAGACGGGGTGCAGCGGGGGGAGGCTGCGGGGCTTTTGGGCTGAGAGGAAATGGTTGGAATCAAGGGGAAGCGCCAGGCACAGACAGCTTCAAACAACAGGCATCAGGCTTTGGATAACCACCAGGAACAAAAGCACCACCAGTCAACAGCTTCTGTGCCAGGGGACCTGCAGAGCCTGGAGGGATCGGGGAGACAGCCCAATTCCCTCCTTGAAGGATGCCGCTCTTGTTCCTGCAGGCTCTGGACAGGCACACATCTGTCAAGGATCTCCTCTCTGGTGGAGAATAGTGTGCTTTCTGAGTTCTATGGGAAGAGCGCCACATGCCCATGGAAGCGCCATAAAGTCATAGAATTTTAGAGCTGGAAGGGACACTTGGGGGTCTGGAGATTCACAAAGTGAGGAACTTGAACAACCTCCCTCAGAACTGGCAGAACCCAGGACCCTGCCTTATTAAAAAGCCCCCAGGTGGTGCTGTCGGCAGGTGGAGTTTGGGAACCACGGCTCCGGTCTGTCTGTCATACGGTTGAGGAACAGCTGTGGTCTGAGAAGGGGCATGGCCCCTGTCCCTCCTCAGTCAGGGTCTTTCTACCACCTGGTGGCCTCCCCTTTCCTCCCGCCCTTCCTCCCCAGCGTCTCCCGTGTGCCTTTCTGCCTCTCCGTGTCCTGCTCATCCTTTGGGGCCTGGCTGGTCACCCCTCCGTCACCAACATTCTAGAACAACTGACCTCCCCCTCCCTGAGCTTCCTCAGCCTGGACTATCTGCCAGACAGAATTCATCCAGGGATAACAGCTTTGGGGATTTCAGTCTTTTCTCCACAACGAAACGTGCCCACCCCATGAAGACAAGCATGATCTTTCTTTTCTTCCCCTGCCCCTTTGCCTGGCAGAGGGTTGGGCACATGGTAAGGGGCTGCGGGGCCAGGGAACAGAATGTTGGACTAGCCCGCAGGAGACCACACCCCCTGTGGGATAGCCAGACACTCCAGCTCTGTGCCTCTCTTTCATCAGCAGCAAAATACACCAAAGGAATGAGGTCAGTGGTTTGCCAACCCAGAAGAATTTTTTTTTTAAGCAGTGGAACCCTTTTTTGCAATAGGAATCAGCACCCTAATGCATAAACCAAATGGCAGAGAGGTGCTGCGGCTGGAGCAGGGGTGGGACGCCCCGCCTCCCCCTTCCTGCCAGGTGCGTGATTTGAAATCCCATTCAAGAACTCCTGGCTGACCCCTTATGCTGCTAACGCCCCACATGCCAAGTATTTCCTAAATATGATTGGCCAATCTGTTTGATTTCTGTGAGCCCTTTCCTGCCGCCACGTCGAAATGTTCTGTTCCATGGCCCTTCGCCCAGTGGTGTCTGGACATTCCATTCCATTCTGCGCCTTGCACACAGGACTGACCAGCTGGGCAGCTGGAATGCTGCACTGTCCCTCGTGGGGAGGGAGGCCTCAACGTCTGGGCACGGCTGATAAGTTTTCATCATATTTAACATGAGACTTGGGGCTCCCTGGGGAGGAAGAAGCTGCTTGGAGGATTCCCCCCACCCCCCTTTTAAGCTAAGCGATGAGTGGCTGCTTTTCTCTAAGCTCCTCGGATGAAAACTGTCAAGGGAGATTTCTTAGCTGAACTCTTTCACTCTCCGAAGCTGTGGCCCAGACAGATGTTCCCACACTCTCCCGGCAACTCTGACATCCTTTCTTCCCAGCCAAGGATCTCACTTGCCAGCCATGGGCCCTCAGGGAAATCTCCTCCCACCTGGAGTTTTGGCACCCTCCCCTGCAAAACGGGACACTAGGGCCTGCCTTGCAAGATTGTTACTCAGCCTGCGCACATCAGTAGAGGTATTCCAGTTGTCAGAATGTTCAGATGCATCCACAGGGGTTGGTGAAAAGCCACCACCCCTAAGCCTCTGGATTTCCATCAGCCTCTAACATTCTAGCCGCCCGCTTCTGGGAGCCCCAGACATCTGCAGACTTGGCAGCCTGAAGGTCATGTCCCACCCAGCGGGAGCCTGCAGACAAGCTTCCAGAGAAGTGGCTGGGGTCCGTTCTGGCAGGTTTGGTGTCAGGCCTTCCTGGCTGTTAAATATTTTAGCATTACCCTGAGCTGTGGACATATAAGATAATGTATGCACAGCACCCGCACATTCATTCCTGGGACACCAGAGAAATGGTAATTTTTTTTTTTTTTTAAGATTTTATTTTTATTTATTTGGCAGAGAGAGACACAGCGAGAGAGGGAACACAAGTCGGGGGAGTGGGAGAGGGAGAAGCAGGCTTCCCGCTGAGCAGGGAGCCCGATGTGGGGCTCGATCCCAGGACCCTGGGATCAGGACCTGAGCCAAAGGCAGACGCTTAACAACTGAGCCACCCAGGCGCCCCAGAAATGGTAATTTTTATAATCCTCAGACCTCACAGCACTGAGCCTCCCAAGTTGGTTTGCCTCCGTCAAAGCCCAGCCAAAATGTATCCTCTTTCACATGCTCACATCACCCCTTGTTTCCTCTGTGGAGAACAGAGACATTGAGGTTGGTGCCTTGATAATGTATTGCTTTTTAAATATTCTTAGGTCTCCATGTGGCTTTATGACTATTTCCTATGTGGGTTGATTTCAGATCAGATAAGGTAAAAAGAGGTGAACCTGTTTTGTAAGAGTAAAGGGGTACAGGAGGGGCTGTTCCTCGACTTCGGTCTACACTGGCACCTACCCAGGTCTGGAGCACCCCTCACATTGTGTTCAGCAGCCAAAGCTGGTTGGCACACTTCACGGACACCCACCCCAAGGACTGGAAGAGTCCATCTGACTCGCAGAGCCCTGTGGCCAAGCACACATTTGGAGGCACAGTATCGCATGTTTCTTGGTGCTGGTTGAATGGTGGCCCCCAAAAGTTTATTGTATGACTCCACCTCTTAGACTATCAACCCCATCGGGGCAGGGATCTTTGTCCTTATATTCACTGATGTATTCCAGGGCCTACAAGAGTGCCAGGCACATGGTGGATACTGGATGAATGTGTTTTGCCTGAGTGAAGTTGGTTCAGTACTTTCTGTCCTAGCAGAAAGGGGGAAAGGCACAATGCAGAACACACTTCTTCCCCCATAAGGGTATAAACTAGAAGCTGCAAACATTGTATCCACTCCCGTCCCAGCAGCCAGAATTAATCACATTGTCGTCCTACCTGACTGCAAAGGAGGCTGGGAAATGTAGTCTTTATTTTGGGTGCTCTATGATCAGCAGCATTCAGCCAATCTTGTACTAAAGGAAAAAGGAGAGAATGGCTTTTGGAAGAAAAGCTAGCAGTCTCTACTCAAAATGATGGCTGGATAGAGGCTGTGCACTTCTAACGAGCCCCTGGGTGATTCCAATGTAGGGGGACAGGAGCCCTGAAAAGAAAAGGCCATCAAGGGGCACCTGAGTGGCTCAGTTGTTAAGCATCTGCCTTCGGCTCAGGTCATGATCCCAGAGTTCTGGGATTGAGCCCCACATCGGGCTCCCTGCTCGGCGGGAAGCCTGCTTCTCCCTCTCCCACTCCCCCTGCTTGTGTTCCCTCTCTCGCTATGTCTCTCTCTGTCAAATAAATAAGTAAAATCTTTAAAAAGAAAGAAAAGGCCATCAATTTCACAAAGTGTCCAAGGCAAGACTCAGAAAAGGAATATACTATTCGATAGACGTCCCATTTTCCAGGTGAGAAAACTGAGACCAAGAGGGGTGAAGTGACGAAGTGACAAAGTGATGAAGTGACTTGCCCACGGACACCTAACAAGAGACAAGCCTCGTGTGGCTCGTCCACAATAGAGCCTTCCTCCCATCTCGCCGCACCACTTCATCTCCTGAAACATGGAGCCGGTGACAAGGGCCATGCTTTAAGCCGGGATTCTCAATGGGAGGACTTGCAGCATCAGCGATATCCATGAACACGTTAGAAGGGCAAATTATCAGGCCCCACGCCAGGCCAGGGTGGGGCACAGTACTCTGGGTTTTAACAGTCCTCCACATGCTGCTGATGCAGGCTGAGGTTTGCTTTAGGCAGGGGAATGATCTTGAACTGGGGCAATTTGCAGAACTCAGGGCACTTTTAGGGATGTGTTTCCTGGGCCTCCTCAAATAGCCTGTCCTGCTCTGAGAGACCACTTAGGGGCCCAGCAAGAAGCAGGCCACCAAGAAGAACAGCACTGAGGCCTCGGGGAGGTGTCTTCTGTTGGGTGGGGTGGTTTCTGAGGACCCAGGGAGGGCTACAGCTCAGGCCCAGGAACTGGAGATGGTTCGGCCAGGGACCATCCAGAATCTAGTTTTCGTCTCTCCAGCAACCTAGATCCACACCCCCTGTTACCCCAGTGGTGGCCTGGGGTGTCCAAAGACGTGGGCTTCATCTTCTCCCGGTTTCTACAAACCAACTTCTTTTCTCTCCAGCCATAGTCTGACAATTTTCCCAGCATCTTTTTGTTTTCTGTTTCTTTTCCTCTTTGTCTTAAAAAATATATATATCTGAAGGAGAGAAACCACCACTATGTCCTTTTTCACAAATATTAGCAAACTAGAAATTAGACATCCATGGGGAAGGTGGCTTCAGTTTGGGGGGCTTCTTGGCAATTCCGATCATTGGAATTTCCTCTACCCCTCCAACTGCAGGAAGCCATCAACTGACTCTAATTCCAAAGAACCTTGCTCTAGGCTCGAGGAAACACGTGCCATTTGTCTCCCTTAGCCCCTGGCTCCGTCACTAACTCATTGCATGACCTTGGACCCCCTCCCCTAATCCCACTAATTCTTAGTTTCCCCAGTTGTTAAAGAGGGAGTTCACTTTGTGTTTCTTAGTATTGACTATGGAAACTCCAGACACTGGGACAGCAGACCACAAAGGGGGCACCACTCACCCGCCACCTGGTGACAGCATACCTACATTATAGATAAATTACCCAGGAAAAATGCAATATCCTGACAAACGCAACCCACAAATATAAGTGAGGAACCCCCAACTTAAAGAATACAGAATTCTTAGGGAAGTTTGGCTAGCATTTAATTTGTTCCTGTCCTAAAGATTTTAGGAAACCAGGTGAAAAAAGAATCCCTTCCAAGAACAGGCACACAAACTCAAGAGCTGAATGCTTAGTTCGTGGGTGCCTGGGTGGCTCAGTTGGTTAAGCGTCTGCCTTCAGCTAGGTCATGATCCCAGGGTCCTGGGATCGGGCTCCTTGCTCAGCAGGGAGCCTGCTTCTCCCTCTCCCTCTGCCTGATGCTCCCCCTGCTTGTGCTCTCTCTCTCTCTGTCAAATAAATAAATAAAAATCTTAAAAAAAAAAAAAAAAAAGAATCCTTTGTTCACTGTGACCCACTCATCCATCCACTGGTCCATTCATTTATTTTATACCTCCTCTTTTTCCAAACGTCATTTGTGGCAGATGTAACAAAGCTGAAATTTATTGCTTTGTTACTGTAGGACACACAATACCTTTTACTGTGTTGAAGGAGGGAAGGCACATGAGGGAAAAGAGGAGGAAAGAGCAGTTAGGATAACTGACAAGTAACTAAGAGGAAAAGAAGAAAAAACCGTCCTCATCCAGCAAAGTCCCATTTACTGGGCAAACCACCCTTTCTATTTTCCTTTGGCTCTGTTCTGAAAGGCCTCTGCTGAGCAGCATCGATCGGGGAACTGGGCCACGTTCCCCCCGCCAGGCAGACTTCATCAAGCCTGCTCCAGTACTCATGGGAGCTGGTTGTCTGGCCCTGATGGAGCGGGGATCCCAGCAGGATCCCAGCAGGATCTTTGCAGGAGCCAGTTTGGGCCTAAGTGTGCCCCTAGGAGAGGGGGAACTGAAGTCAGATCAAAGAAACCAGGGCGGAGTTGAGATTCACTTCCTCTGGATGCTGCAGGCCTGGGACCCGCCTCCTCTGCCCTGTGAGCTGGCCCCAGGGCCTTGTGCCTGGTTCACTGGAAGGGCCATCCATCAGCCAGCCAATCAATTGACCAATAGGTCTGTCTTTACTGAGCGTTTCTCAAGGTGTCCTGAGAACCAAACTGAGGTGCTTAAGTACTGCCTTGAGGCCTTTGCTAGAGAGAAAATGTTATATACTTTAAAGAGTAGCCACTTTTGAAAGCTGAGCACTGGTTTTAAACATTGAAGGAAGGAAGGAGGGGCAGGGTGTGACTGTCCACAGTGACTGAACTTGTTAGCAGAGCTGGCTCATGGTAGGAAGTTATATTCAAGGGTCCCGAAATAAAAATTTTGGAGATCAAGCTCTTCCTCTTCAAGAGAAACAGAAGGAAGCCTGCAGGGCAAGCGGTGCATGAGGGTGGACCCCGAGAAGGGCAGAGTTGGTGGGCTCTAGGGTTTCAGAGGAGGGAAAGCCCACTCTCCACAGGGGCCCCCGGGGACCACGAAGTGCAGAGGCGGGGTAGAAAAGAGAGTAGAGGTGGCGTCACAAGGGCAAACCTGGAAGGTGTAAATCAGGTTTGGGGCGCAGAGTCGGGGCCCAGTCCGATGAGGGCCAAGCCTGCCCCACATTTTGGGACTGGGAAAAGTAAAGATGCAGGCTGTGGGTGTGGAATGCTATCTGCCCACATTCGTATGGTGCTTAGCATGCACGTAGAGTGTATTCACTGGTGAATTCTCACAATCCCATAAGGTAGCTACCATTTACAGATAGGGAAACTGGCATCCGGAGAAGTTAACTAGCCCAAGGTCACCTACCAAGTAAAGGGTAGGGCTGAAATGTGAACCCAGCATCCTGGCTCCCAGCCCCTGAATTCTTCTCTGTGATGCTGTCTCCATCTGGATAATAGAGAAAGGGAGCCAGTGTGGAAGGAAGACAAAGCTTCCAGGCAATTGGTGATATCTCCTGGGGCTCCTGAGAGGAGGCCTACTGCAGAGGGAGGGGTGCCTGAGAAGCCTTCCAGGCTACTGATCCCCACACTCTCTGTTTTTGGGGAGGGAGGTGGTAGCCCCTGGAAGGTGATCGTTTGGTTTGGTTTGTTTCTGAGCCGGTCTCGAGGACAAGGTTGTGTGTGTGTGTGTGTGTGTGTGTGTGTGTGTGTACACATGAGTATAAAGAAGATGGAGGATATAGATAGAGGACAAATACAGATGGATGGATATATATATAGTCAGCAGCATATCATTCCCCCCTCTCTTGGCTAATACAAAGGCAGAAGTCGTGCTGAGCCCATCAATGACCGGTCAGAGCATTCTTTTCATCCACAAAAAAATTCAATTAGTCTGAACCAACAAAGGAGCAACAGAACAGCCCAAGTGATGAAACCCACCTCTGCGAAAGATTTTACTTTAGGGTTATTCATTTAACCTTTAAAACAACCCCATGGGGGTGCCTGGGTGGCTCAGTCGTTAAGCGTCTGCCTTCGGCTCAGGTCATGATCCCAGGGCCCTGGGATCGAGCTCCGCATCGGGCTCCCTGCTCCGCGGGAAGCCTCCTTCTCCTTCTCCCACTCCCCCTGCTTGTGTTCCCTCTCTTGCTATATCTCTCTCTGTCAAATAAATAAAATCTTTTAAAAAATAATAATAAATAAATAAATAAAACAACCCCATGAAGTAGGTATACTACTGTTATGTCCCTTTTCATCGATTGACACATTTCCCATGGACAAAAGCCTTTTGGGTAAGACATGCATTCAGTGGAAAGAGGCCTGGGCCAAGAATCAGGACTCAGCGCATAGACCCCACTTTGCTGCTCACGAGTGTGTGATGTTGGGTCTTGGTCTTCCCATCTGTCCAATGAGAGCAGGGGTTGAAGTACAGTGTTACTAAGCTCCTTTGTGCTAAGGCTCTACGATTCTGTCACCGCTCCCAGAGCCTCATCTTCCCATTGGTGTCCTGGGCACAGACCAGCTGTGCAGCTTCTGCCCCAAGCTGCCCCTCTCCTGGCAGGTGCGGGCTGGTGGCTTCTACCCCATCCCGGGACCTTCAGTGAGCATCTGTCATTGCCTGCCTGCTTCTTGGCATGAGGCTGGGGAAGGAGGTGGCACCTTGTGGGACCTGGCCAAAAGGCAGGGCTCTTGCCTATCTGACTGAGGAAGGGGAAGGAGCATAAATGCAGATGGCGAGCAGGGCTGCCCTGCCCCTAGGCCCTGGGCGGCTGTCATCTGCCACTCGGCTGTGGTCTTCCTTGGCTGGTAACACTCTCCCTGCAGCCCAGGCAGTCAGTCAGACGCCCTGGAGAGATGAAGAGCACCGAGACTGGGTTTTATACTTCTCATCACTTTTGGTTTCCGAGTTGGCATTTTCATTTAGTTGAATGAGGACATTCAGATTCTCGTCTGCTCCCAGTGCTCCCTGGCTCTGTGTCAGAATCAAAGAGGCTCACTGGCCCTCTGCCCCGCTCCCAGGTGTCACAGGCACACTGGCCCTCTGCCCCGCTCCCAGGTGTCACAGGGCTGTGCGGCCGGACAGAGTCCACTCCGGGAACATACCACAATGACGTGCGTATTGAGGGAGCCACAGGCCTAGACTCTGGACTTGGTTCTGCCTTCTCCTGCCCCTCTCAGAGTTCAGAATGTGAAATGGGAGTGGGGTAGAGTCGGTGACTTCTGGGGCTCATTCTAGTTCTCAGACCCATTCCCCTACATCTGAGTTGGCACATCACAGCCCACGGGCCAAAACCAGCCAGCTGTCTGTTTTTGTAAATAAAGTTTTATTGGAACATAGCCATGCCCATTTGTGGTAGCTGCTTTCATGCTACAGAGTTGAATAGTTACAAAAGAGCCCATGTGTGGCCCACAAAGCCTAAAATATTTACTACTTGGACCTCTGCAGAAAAAAATCTGCAAGCCTTGCCCTCCATAGCAATTGTCACTGTCACAGGGGTTAGTGGGTTGGAAAAGCCTGCTGCTTCCCATTAGCTG
Source organism: Neomonachus schauinslandi (assembly GCF_002201575.2). Lineage (NCBI taxonomy): Eukaryota > Metazoa > Chordata > Mammalia > Carnivora > Phocidae > Neomonachus > Neomonachus schauinslandi. Next base: position 107,122,276 of record NC_058411.1, read on the forward strand.
AGGCTTTGTGATGATAACAATGTGGGTGTCTTGTGGCCAGCGGGGGTTCCAGAGCACAGAACTGTTCAGACTTTAGTATATGAACACGAATACGTACGTAGTGCACTATATATCACCCCCCGTGCGGTCGAGGTGGCATGCCATAATCAAAGATGTTAATTTTTTGTGTTGTGAAATAGATACGTGGGATAAATAAGACCATTAACTCAGGCCAGGCTCTATCACCAAATACGTCAGGTCAGATCAGAAGTGGCTGCCAAATGAGTTACAAAAATTCTGTTCTCAGGACGTCAAGGATCTCAGAACCAGCACTAAGAAACTGTCATGTAATTCTGACACTTTATTGGGTGCTCGGTGGGGCAGGTGGGCAGGAAGGGGGCCAGAACCACAGTCCTAGAAGGGAATATGATTATCCTATTTGATGAGATTAGGAAACAGACTCAGAAGAGGCACATGGCCAAGGTTACCCAGCTAGTGAAGGACTGAGCCCAGACCCAAGTCCAGATTTGTCTTCAAGTTCTAATCCCAGCCTCCTGTAAGAGCTAGATTTAATCCCCTCACCACTTTTCATGAGGACGTCCCTAAAAATGTAGCTCTACATTTACTTCTAATTTTAATTTTTTTTCTTTTGTTTTCTTTCTTCTTCCTCTTTTTTTTTTTTTTTAAACACCTCAAAATCCAGCACTTAATTCTATGCTACGTGGTGGTGGTGTGCCTGGGTGGTGTCCCCATCTCTTGGAGGCAGGGTCTGTGAATTCTGTCCTTTCATATCTTCTCCACAGAGATCAGCACTGGACTGAGTGCTCAGTACAGTTGTTGCTGGAAGAAAGGAGCCGACCTGGGCTAGATTTCCACTTTCTGCCCTCAGAGGGGCATGGAACGAGGGAAGTAGAAACTGCCGGGTGTGGGGCTTGGAGTAGGGCAGACACAGGCGTGTACTCTACTCGCCTCTCATGAAACCTTAACACGCCTTAATTGGAGTGGCTAGATTTGGAGGTACCTGACGTGGAATGGAAGCGTATGTGTATCATAGTTTGTTAAACTGTAAAACGTCATGGGGAAGCTGTATGCATAAAATACAGCTACTGCATGCAGACTCCTCAGCAGTCAAGGGCAGCCAGCAGTCAAAGGTGGTTGCCCTGCCGAGGTTGGCATCGGCAAAGAGGACAAAGACAGAGCCTGTGTTTAGGAAAAGCATTTGGGTAAATCTCCTGGCTGAGGGCTCCTGTGGATAATGCAGATGAATATGTGAGTTTTGAAATGATCAGGAGTCTGATAATCTATCACCTATAAAGATGTATTTAGGGGCAACTAACCCTTTCTCTACTGCTATGAAGTCTAAGCTTTTGTGAGGAGGGGGACTGAGCGACATCCCCACAGTCCTTATCAGTATCAGCCTTTGCCATGGCCATGGTGAGTTACCGAAATGCCTGCTTATGTGTGGTGCTTAGTTAAAACTCTGTCCAGCATAAGACCCAAGTCCTCGGCAAAGGTCTTGTGTCCCTCTCATTTCAGCCTACCTCTAGGAGACCACGCGGGGCGGTGGACAAAGCATAGCTCCTGGGATCTGGCAAACCAGGGTGTGGATCCCGATTCTGCCACTTAGTAGCTCTCTGGCTATAATCAAATGCCTCGCGTTCCCTGAGTTTTAGGTTTTCACCTGTAAAAGGGATTGTTAGTAATATCTCCTTCCCAGAGTTGTTGTAAGATATAATGAGATATCCACGATCAAATATTTGTATAACCAAGTCTTAAGTCCCTCCGCTGCCTACTATTCTCTACTCTCCTAGAGGCAAACAGTAACCTTGACCAGGGAGGGCACGGACGCGGCACCTGCGGTTCTAACACGTGTGGCGGGTATCCGTAATTAGTGACGGCACCGTGCCCTTCCAGCATGGGCGGCGGGTATCAGTAATTAGTGACTGCCCCATGCGAGGGCCTGCTAAGCTTACATAAGGCCCTAGAACCTTCAACCCAGGATGCACAAAGTGTCTGTACCACTTTCTATACCACTCATTTGGTTCATCCCTTGATAGTAGGGGAGTCCCAATTTGGTGGACTGTTGGCAGGCCCACTAGGGGTCTATTTACATCAGGAATAAAGGAGCCTCCTGGGAGAGAATTTATCCTAAAAGAAGAGAGAAGGGAGTCACAGAAGTTAGATTTAAGGATAATGGCCCAGTGTGTGTGTGTGTGGGGGGGGGAGTGGGGTATGGATTCTGCCACTCAGAATGACCTCTACCCAGCTCCATTAGACTGATGTCTGAACCCTTTTCTTTCTTTTTTTTTTTTTTTTAAAGATTTTATTTATTTATTTGACAGAGAGAGACACAGGGAGAGAGGGAACACAAGCATGGGGAGTGGGAGTGGGAGAAGCAGGCTTCCCGCCGAGCAGGGAGCCCGATGCGGGGCTCGATCCCAGGACCCTGGGATCATGACCTGAGCCGAAGGCAGACGCTTAACGACTGAGCCACCCACGCGCCCCTGAGCCCTTTTCTGTAGGAAGGCTACAATATATATATGGAGAGAGAGAGAAGCTTCACAATGATGGTCATGGATCCTAATGGTCTAAGATAATTGCCACTTTGGGGTCAGGAAATGCTGCCCCAGTGGGAAGAGATACTGTCACCAGGCTGGACACCTATGCCGGGTGTTAGGTGTGGATAGGTATTGGGCATGAGTGGCTTCAGCACAAGTACGAGAGAGTACCAGCAGCAGGGGCCTTGGTGGGGCCCCCAGCGCACCAGGCTTTGGCAGGCACACCCTGTGGCCGCTGTATGTACCATCGGTGGTAACCAAAGACCTCAGCTCAGCAAGGCAGAACAGATGAGCAGCCTGCTGTCCGGTGCCCTGAGGCTCCCCTACACACAATGTGTCATCTACTGGGAACCCCCAGAACTACATGGAAGGAAGGTTGAGGTGCCAGAGAATGGGTAGGAGGCACCAGATGAATGTTTTAAAAACAGTATTCCTCGAGGTCCCCTCCAACGCAGCCCCTGGTGACCTAGGAAACTACAGAGTTGGTCTATGATCTGGAATCATCACACGTCTTATTTTATTTTTTCCGAGATGTATTCTTTACATGAGCCTCTGGTAGAGAAGCAGCAGCTGGATTTTACTCCTCATGCTGTCTTAGGTAGTCTCTAGAACAAGCTGGAGTGACAGTAGGCCCTCAAGAAAGGCTGGTCAAAGGGATGAATAAAGGAATAATGGAATGGGTGGATGGACGGATGGATGGATGGATGGCTAGATGGAATGGATGGATGGATGGACAGATGGATGGACAGACAGACAGACAGCCAGATGGACGGACAGACGGATGGGTAGATGGATGGATGGAATAGATGGATGGATGGATGGACAGCCAGCTGGATGGATGGATGGACAGATGGATGGACGGACAGACAGACAGCCAGATGGAAGGATGGATGGACGGACGGATGGGTAGATGGATGGATGGAATAGACAGATGGACAGATGGATGGATGGACGGACAGCCAGCCGGATGGATGGAT